>NC_092739.1:148555908-149155908 GCF_047496795.1 Chiloscyllium punctatum | reverse complement strand
TCTGCCACTCCTCAGCCCAGCTCTGCATCATATCTAAGTCCCTCTGCAGCCGACAACAGCCCTCCTCACTGTCCACAACTCCACCTATCTTTGTATCATCTGCAAATTTACTGACCCACCCTTCGACTCCCTCCTCTAAGTCATTAATAAAAATTACAAACAGCAGAGGACCCAGAACTGATCCCTGCGGAACTCCACTTGTAACTGGACTCCATGCTGAATATTTACCATCTACCACCACTCTCTGACTTCGACCGGTTAGCCAGTTTTCTATCCAATTGGCCAAATTTCCCTCTATCCCATGCCTCCTGACTTTCCACATAAGCCTACCATGGGGAACCTTATCAAATGCCTTACTAAAATCCATGTACACTACATCCACTGCTCTACCCTCATCCACATGCTTGGTCACCTCCTCGAAGAATTCAATAAGACTTGTAAGGCAAGACCTACCCTTCACAAATCCGTGCTGGCTGTCCCTAATCAAGCAGTGTCTTTCCAGATACTCGTAAATCCTATCCCTCAGTACCCTTTCCATTACTTTGCCTACCACAGAAGTAAGACTAACTGGCCTGTAATTCCCGGGGTTATCCCTATTCCCTTTTTTGAACAGGGGCACAACATTCGCTACTCTCCAGTCCCCTGGTACCACCCCAGTTGCCAGTGAAGACGAGAAGATCATTGCCAACGGTACTGCAATTTCCTCTCTTGCTTCCCACATAATCCTCGGATATATCCCGTCAGGCCGGGGGGACTTGTCTATCCTCAAGTTGTTCAAAATGTCCAACACATCTTCCTTCCTAACAGAAGCTTCCAAAGCTTCCACATCTTTCCTAAAGTGAGGCGACCAGAACTGCACACAGTACTCCAAATGTGGCCTAACCAAAGTCCTGTACAGCTGCAACATCACCTCACGACTCTTGAATTCAATCCCTCTGCTAATGAACGATAATACTCCATAGGCCTTCTTACAAACTCTATCCACCTGAGTGGCCATTTTCTGTGCTGTATGACTCTACTGTCTCCTGTTGGAGATGGTCATTGCCTGGCATTTGTATATTGCGTATGTTACTTACTATTGCTAACCTAAACCTAAAGATTGTCCAGGTCTTTCTGGACTTGAACACAGACTGCTTCAGTATCTGAACAGGTGAAAATTGTGCTGTGCATTATGGAGTCATCAGAAAGTATCCCCACTCCTTGTGTTGGAGTGACTGACATACAAGGAAAGACTGGATCAACTGGGCTTGTATTAGCTGGAATTTATAAAAATCAATGGTGATGTCAGAAAAACATATAAAATCCTGGTGAAAATGGACAGGCTGGATGTAGGAAGAATATTCCCAATGTTGGGCAAGTCCAGAACTAGGGGTCATTGTCTAAGAATAAGGGGTAAGCTACTCAGGACTAAGATGAGGACGAATTTCTTCACTCTGAGAGTTGTGAACCTACTGAAGTCTCTCCCACAGGAGGCTGTTGGGGCCATTTCATCAGATGTATTCAAGAGGAAGCCGGACGTGGCCCTTGTGGCTGAAGGGATCTAGGGATATTGGCAGAGGGCAGGAATGGGATACTGAGAATGCATGATTAGCCATGGTGGTTTTGAATGGTGGTGCAGGCTCAAAGTACCAAATGGCCCACTCCTGCACCTATTTTATGTGTTTACATGTTGGGCTTGGCAGTTCTCCTCCTAACTGTTCAATTTTCCCTAGTCTTATACCCCCAAAGCATCGGATTGTGTCCTTGGCTTTTAAGATTGTCAGTATATTCAATTCAAACTTGATTGGAACTTGTTTTTTTTCAGGGTATAATTTAAACTGATTGGCCAATGACACAATCTGATGCTTTGGGGTATAAGACCAGGGAGAATTGAACAGTTAGGAGGAGAACTGCCAAGCCCAGCATGTAATCATACTGCCTGAAAAGTAGGTATCTTAAAGGGTAACTTTTCAATCAGTAACCTGTGAATCAGAAATCCCCTAAGAAGAAGAAAAGAAGACACAGAAAATCTAAATAGAAGAACTGAAAGATGCCTGGTTTTGAGATAAGAAGTTTTGTTTTGTAAATCTTAATTGGGAGTTTTATTGGACTAGTATTATAGAAGGGAAGGTAAAAGATTGGTCAGGGTAACAACTTGTGAATAGTTGTTAATTAATTATTCTCTGTTATACTTTAAGAAATAAAGTTAGCTAATTTTTACTTTAAATAATTCTTGGCCACTCGAATGTTTACAGATTACTACAAGGGATCAATATTTTCTATGTTGCTGGTTTAAATTAAGCAGGAGGGTTTACCCCATGTTGTAACACATGGCATGTATAATGCACACTCAGACTGCTTATGCAAACTGAATTCAGTTGCAGAACACTGGGCAAAGTGCAAGGAGAAAGCATAAATGTCACATTGTCTCTAAATATTGTTGCCGGGGGGATGGTTGTAACATTATTGAACCAATAATTATTCCAGATTTTCAGGCTAATGTTCTGGAAACAAAAGTTCAAATGCAACCAGGGCAGCTGGTGCAATATAGAATTCCAAAATAATAAATCTGGAATCAAAATTTAATCTTTGGAATTGTGGCATGAAGCCATCATGGCATGCCAGAAAAATTCCATCCAACAATTTTTAAGCAAGAAATTCTTCCATCCTCATCTGGTTCTGCCTACAGGTGGCTCCAAGGGACACAAAGCTAGGTGGAAGAGTGAGCTGTGAGGAGTTGGTACAGAGACATTACAATGTGAGTTGGACAGGTTGATTGAGTAGTAAACTGCACACCAGAATGTGGATAAATGTGAAGTTATCCACTTTGATATCAAAAATAGGAAGGTAGATTATAATTTCAATGGCTGTAAATGGAAAAAGTGGAATTTTCAAAAGTCCTGGGTGTCCTTATGCACCAGTTCCTGAAAGGAAGTGTGTAAGTGCAGCAGGCAGAAAAGAAGGTAAATTGTATATTGACCTTCACAGCGATAGGATTTGAGTACATGAATAAGGATGACTTGCTGCAATTACACAGGATATCAGTGAGGCCAAAGCTGGTGTGCAACTTTGGTCTCCTTATCTGTTCTTGCTTTCGGCATAATGCAGTGAAGGTTTATTACACTGATTCCTGGGATGGCAGGACTGATATATGATGAGAGACTGAATCAGTTAGGATTGTATTCATTGGAGAATGAAGGGGATCTCACAGAATCCTGTAAAATTATACCAGGGCTAGAAAGTTAGATGCAGGAAGGATGTTCATAATGGTCAGGGAATCCAGACAAGGGGTCAGTGTTTAATGACAAGGAGCAAACCTTTTAGGACTGAGATGAGGGGAAATTTCTTCATCTAGAGAGTGAGGAACTATGGAATTAGCTACCACAGGGGTGACACAGTGGCTCAACAGTTAGCACTGCTGCCTCACAGCGCCAGTGACCTGGGTTCATTAGGTGCATTAGTCAGGGGTAAATATAGGGTAGGGCAATGGGTCTGGGTAGGTTACTCTTTGGAGGGTCAGTGTGGACTTGTTGGGCCGAAGAGCCTGTTTCCATAGTGAAGGGAATTTAATCTAATCACAGAAAGCGGTTGGAGCCAAAATATTTTGTGTTTTCAAGAAGCAGGCAGATGTAACTCTTGTTGACAAAGGGATCAAGGATATCAAGGATATAGGAGATGGCTGGATTTGGTTACAGAGGTCAATGATCAGACATGATCATATTAAGAATATAAGAATGTAAAAAATAGGAGCAGGAGTAGACTATCTGGCCAATCAAGCCTGATCCCTATTTCAGTCATTCAATAAAATCATATCTGATGTTTTCATGGACTCAGCTCCACTTACCAACCCGCCAATGAAAACAACCTCCCGGTTTCTATCTTATCTATTTCCTTCATAATTTCACATATTTTTAGAAGATTCCTCCCTCATTCTTCTAAATTTCAATGAGTATAGTCCCAGTTTACCCAATCACTCCTCATAAGCCAATCCTCTCAAATCCAGAATCAGCCTGGTGAACTTCCTCTGTACCCCATTTAGTGCCAGTACCTCCTTTCTCAAGTAAGGAGACCAAAACTGTACACAGTCCTCCAGGTGTAGCCTCACCAGCATGCTATATCTGCAACATAACCTCAGTGTTTTCAAGCTCCATTCTTCTAATATTCCATTGCCATCTTAATTACCTGCTGCACCTGCAAACCAATTGTTTGTGATTCATGCACAAGGACACCTAGGATCCCTATACAGCAAATAATAGTCCATTAAATAATAATCCATTTTGTTATTTCTACCAAACCGGATAACCTCACATTAGCCAACACTGTGCTCCATCTGGCAGAGCTTTACTGACTCACTTAACCTATCCGTATCCCTCTGTAGACTTTCAATGCCCTCTGCGCACTTCACTCTACCACTCATCTTAATGTCATCTGTGAACTTTGGCACACTACACTTGGTCCCCAACTCCAAAACCTCTAGATGAATTGTCAACAATTGCGGTTCAAACACTGATCCCTGATGCACACCACTAGCTACTGATTAGTGAGTTTTGAAAAGATTTGTAGCTCAGGTTGAGATTCTGGATGTAGGGATGCTCACTGAGCTGGAAGGCTCGTTTTCAGATGTTTCCTCACCATATTAGGTAACATCTTCAGTGAGCTTCCGAACGAAGCACTGGTGGTGTAGCCCGCTTTCTGTTTATATGTTTGAGTTTCCCTGGGTTGGTGATGTCATTTCCTGTCTGATTACACAGGACCAGATCGAGGACAGCTTGATTCTTCATAGGTTTTATGACATACTGTCTGAGGAAACTACTGCAGATACATTCTATGAACTCCTCCTCAAGTGTGCCTTGACCAATTAATATATAGATTAAAATCCTCCATGATAATTGCTGTACCATTTTTATATGCATCAATTATTTCTTTATTTATTGCCAGTCCCACTGTGATGTTGTTATTTGGTGGTCTACACAGTATTTCTAATTTCCCACACTGATTCAACCTTTTTCTCCATTGAACCTATCTCCTCTTTCACGAATGTCATCCCTAAATATCAGAGCTAAACATTTCCTTCCTGTCTGTCTTTCTGAATAATCTGATACCCCTGGATATTTAATTCCCAGTCATGACCATCCTGCAATCATGTCTTTGTAATGGCCAATATGTTGCACCCATGTGTGACCTTGTTTTGAATGCCACAAGCATTCAGGTAAAGTGTCATGACACTTGTTTCTTTACATTCTTTTTGAATCTTAACACCTCCACCAGCTGAACCTTTGTTTTTAAATATTCTTTTCCTGTTACTACCTGATTTCTACTTATCTTACTGCTCCAATGCCCAGCTGCCTCTTGCTTTTTATTTACTATCCTGATTCCCTTTTTCCTTAAGCTGAACCCACTCTAGTTATCTCAGAGCCTTCCCTCAGGTGCCCATCCTCCTGCCAAACTAGGTTGAAGTCCACCCAACAGTATCAGCGAAACCACTAACAAGAATATTGGTCTCGTCACTGTTTGGTGAAGACCGTCCATCTTGAACAGGTCCCAACTTCCCCAGAAACAGTCCCAATTATCCAGAAATCTAAAGTCCTCCCCTCTACACCACTCCCCGGCCACTTATTAAGTTGCCTAATCTACCAATTTATAGCCTCACTAGCAAGTGGCATGGGTAGCAATCCAGAGATTACTATCATTGAGGTCCTGGTTTTCAATCTGGCTCTGAATTCCATAAATTCAGCCATCTGTACCTCACCCATCTTCTTACTTATGTTGAATGGTGGTGATGCCTATATTGAATGATGGGGCAAACTTGAGGGGTAGAATAGCCCACACCTCCTCCTATCTTCTATATTCCTATCTTTAAGATACACAGCAATGTGGCTGACTTTCAACTGTCCTCTGAAATGGCCCAGCAAGCTATTCAGTGTACTAAATTGTTACAGATCACAAGTGGATTATAATGGTTCAAGAAGGCAGCCCAGTAGAAATCCTGGCTTTTCTAGTGATTCTCATGTTTCATGAAAGACATTTTTAAAATAAAGAGATTTGCCTAAACAATGTTCTGTACAGCTGCAACATGACCTCCTGACTCCTGCACTCAGTACTCTGACAAATAAAGGAAAGCATACCAAACGTATTTTTCACTATCCTATCTACCTGCGACTCCACCTTCAAGGAGCTATGAACCTGCACTCCAAGGTCTCTTTGTTCAGTAACACTCCTTCGGACCTTACCATTAAATCCTGCTAAGATTTGCTTTCCCAAAATGCAGCAGCTTGCATTTATCTAAATAAAACTCCATCTGCCACTTCTCAGCCCATTGGCCCATCTGATCAAGATCCCATTGTAATCTGAGGTAGCCCTCTTCGCTGCCCACTACACCTCCAATTTTAGTGTCATCTGAAAACTTACTAACTATACCTCTTATGCTCACATCCAAATCATTTATATAAATGATGAAAAGTAGTGGACCCAGCATCAATTCCCGTGGCACTCCACTTGTCACAGGCCTCCTGTCTGAAAAACAACCCTCCAACACCACTCTCTGTCTTCTACCTTTGAGCCAGTTCTGTATCCAAATGGCTCATTCTCCCTTTATTCCATTAGATCTAACCTTGCTAACCAGCCTCGCATTGGGAACCTTGTCGAACACCTTTCTGAAGCTCATACCTACCACCCTGCCCTCATCAATCCTCTTTGTTAATTCTTCAAAAATCTCAATCAAGTTCATGAGACATGATTTCCCACGCACAAAGTCATGTTGGCTATCCCTAATCAATCCTTGCCTTTCCAAATACATGTACATCCTCTCCTTCAGGATTCCTTCCAACAACTTGCCTACCACCGACGTCAGGGTCACCGGTCTATAGTTCCCTAGCTTATCCTTACCACCTTTCTTAAACAGTGGTACCATGTTAGCTAACCTCCAGTCTTCCGGCGCCTCACCTGTGACTATCAATGAAAGAAATATCTCTGTAAGAGGTCCAGCAATCACTTTCCCAGTTTCCCACAGGGTACACCTGATCAGGTCCTGAGGATTATCCACTTTTATGCGTTTCAAGACATCCAACACTTCCTCCTCTGTAATATGGACATTTTTCAAGATGTCACTATCTATTTCCCTACATTCAATATCCTCCATGTCCTTTCCTGCAGTAAATACTGATGCAAAATACTCATTTAGTATCTCCTCCATCTCCTTCAGCTCCACACAAAGGCGACCTTTGAGAGGCCCTATTTTGTCCCTCGTTACCCTTTTGTCTTTAATGCATTTGTAAAAACCCTTTGAATTCTCCTTAACTCTATTTGCCAAAACTACCTCATGTTCCCATTTTTCCCTACTGATTTCTCTCTTAAGTATACTCCTACTGTCTTTATACTCTTCTAAGGATTCACTCGATCTTTCCTGTCTACACCTAACATATACTTCCTTCTTTTTCTGAACCAAATGCTCAATTTCTTTAGTCGTCCAGCATCCCCTATACTTACCAGCCTTTCCTTTCACCCTAACAGGAATATACTTTCTCTAGATTCTCGTTATCTCATTTAGAATATAGAACATAGAAGAATACAGCGCAGTACAGGCCCTTCGGCCCTCGATGTTGCGCCGATCAAAGCCCACCTAACCTACACTAACCCTCTATCCTCCATATACCTATCCAATGCCCGCTTAAATACCCATAAAGAGGGAGAGTCCACCACTGCTACTGGCAGGGCATTCCATGAACTTACGACTCGCTGAGTGAAGAACCTACCCCTAACATCAGTCCTATATCTACCCCCCCTTAATTTAAAGCTATGCCCCCTTGTAATAGCTGACTCCATACGTGGAAAAAGGTTCTCACTGTTAACCCTATCTAACCCCCTAATCATCTTGTACACCTCTATCAAGTCACCCCTAAACCTTCTTTTCTCCAATGAAAACAACCCCAAGTGCCTCAGCCTTTCCTCATAGGATCTTCCTACCATACCAGGCAACATCCTGGTAAACTTCCTCTGCACCCGTTCCAGCGCATCCACATCCTTCCTATAGTATGGCGACCAAAACTGCACACAATATTCCAGATGCGGCCGCACCAGAGTCTTATACAACTGCAGCATGACCTCAGGACTCCGGAACTCAATTCCTCTACCAATAAAGGCCAGTACGCCATATGCCTTCTTCACTGCACTATTTACCTGGGTGGCAACTTTCAGAGATCTGTGTACATGGACACCAAGATCCCTCTGCTCTTCCACACTACCAAGTATCCGACCATTAGCCCAGTACCCCATCTTTTTGTTACTCTTACCTAAGTGAATCACCTCACACTTAGCTACATTGAACTCCATTTGCCACCTTTCTGCCCAGCTCTGCAGCTTCTCTATATGCCGCTGTAACCTGCCACATCCTTCCTCACTGTCTACAACTCCTCTGACTTTCGTATCATCCGCAAACTTGCTCACCCAACCTTCTAACCCTTCCTCCAGGTCATTTATAAAAATGACAAACAGCAATGGTCCCAAAACAGAGCCTTGCGGAACACCGCTAGTGACGGCACTCCAAGATGAACCTTTGCCATCAACTACTACCCTCTGTCTTCTTCCAGCCAGCCAATTCCTAATCCAAACCTCCAACTCACCCTCAATGCCATATCTCTGTATTTTCTGCAGTAGCCTACCATGGGGGACCTTATCAAACGCCTTACTAAAATCCATATATACCACATCTACCGCTTTCCCCTCATCTACCTCCTTAGTCACCTTCTCAAAGAATTCAATAAGGTTTGTGAAGCACGACCTGCCCTTCACAAAACCATGCTGACTATCCTTGATCACATTATTCTTATCCAGATGTGCATAAATCCTATCCCTTACAATTCTCTCTAAGACTTTGCCCACAACAGAAGTGAGACTCACTGGCCTATAGTTACTAGGATTATCCCTACTCCCCTTCTTGAACAAGGGAACCACGTTTGCTAGCCTCCAGTCCTCTGGCACTACTCCTGTAGACAAAGAGGACACAAAAATCAAGGCCAATGGCTCTGCAATCTCCTCCCTTGCTTCCCAGAGAATCCTAGGATAAATGCCATCAGGCCCAGGGGACTTATCTATTTTCACCCTTGCCAGAATTTCCAACACCTCTTCTCTACATATCTCAAAGCCATCCATTCTACTTATTCGTGCCTCAGTATTCATATCGACAACAATGTCCTGTTCCTGAGTGAATACTGACGAAAAGTATTCATTCAGTGCCTCCCCAATCTCTTCAACCTCCACACGCAACTTCCCATTACTATCCTTGATTGGACCTATTCCTACCCTAGTAATTCTTTTATTCCTAACATACCTATAGAAAGCCTTAGGGTTTTCCCTAATCCTACCGACTAAGGACCTTTCATGTCCCCTCCTTGCTGCTCTTAGCTCTCTCTTCAGGTCCTTCCGGGCTACCTTATAACTCTCAATCGCCCCTATTGAACCTTCACGCCTCATCTTTACAAAGGCCGCCCTCTTCCATTTAACAAGGGATTCCAATTCCTTATTAAACCACGGCTCCCTCACACGACCCTTTCCTCCCTGCCTGATAGGTACGTACTTATCAAGGACACTCAATAGTTGCTCCTTGAACAAGTTCCACATATCAATTACGCTCTTGCCTTGGAATCTACTTTTCCAATCCACACATCCTAAGTCATGCCTCACCGCATCATAATTTCCCTGCCCCCAGCTATAACTCTTGCCCTGTAGTACACATTTATCCCTCTCCATCACTAGAGTAAAAATCACCGAATTGTGGTCACTGTCCCCAAAGTGCTCACCTACCTCTAGTTCTAATACCTGGCCTGGTTCGTTACCCAGAACCAAATCCAGTATGGCCTCACCTCTTGTTGGCTTATCGACATATTGTGTCAGGAAACTCTCCTGCACACATTGGACAAACACTGACCCATCTAACGAACTTGAGCTATAGCTTTCCCAATCAATATCAGGAAAGTTAAAGTCCCCCATAACAACCACCCTATTACTGTCACTCTTCTCCTGAATCATCTTCGCAATCCTTTCTTCAACGATTCTTGGACTATTAGGAGGCCTGTAAAAGACTCCTAACAGGGTGACCTCACCTCTCCTATTCCTAACCTCAACCCAAACTACCTCAGATGGCAAATCTTCGTCCATCTTCCTTTCCACCGCTGTAATACTATCTTTGACAAGCAAAGCCACACACCCCTCTCTTTTACCCCCACCTCTGACCCTACTAAAACATTTAAACCCTGGAACCTGCAACAGCCAATCCTGTCCCTGATCTAGCCATGTCTCCGTAATAGCCACAACATCGAAGTCCCAGGTACCAACCCACGCTGCAAGTTCACCTACCTTATTTCGTATACTTCTGGCATTAAAGTATACACACTTCAAGCCACTCTTCTGTTTACAGGCACCCTCCTTTAAGATTGATGCCATATTCCTAACCTCCCTACACTCCAGGTCCTGCACCCTAAAGCTACAGTCTGGGTTCCCATGCCCCTGCAGAGTTAGTTTAAACCCCCCAAAAGAGCACTAGCAAACCTCCCCCCAAGGATACTGGTGCCCCTCAGGTTCAGGTGCAGACCATCCTGTTTATAGAGGTCCCACCTTCCCCAGAAAGAACCCCAGTTATCCAAGTACCGAAATCCCTCCCTCCTGCACCATCCCTGTAGCCACGCATTTAACTGTTCTCTCTCCCTATTCCTCGACTCTCTATCACGTGGCACGGGTAACAAACCAGAGACAACAACTCTGTTCGTTCTAACTCTGAGCTTCCAACCTCGCTCCCTAAAAGCCTGTCTAACATCCTCAGCACTCCTCCTACCTATGTCATTGGTGCCAATATGGACCACGACTTCAGGCTGCTCCCCCTCCCCCTTAAGGACCCGGAAAACACGATCAGAGACATCACGTACCCTTGCACCTGGGAGGCAACATACCAAACGTGAGTCTCTCTCGTTCCCACAAAACCGCCTATCTGTGCCCCGAACTATCGAGTCCCCAATTATTATTGCTCTGCTCTTCTCCACCCTTCCCTTCTGAGTAGCGGGGACAGGCTCCGTGCCAGAGGCCTGAGCCCCGTAACTTACCCCTGGTAAGTCGTCCCCCCCACAAGTATCCAAAACAGTATACTTGTTCTTGAGGGCTTCCCAATTTCCAGCCGCCCCTTTACTTGCGAACATCTGTTTCCAATCAGCTTTTGAAAGTTCTTGCCTAATATCGTCAAAATTGGCCTTCCGCCAATTTAGAACTTCAAATTTTAGATCTTGTCTATCCTTTTCCATCACCATTTTAAAACTAATAGAATTATACTTGCAAGACCCAAAGTACTCCCCCAATGATACCTCAGTCACCTGCCCTGCCTTATTACCCAAGAGTCGGTCAAGTATTGCACGTTCTCTAGTAGGTACATCCAACTACTGAATCAGAAAATTTTCTGGTGCACACTTAACAAATTCCTCTCCATCTAAAGCATTAACACTATGGCAGTCCCAGTCTATGTTTGGAAAAAGAACAAAGGAACAAAGAAAATTTACAGCCCAGGAACAGGGCCTTCAGCCCTCCAAGCCTGAGCTGATCCAAGTGCACTGTCTAAACCTGTTGGTCAATTCCTAAGCAGCTGTATCCCTCTGCTCCCCACTTACTCATGCATCTGTCCAGATACATCTTAAATGAATCTACCGTGCCTGCCTCTACCACCTCTGCTGGCAACGTGTTCAAGACGCCCACCACTCTCTGTGTGAAGTACTTGCTGCGTGTATCCCCCCTAAACTTTCCACCTCTCACCTTGAAAGTGTGACCTCTCATTATTGAATCCTTCACCCTGGGAAAAAGCTTGTCTCTATCCACCCTGTCTATACCCTTCATGATTTTGTAAACCTCAATCAGGTCCCCTCTCAATCTCCTTTTTTCTAATGAAAACAAACCTAACCTACTCAACCTCTCTTCATAGCTTGAACCTGATCGGTCTATTACTCTTACAGATAACTGAGATCTCCTTACAAATTTGTTTCTCAATTTCCCTTTGACTGTTAGAGGGTCTATAATACAAATACAAATACAATCCCAATAAGGTGATCATCAAATTCTGGTCTTCTTCCTATCAGAAAGATGTTGTGAAATTTGAAAGTGTTCAGAAAAGATTTACAAGGATGTTGCTAGGGTTAGAGGATTTGAGCTATACGGAGAGGCTGAACAGGCTGGGGCTGTTTTCCCTAGAGCGTCGGAGGCTGAAGGGTGACTTTATAGAGGCTTATAAAATAAAGAGGAGCATGAATAGAATAAACAGACAAAGTTTTTTCCCTCGGGTGAGGAAGTTCAGAACTAGAGGGCATAGTTTTAGAGTGAGAGGGGAAAGATATAAAAGATATAAAAGATATATAAGGGACAACATTTTGATGCAGAGGGTGGTACATGTATGGAATGAGCTGCCAGAGGATGTGGTGGAGGCTGGTACAATTGCAACATTTAAAAGGCATCTGGATGGGTATATTATTAGGAAGGGTTTGGAGGGATATGGGCCAGGTGCTGGCAGGTGGGACTAGACTGGGTTGGGATATCTGGTCAGCATGGACGGGTTGGACCGAAGGGTCTGTTTCTGTGCTGTACATCTCTATGACTCTATGAGATATGGTTTACAATAGAATCACAGAATTTGTCAGGACAGAAGGAAGATCATTGTGTCTGTACTGTTCACAAAACAGCGACCCAGCAAGTCCCACTCTCCAGCCTTATCTTTCCAAAGCCCTCTAAATTAATCACGTTCAAATATATATGTCACTCTCTATTGAAACATTTTAGGAATCTTCCTCCACCACTCTCCCAGGCAACAAATTCCAAAGCCTAGCAAGTCTCTCAGTAAAGCAGTTTCTCATCTCATTCCTAGCTTTCTTGCTGACAACCTTGAAATTGTGATCCCTAGTTAGTGACATGATGTGAAGGTGTCAGTGTTGGACAGGGGTAGGCAAAGTCAGAAGTCACACAACACCAGTTTATAGTCTAACAGGTTTATTTGAACTGACATGCTTTCAGAGCGCAACCCCTTCATCAGGTGAAGTTACTGACATACCAACTAGTGGAAACAAAATACCCTTCTTTACCCTATCAAAATTGTTCATAATTTTGAACACCTCAATAATTTGGAATGCATGATCTGAAAGGGTGGTAGAACTTAATTCAGTAGCAGCTTTTGAAAGGAAATTGGTCATCAAAGATTTTGCAGGACCATTATATTTATTTTAGGCCATTCTTTCATAAAAAGTCACAGAGAGAGGGAGAGAAAGTCATACAGTATAGAAATAGGCCCTTCACTCACCGTGTCTATGCCGACCAACAAACACCGAACTACACTAATCCCATTACTGCACTTGGTCCTTAGCTTTCTTAAATGTTGTGAGAATATCTGCCTCCACTACCCCCTCAGGCAGCATGTTCCATATTTCTACCATACATTTCTAGGGACCTACCATCCTATCCTTCTTAGACCTCCTAAAATGCGTCACTTCACGTTTAACCAGTTTGCCAACTTGCTTTGGATCCAGTGGACACTTACCATCTGGACCAGTCTTCCATGCAAGACCTTGTCAAAGACCTTACTAAAGTTCATGTAAACCACATCAATTACACTATACTCATCAATGTATCACATCAGCTTTTCAAAAACCTCAGTTAAATTAGTGAGATAGGATATCCTTCTAACAAATCCATGTTGACTATCCCTGACCAAATCCCTTTCCTTTTCAACTATTGCCTAATTCTCTCCTTCCAATAACTTCCCTACCACTGACATCAAACTAACTGGTCTATAATTACCTGGCCTATCTCTACTACCCTTCTTGAAGGAATCACATTAGCTAGCCTCTAGTCGTCTGGCACTTCACCTATGCATAGTGAAGTATTAAATGTCTCTCCTCATTTGCATTTCGTAGTAGCATGGGATACATCTCATCAGGACCAAGGGATTTCTGCACCTTTATGTTGTTATTCCAAATGCCTCATGTCTAATATGTCCATCTTATTAATCTTAACAAATTCTAGAACCTCACCATTGCACCTGATATTGCTGGATACAATGTCTCTCTCCTCTGTGAACACAGATGAAAAATATTCATTTAAGACTTTATCTACAACCAATGGCTCCACACATAGGTTGTCCTTGTGTTCTCTCACAGATCCCACTCTTTGTCTGGTAATCCTCTTAAAATACTTATAAAAAAAAGCCTTGTGGTTTCATTAATCAGCCAAAGGTATTTCACGACCCTTTACAATCCTGGTGTCCTTTATAAGCAATCTCCCATATTCTGTATGGTTTTGAAGGATCTTACTTGCTTTAAATGAATTGTACCTAAACTTATGTACTCTTCTTTTTCTTCATCAAACTCTTGCATACCATGACATCTGGGATTCCCTGAAAATGCTGCCCTTGCCCTTCACTCTTGGAGAATACGGGGGCCCTGAATTCTCACAGTACTACTTTTAAAAGACTCACACTTCCACCTTGGGACCCTCCAACCATACAGGGATCAATGTTGATTTCACCAGTTTTCTCATCTCCCCTCCCTTCACCTTATCCCAGAGCCAACCCTCCAACTCAGCACTGCCCTCTTGAATTGCCCCACCTTTCCATCTTCTTTCCCACCAATCCACTCCACCCTCTGTTCCACTATCATCCCCCACCCCACCCCGACCTTCATCTACCTATCACATTCCCAGCTACCTTCCCTCCAGCCTAACTCTCTCCAATTTATCTCTCAGCCCCTTTGGGCCGCCCCCACATTCCTGATAGAGTCATAGAGATGTACAGCATGGAAACAGACCCTTCGGTCCAACCCGTCCATGCTGACCAGATATCCCAACCCAATTAAGTCCCACCTGCCAGCACTCGGCCCATATCCCTCCAAATCCTTCCTATTCATATACCCATCCAAATACCTTTTAAATGTTGCAATTGTACCAACCTCCACCACTTCCTCTGGCAGCTCATTCCATACACGGACCACCCTCTGTGTGAAAAAGTTGCCCCTCAGGTCTCTTTTATATCTTTCCCCTCTCACCCTAAACCTATGCCCTCTAGTTCTGGACTCCCCAACCCCAGGAATAAAACTTTGTCTATCCTATCCATGCCCCTCATAATTTTGTAAACCTCTATAAGAGCTTCTGCTTGAAACATCGACTCTCCTGCTCCTTGGACGCTGCCTGACTGGCTGTGCTTTTCCAGCACCACACTTTGTGATTCTGATCTCCAGCATCTGCAGTCCTCACTTTCTCTTCGTATTAGGACACAAAGGGTAGTGGTAGGCTGTTTGAGTGACTGGAGGCCAGTGTCTAGCAGTGTACCACAAGGATCACTGAGACCTTCATTGCTGGTTTCCATATATAAATGATATCTATGAAAATGTAGGGGGAATGTGAAGCAAATTTGCCGATGACACTAAAGCATTTGTAGATTGGTTAATTGTGATGAAGATGGTTTAAGTTACAGGAAAATATAGATGGATTGGGCAGATGGGCAGACCAGTAGCAGATGGTATTTAACCTGAAAAGTGGAAGAAGTAACAAAATGAGGGTGTATTTAATGAATAGCAAGACATTAGGTAACTTAGAGGAACAGAGGGATCTTGGGTTAATTATTCACACACCCCTGAAGTCAACAGAGCACATAAATAGGATAATAAAGAAGGCATATGGGACACTTCCTTTCATCAATCATAGCAAAGAGTATAACAGCAAGGAGGTAATGTTAGAATTGTACAGAGCATTGGTCAGGCCACAGCTGGAGTTGTGTGTGCAGTTCTGGTCACCTCACTACAGGAAGGATGCAAAAAAACTCAGGAGGTTCTTCAGGATATTGCCTGGGATGGAGAAATTGAGCTATAAAGAGAGACTTGATAGGCTTAGATTGTTTTCTCTACAACAGAGAAGACTGAAGGGAGATCTGAATGAGGAGTATATGATTATGAGTGCTTTGAAAGCTAATGCTTCCAAATAAACCTGTTGGAGTATAATGTGGTGTTGCGTGATTTTTAACTTTGTCCACCCCAGTCAAACACTGGCTCCTCCAAATCAGAACACCAGCAAGGTAGAGTTTAACAAGTGACTGCCATTCATACCATGTCTGAAATCTGCTGTTGCTACTCCTAGTGTTTGAAGATGAGGACCGACAAGTGGGCAATGAATTTCACAGTTTAGATGGGATTTAAAGACATTCTTAGGCAACTACAGAAAAGCCAATGCTTTCTATGACTACCACTCAAGAAATTTAACAGCAGTGCCTGTATGGCATACTGCTGGGAAATTTAATTGGCTGGGAAATACAGCGAGGAACAGTATCTTTGGGCAGTTAAAGGACAATCAGAGAATTAGTGCTTTGTTTTACATGAAAGTTTCTTCAGTCTCCTATTTTCAAGATGTCTCTATATTTGTTTGGGCTCTGGTACTTACAAAGTGCCCCAGGGAATATAAATTTTATCTCTAATCACAAATCATAGTGCAACAACACAGGATCACTTGCCTCACCTTCAAAAAAATCCATTTACTGTTTTAGAAACAATTGTAATCATCAAACTCCCCATTTTAAAGACATGCACTTCTACAAAAATAAATAAATGCAGAAAATAGTATATAAATAGTCCAACTGGGGAAGGAGCCATACTCTACCTGGTACTGAGGAATTTCAGAAACTGTAATAAGGATAAGTTGATGTTTTGAAAAACATTAAGGTACACAGATCGCAGGGACCTGATGGGAATTATCTCAGAATGCTGAGCGAGGCAGGTGAGGAAGTTGCTGGGCTTGTAAAAATCTCTGTGTCCTCTTTCGCCACAGGAGGACTGGAGAATAGCCAACATTGTTTCTTTGTTTCAGAAGGGAAACAGGGATAATCCAGGAAATTACAGACTGGTGAGCCTTATATCAGTGGTAGGGAAATTATTGGAGAAGATTCTTAGGGACAGGATTCACTCACATTTGGAAAAATATGGATTTATTAGTGATAAGCAGTATAGCTTTGTGCAGGGAAGGCTGTGTCACAAATTTGATTTGAGTTTCTCGAGGAATTGACAAAGGATGATTGATGAGGGCAGGGCAATGAATGTTGTCTACATGGACTTTAATAAGGCCTTTGACAAGGTCCCTTATAATCAGTATCACATGGTGATGTCACATGGGATCCGCAGTTAGGCTGGTAGGATAGATAGAGAAGTAGTTTGGTCGTAGAAGACAGAGTGTAGCAGTGGAAGGGTGTTTTTCTGGCTGGAGATCTATGACCTGTACTGTTCTGCAGGGATCAGTGTTGGAACCCCTGTTGTTTGCAGTGCATATAAAGAACTTAGAGGAGAGTGTAGGTGGTCTGATGAGTAAGTTTGTGGATGACACAAAGATCAGAGGAAGTACAGATAGTGAGGAGGATTACCCAAAGGATACAGCAGGATATTAATAAGCTGGAGCCTTGGGCGGGAAATGGCAAGTGGAGTTTAATCTAGACAAATGAGTGATGCATTTTGGAAGCTCTAATGCAGTAAGGAAGTATACAGTAAATGGCAGAACCCTCAGTAGCATCAACACAAAACGTGATGTATACATACAGATAACAGTTTCCTGAAAGTGGCAACACAAATGGATAAGTTGGTCAAGAAGGTGTATGGCATCATCAGTTGGAGTATAGTGCACAAACATTGGTAAGTCATGTTGCAGCTGTATAGAATTTTAGTTTGGCCACTTTGGAGTATTGTATACAGTTCTTGTAGGGCACACGACCAGAATATATGGAGACTCTGGAGAGAATACAGAAATGGTTGACCAAAATGTTGTCCGGTCTGGACGGTATTGATTGGACAAACTTGGATTGTTTTCACTTGAAATTCCATGGATAAGGGGCGAGCTGGTAGAAATTTACAAATTTACGAGGCCTGGAGAGAATGGGTAGTCAGGTTTTTTCTTCCATGGTAGAAATTTCAAATACGAGGGAACATAGGTTTAAGGTAAAAGATGATAACTTTAAAGAAGAGGCGAGAGGCAATGCTTTTATACAGAGGGTGGTAAGTGCCTGGAATGTGCTGCCAGAGGAGGTGATGGAGGTGGATACAAAGCAACATTTAAGATGCATCTTGACAGATAATATGAATGGGCAGGGAACAGAGGGAAATGGACTATTAAGGCAAAAGGTTTTTAATTTAGAAAAGCATCATGAGTTGGCACAGTCTTGAGGGCTTAAAGACCTGTTCATATGTTGTACTCTTCATTATCCTTTTAAGGCATCAGTGGTGTGCCTAATGCAACTATGGGCTGCAGATTCTAAGATCCTTCATGTGTTGTCTTGCAAAGACCTGAATGTGGTCAGGGTTTCTCAAGATTTTGAGAATGTTTAGAGTTCTGCATTGCATCAAATATATTCAAGAGATGGATTGATGCATTTTCGGACAGTAAGAGAATAAATTGATGGGGGGATTTGGCTGGAAATGTAAAAGTACAGCCATGATCTTACTGAATGATGCAGCAGATTTGAGATATTCTACAGTCTGCAGATCCTACTTCTTAGTTTTGTAACACTTATTCAGTAAACACTTGAAGAATGAAAACATTAAAGAAAAGTGTTGTTACAGTCAAGAGGGAGAGGTGAATTGATGTTTTGATTTCTGTTCTCAATCTCCTGCCTGTAAGTAGAAGACTTTTTTAAATTAACCTTTCCTATTTCTTTTCCCTTTTAAAATAGGTTTTGGCTTGCTTCATCCAAAATAAATCATTTTTGTGAAGTCCAATTTTTAAATGACCCACAATCAAATCTCTTTAGTGTTAAAACAAAAGAATAATATATTCATGAGCTTTAATTTGGGGATAATTGTCATCATGCACAATCGCACACACAAGCATACAAGGAACTGAAAAAAACAAATGGAAAAGAAATAATTTAGGACAGGAACGGTTTAAAAAGTTAAACATTGATTCTGGATTTTTTCTGAATCTAGAAAGTCAGGGACCAGTTTGGGATCCTTTCCGTAAAATTTGAAGTTTAGATGGATGTTGTTCGCTGAAGTTGCAATTTAAAAAAAAATTGATGAAGACACAATGAGATTATATCCAAGTTTCCAAAGGTTGCAGAATTTCTATTGAATGAAATTCATGGAGTTCTTCCTTCTGAATGCTGCTTAGACTCCATACCATTGTGATAGATTATGAAGACCCATTAGCCATTTCTAATTCATTAACCTGTCCTGACTTACTGACCAAGAAAGGGAGATAAAATCAAGAAATAAAATTCATCAGTGTTAGGAGGAAAGTGCTGTCACATCACATAAAAGCACGTCACGTTAATCATGATCTTCTTCAGCCAGACAACAAAAATCCTGAAAATTATAGATGAGTTTAAAGTTGACTATGGCTTTGAAATTGTTGGATTTGATATGATTTGACGATTATTGTCACGTGTACTTGGATATAGTGAAAAGTTTTATCTTGCATGCAGTTTGGGCAGATCATACCACACAAAGTGCACTAGGGTAATAGAGCAGAGTGAAGGACACAATGTTATAACTGCAGAGTAGGTGCACAAACAGCAACATCAACATTAAATTTAAATTTTGAGAGGGCCATTCAGAAGTCTAATAACAGTTAGGAAGAAGCTGTTGTTGAACCTATTCTTACATGTATACAAACTTGTGTATCTTCTGCCCAGTGGAAGAGGGTGGAATAGAGGATAACTGGGATGGGAGGGGTCTTTGATAATGTTGGCTGCCTTCCCAAGGCAGTGAGAAGTATCAATAGAGTCAATGGATGGAAGACTGGCTTGTGTGATTGTCTGGACTGTGTTCATCCTATAGTCCGTCAAAATTCTATGCAACAGTTATCAGACATTAATCAATAAGCCAATGAGCCTCTAAGGACTGAATTTTGGAGAGTTGGGAGGGAGGCACAGAGAGAGAGAGACAGAAAGACAGACAGAATGAAGAGAGGCAGAGCGAGAGAGGCAGAGTGATAGAGAGACATAAAGAGAGACAGATAGAATGAGAGCCAGAGACCTTGAAAGAGAGTCAGAGTGAGAGTCAATGACAGAGACAGAGAGAGAGAGAGAGACCAACAGGGAGTGGGAGATAGAAGACAAAAAACAGATAGGGAGACAGAAAGAAATACACACACACAGAGTGAGGAAAAGACACTGAACCTTCCAAGTCAAAAAGTTATGAAATTAACTCTCGCTCCAGGTAAACAAGCTGAGAGTTCCTGTGGAATTCCTATTGAATGCAGGGTGAGCTGGCATTAAACCCACATCCTCAGTGCAACTAATTGGTTCTCCTAGTCGACAGCTGTGATTCCGTTCCAAAACCTGCCCACATGGAAATGGATAAGGTATTGGGAACAACCCGTTAAACAATGAGTTGTTCACTTTGATAGGAGGAACAAAGTATTTCTTAAATGGTGAAAGACTGAAAATTGTTGATATCCAAAGGGACCTGTGTCTTTCTTCGTCAGTCTTTAAACACTAAAATGCAGGTGCAACCAGCAATTAAGAAAGGAAATGACATGTTGGTCTTTTATGCAAGAGGATTTGATTAATAATATTTCAACAATAGAAACCCTAGGTGAGAGCACACATGGAGCACTGAGTGCAGTTTTAGGCCACTTTCCAAAGGAAGGATGGAGTGAACATAAATGGAGTGCAGAAACATTTACTAGACAGATTCCAAGGATGGTGGGACTGTCTGAGAAGGAAATGATGAGGAGACTGGGCTTGTATTCTCTAGGGTTCAGAAAAATGAAAGGTTATTGGATTGAAACTCACAAATTCTTTTAAGGGCAGTCAGGGTGTATGAAGAAAGGATGTTTCGGTGTTTTGTAGGGTCGGGATGATTGGGGGTTGAAATGGTGTTTGGAGCAAGGGGATGCAATTCAAAATAAAGAGCAAGCCATGTTGGAAACATGGAGGCATTCTTTTTATTCAGACAGCAGTGAATCATTGCAGAATGATAGATTTGTAGCTACTGCTAGTATTAAGGGAGATGGGGGATATTGTGGAAAAATGTGTTGAAGCAGGTGATCAGCCATGATGGCAGAGCAGGTTCAATGGGCTGAATGGCCTGTTCCTGCTTCTGTTGCTGTGTATAACATGAGAAGAAATGAGTTGTTTCATGTGATGATAGCATGGAAGAGAAAGAAAAAGAATGCCCAATATGACTTAACTCTGCACAACTTTGTGAATGATAGTTCCTTTTCTACCCCTTATTGTAGCATTATTCTTGGTGTTACTCAAAGCTTTTGACAGTGAAATATTGACCTAACTGGATGCATTCTGTTCAGATGGGTGGGGATGTTGACATAGATATATGCATACATTGCAAAGATTTCTCATGAATATAATGGCCTTGGTGCCATCAGTTATAAATTTAGCAACAGGATGGCTTGCATCTAAACCCTTACAGCTGCTGGTACTACCATTAGCTTTTAGTGTCTATTTCTCAGGAATCTTGGGCAGGTGGCAACAGCAGGTATTTGGTCCAAACGTGGAACAAACATTATTTTGGCTCCATTTAGAAACTTGCCTTTAATGAGCTTGGCAATTCTTGCAACCTGCTCGATTTAGACATTGTCAACTATCTCAGCTGCTGATGACCAGGCATAAGTTTTAAAGAAAATTCTGATTTAATGAAGCACATCCACCTCGGGTTGATGGGGGTCCTCCAAATCCATTGATAGGCAGCCATTGGTGTCACGATTGGCACATCTTTCAGCCAATTCCAATTACTACCTCACTCTCAGGATTTGCCAATAGGCTCATGCCAGCACAGAGTTGAAGTCATCACGAAATGTGAGCCGTCTGTGAAGGCATAACCAACACTAGCTTCCTGATCTAGGATTGCTAATAAGATCTGAGCAGTGATTACCATTAATCGTCAGACCTTGGACTGAAGAAGGGGTCAGATTTGTTTCTGCTTCTGCATTTGGTGTGTTGCGTCTGCAAATTGCATGTTGTATTTGAGGTTTAGAAAACAGAAAGGCCCCAGCCAAGTTTCTGACTTAAGTTAGTCCTACACAATGGGTGAGATGAAAGTGACTAATTTTGGCTAACCAAGATATAGTCCAAGACTGCCAACAGTGATTGAGAGAATAGATTAGAAATTACTCCTTTTGCTTTAAGCATGACACATGCAGACAGCAGGTCAATTGGCTTTTGTTCCCTTATAGTCTGATATATGCAAGCGGACTATAGTGTGACACAATACATTGGATACCAAAGTGGTAGCCAATCTTATTTAGTGGTGGAGCAATCATAGGAGAAAGTGTTTTGAAATCGGGCAAAATAGAACATGATTAGTGACCAACACCCTTCAGGAAGGTTGGAATTGTGAATAGCATGTAACTTTTTATACTTAATTATATAATCTATTCTGATTAGATGGTCACTGAAAGCTCCAAACTATCAGCCGGCTGTTTCAGACTATCAAATAATGTGAGTATATGATGTTTAAAAACAGCAACACTTAGATGGGTTCAAATGACAACAAAAATCACAAAGGAAATTAGACTGAAGTGGCTTAATCTCACATGAATACAGCAGCCTGTGAAAAGCTACAAATACTATCAAATACTGCCTTTTTAAATAGTATGTATACAAAGTTTCTTACTGCTTCTCCATTTGGAAGTTTCCTATCAACTTCTGAAATTACCATCTGATTCATTCATTGTTTTGGTAACTGAACCTTCCTATGCAGCTTGAAAAGTGGGATATGGAAGAGGCTGCTTCATCAATGTTCTTGTACTTTTCACAACTTAGACATGGAAAATCATCATTTTGAATGCAATTTTCATTGAGCTAGAGTCCTTATTGCAGAGATGAAGGCTATTTGACCCAGTGTCCATGCTGCCTGACTATGGACCAATTCTCAGTGCCTATTCAATATCCTTTTGAAATCATGTCCTGTCTCTGTTTCTACCACTCATGTTACATCTCCACCTTTTGGTGGACTTTGCTGCTTTTAATCACTTTTCTGCTTTTGGTATAGGTGGCCCCTTGGTTCAGACTGCAAAACTGAAGGTTCTAGTGACATTGTGCTTATTCATGTCTCCCTACCTAACGTAAACAGTTCATATATGTTCATCATCTTGCACTGATATGGTGTCCAGCTGTCATCTGTCTCATTCATCCAGAACCTGGTCTTGGGATTTCTACATGTTGACAGTGGTAGTGTGCTGTCACTAAGCTGTTCACTCAGCAAAGGATCCCAGGAAATGCTGATAAAGGTGGGAAAGTAAAAAGCCTTCAACCAGGCAGAACACACTCCAGAAAATGCCCACAGCATTAACCGGACAATCCTGATAGTATATTCCCCTCACAGCTGACTAGAACTTTATACAGGGATGAAAATGCCTTACTTTCCTTCCAGCCAATGGGACTTTGCTACACTGCACACTGAAAAAGCTGGTGTGTACTTTTCATTATTTTTCATGGATGTGGACATCGCTAGTTAGGTCAGCTTTAGAGAAGGTGGTAGTGTTGGACCAGTGCAGCAGAAATACCTGGCCTACAAAAAGGAAGATTCAAAAATCTCCTTTTCTCTCTCCTGAGTGCAGATGTGTTCAGAAAGTCTCCAGTAACAGCTCGATGACTTTTTTCCACAAATTGTACATTGAATAAAAAACAAAAATTTTCAGAAACACTGGAAAGATGAACTCTGACCCTGTGAATGAAAGACTGAACAGTGGTGTATGACCAACTTTGTGTCATCATCAGAGGACTCAAAATAAATTGTGTTCTAACTGGTATGATCGAACTGCAGTTCCCTGATACTTTTTTACCCTTTTCCTTACTTCATATGCATGACTTGTCTGTCTTATGTGTCTGTCTGAATGTGAAAGGGCAAATTTAAGAAGGGATAGAGGTAAGTCATAGAATTATTGAGTCAGCAAATTATTTTTCTTTTGACATTGATTAAAGATAATTTGTTCATAATACAGGTAGTCCCCGAGTTGTGAACAGGTTCTATTCTGTTCTGAGGTCAATTTGTACACAAGCCGTCACACAATGCAGGACATTGTGAAGCAAGTGTGTGTAAGTACAGGAAATGTTGGGTCTATAAAATTACACCTGTGTATCCGATTGTGATTGTGAGTTTTTTAGTTTGAGAAGGTAGTAGTAAGCTGCCTTCTTGAACCACAACAGTCTACCTGCTTTGGGTTGACCCACAATGCCACTAGGGAGCGAATTCCAGGATTTTGATCCAGAGATAGTGAAGAAACAGCAATATATTTCCAAGTCGCAATGGTGTGTGGCTTGGAGGGGAGCTTGAAGGTGGTGGTGTTCCCATGTATCTGCTGCCCTTGTCCTTTTTAGATGGAACTGATTATGGGTTTGGAAAGTGAAGTCTGAGGATCTTTGGTGAATTTCTGCAGTGCATCTTGTATGAGCGTTCCTAAGTTGGACATTCATAAATCAGGCCCCCATTTAAATTGTTATTTTCTTGTTCAGTACATAAACCTACTGTGCATTTTTAAAAAAAATCTTAAGTAGACAATTCAGTAGAATTAAGCAAATTTGATGGTTTCATCAAATTTTCACATTCGTCATGACTCTGAGCCCCACTGAGTTATGACACTGATAGGTCCTGAAACAGGTCATGGCTGGGTTCTGGGTAACAATAACAATTATATTCTTCCTTATGCCTACACAAACCATAGCTTCATTGATAAATAAAATACAGCTTTTAAAACAATTTATGATTTCTCTTTATGTCTCATGGACAAAACACATCCACCCAAATTCAGGGGCCTGATATATCAAAGGCCATTGAAATCATGAGCTCCAGCTGTCCAATATATGCTATACATAGGCAAGAATGCAAAGGGCTCTTGTTCATCTCATCCTTCCCATCTCTCCCGTGGAAGATCCTCACAGTATATCTGTTTGTCTTCAAGGTTATGACCTTACTCATCGTCGCTGACGTTTATTCCCAACAGCTGGACCAGCAACTATATAGCCCCACACTGAAAACTGTTGTCACTATGCTTGGAGATTTTTGTTACATATATAGTTCTGAAACAGTCATAGATTTATACAGCATAGAAACAGACCCTTTGGTTCAACCAGTCCATGCTGAATATAATCCCAAACCACCTGCCTGCTCCTGGCAATATCCCTCAAAATCTTTCCTATTCATGTACTTATCCAAACATCTTTTAACCATTGTAATTGTACCCACATCCATTGTTTGGATTACATAATTGTAATCTTTGTAAGGATTCTATGGCAAGCGTGGAATGAGATTGCTGCTCCTCTGGCAATGATCTTTGCATCCTCACTCTCCACAGGAGTATTAGCAGATGACTTGAGGGAGGTGAATGTTGTTCCTCTGTTCAAGAACGGAATAGGGAAATCCCTGGGAATTACAGACCAGTCAGTCTTACATCTGTGGTAAGCAAGGTACTGGAAAGTATTCTGAGAGATAAGATTTATGATGATTTGGAAAAAACACAATTTGATTAAAGATAGTCAGCATGGCTTGGTGACGGGCAGGTCTTGCCTCACAAACCTGATTGAATTCTTTGAGGATGTGATGAGACAAGTTGATGAACATCGTGTAGTGGATGTAGTATATGTGGATTTCAGTAAAGCATTTGATAAGGTTCCCCACAGTAAACTCATTCAGAAACTTAGGAGGTGTGTGATACAGGGAAATTTGGCTGTCTGGATACAGAATTGGCTGGCCGAATGAAGACAGTGAGTGGTAGTGGATGGAAAGTATTCCACCTGGAAGTTGGTGACAAGTGGTATCCTGCAGGGATTTGTCTTTTGGCCTCTCCTCTTTGCAGTTTTTATAAATGACTTGGATGAAGAAGTGGAAGGGTAGGTTAGTAAGTTTGATGATGACACAAAGGTCGGTGATGTTGTAGATAGTATTGAGTTCTGTTGCTGGCCAAAAGAGGACATTGACAGGATGCAGAGCTGGACTAAGAAATGGCAGATGGAGTTCAAAATGGATAAATGCAAAGTGATTCATTATGGAAGGTCGAATTTGAGTGCTGAATACGGGGTTAAAGACAGGATTCTCGGCAGTGTGGTGGAACAGCAGGATCTTGGGGTCCCATACGTAGATTCCTCAAAGTTGCTACCCAAGTTGATAGGGTTGTTAAGAAGGTATATGGTGCTTTGGCTTTCATTAACAGGGGGATTGAGTTTAAGAGCCACGAGGTTTTGCTGCAGCTCTATAAAACCCTGATTAGACCACACTTGGAATATTGTGTCCAGTTCTGCTCGCCTCATTATAGGAAGGATGTAAATGCTTTTGAGAGGGTAAGAGAAGATTTACCAGGATGCTGCCTGGATTGGAGGGCTTGTCTTGTGAAGAGAGGTTGAGTCAGCTAGGGCTTTTCACACTGAAGAGAATGAAGAGAGGTGACCTGATAGAGGTGAACAAGGTAATGAGAGGCATAGATAGAGTAGCTAGCCAGAGATTATTCTCCAGGGTAGAAATGGGTGTCATGAGGGTTCATATGTTTAAGGTGATTGGAGGAAAGTATAGGGGAGCTGTCAGAGGTAGGTTCTTTACGCAGAGAGTCGTGGGTGCGTGGAATGCACTGCCAGCAGTGGGAGTAGAGTCAGAAACATTAGGGACATTTAAATGATGCTTGACAAGCACATGGATGGCTTTAAATTGAGGGGTGTGTCAGTTAGGTTGATCTTGGATTAAGATAAATGGTCAGCACAACATCATGGGTCAAAGAGCCTGTATTGTCTTGATTAAAAAGTCGAGCTGAAAATGTGTTGCTGGAAAAGTGCAGCAGGTCAGGCAGCATCCAAGGAGCAGGTGAATCGACGTTTTGGGCATGAGCCCTTCTTCAGGAAGAAGGGCTCATGCCCGAAACGTCGATTCTCCTGCTCCTTGGATGCTGCCTGACCTGCTGAGCTTTTTCAGCAACACATTTTCAGCTCTGATCTCCAGCATCTGCAGTCCTTACTTTCTCCCCGATTAAAAAGTCCACAACCTCCTCGGGAAGTTCATTCCACATGTGAAGACTCATGTCTTTTCAAAATCTCTCTCCACTCACCTTAAAAATCTGCCCCTTCATCTTGAAATACCCCATCCTTGTGTCAGTCCTATGAGTATAGGAGTTGGGAAGTCATATTGAGTCTCTATAGGATGTTGGTGAGGTCTCTTTTGAAATACTGTGTCAAGTTCAGGTTGCCCAGTTGCAGGAAGGATAGGGTTCAGAAGGGATTTACCAGGATGTTGCCAGGTATGGAAGGTTTCAGTTGTAAAGAAAGGCAAGATAAGCTGGGGCTTTTTTCACTGGAGCATAGGAGGTTGAGAGGCAATCTTATGGAAGTTCATCAATAGTGAAGGGTACAGTTCATCTCAGATTTCAGCACATGCTAACAACTGTTTCAAACACATCACTGAATCATACCATTTTGAGCATGTTACTAGCTCACCTCAACGTACATAAGTCTGTGGCGAGGCAGACAGGTTGTATAAAAAAAAATCAATATTGTCCTAGCTTTGCTTAATTACCATTCCACAACTTTACATAATAGTTATGACCAATCAGAGCTCCTGAAGAGTGGGAGGTTATGTACTTGTCTCACCAATCGCCCACATATTCTACAAACGAGTTGCATAGAGATTGAATTGAATCTGGAATTGTTAACATTCTGGGACTCTGTCTGGAAATGGGACCAATGCACAGAGGACAACGAAGAAAGAAATAAGAGGGGGAGAAGATTAAATATGAGGGTAAACTAGCCAATAACATTAGATATCTGAAGAAACTCTTGCAATCTTTCCTGAAGGGCAAAAGAGAGGCAAAAATGGACATTGGGCCACTGGAGAAAATGCTGGAGAAATTATAATGGGGAACAAAGAAATGGCTGAGGAACTGAATAAGTGCTTTGAGTCAGTCTTCATGGTGGAAGAACAAGTAGTATCCCAGAAATTCAAGAGAGTCAGGTTATACCTTGGAGTTCTGAAGGAGACAGCTGAAGAAATAGTGGAGGTTTTAATAGTGATCTTTCAGGTATCACTGGAGTCAAGGAGGATCCCAGAGACTAGAAAATTGCTAGTGTAATCCTCCTGTTTAAGAAGGGAGTAAAGCAAAAGATGAGAAATTATAAGCTGATTAGCCTGACCTCAGTCGTTGCTAAGATTTTGGAGTCCATTGTGAAGGATGAGATTTCTGAATATTTGGAAGTGCATGGTAAAACAGGTCAAAGTCAGCATGGTTTCATCAAAGGGAGGTCATGTCTGACAAATCTGTTAGAATTCTTTGAGGAGGTAATGAGCAAGTTAGACCAAGGAGAGCCAATGGATGTCACCTAACTGGATTTACAGAAAGCCTTTGATAAGGTGCGGGATAAAAAGTTGGTTGTCTGACAGAAGACAGAGAGTGGGGATAAAAGGTTCCTTCTCAGGATGGAAGCCAATGACTAGTCGTGTTCCACAAGAATCAGTTGGGACTGCAACTTTTCACTTTATACAATAATGATCTAGATAAAGGAACTGAGAACATTCTGGCTAAATTTGCAGATTATAGAAAGATAGGTGGAGAGGGATGTATTGAGGAGGTTGCAGAAATATTTAGGCAGGTTAGGAGACTGGGCAAAGAAGTGGCAGATGAAATACAATGTAGGAAAGTGTGAGGTCTTGCAGTTTGGTCGGAAGAACAGAGGCATGGTCTATTTTCTGAATGGGGAGAAAATTCAGAAGCCTGAAGTGCAAAGCGACTTGGGAGTCTGAGTCCAGTTTTCTCTGAAGGTAAACTTGCAGGTTGAGTCAATAGTTAGGAAGACAAATACAATGTTGTCTTCATCTCAAGAGGACTAGAATATAAAAGCAGGGATGTACTTCTGAAGCTTTATGAGACTCTGGTCAGACTATATTTAGAGTATTGTAAGCAATTTTGGGTCCCATACTTCAGGAAGGATACATTGGCCCTGGAGTAGGTTCATGAGAATGATCTCAGGAATGAAAGGCTTAACATATGAGGAATATTTGAAGACTCGAGGACTATATTTGATGGAGTTTAGAAGGATGAGGGAGGATCTGATCAAAACTTACAGAATACTGAATAGCCTGGACAGAGTGGACGTTGGGGGGATGTTTTCATTGGCAGTAGAAACAAGGACCCAGGAGAATGACCATAGAGTAAAGGGAAGACGCTTTAAAATAGAGATAAAGAGAAACCTTTTAGCCAGAGAGTGGTGAATCTGTGGAATTCATTGCCACAGAAGGCTGTGGAGGCCATGTCATTGAGTATATTTAAAACAGAGATCAATAGTTCTTGATTGCCAAGGAGATCAAATATTATGAGAAATCAGGAAAAGGGGGTTGAAAAACATATCAACCATTATTGAATGACAGAGCTGACCCTATGGGCTGAATGGCCTAATTTCTGCTCCTATGTCTTATGGTCATGGAAATAATTCATGGGTAGATCAAATATGGGGACAAGTGTAGTACATGGAGCAAAATGTTACATGCTAGAAGCTAGACTGTATCATCAGTGATATCAGATGTAATCAGATCACTTATAAGTAGGACTGAGGAGGTTTTAATGTGATCTTACTTAACCATGTCTCTATACCCAGCGTAAAAAAGTAATAGTTTGTGCTAGTATTCAGTCCTCATCTTTCTTAAGCATTCACAACCTGTTGTTAAATTTATACAGTAGATATTATTTTATGAAGAGGCAATGTGCTCTTTATTTTACTGACAGATGAGATTCTGCTGATTGACTCACTGATTGATTTAACTTTCATGGCTGAGGCTGCCATTCTGATTCAAAGCTTGAAAAATGGCTTCAGTAATACAACAATGAATAAGCAATCTGTTGGTTGCTACAAATGCTATAGTGGGGCTGCCTCACACTTTTGCCTTTTGGCAGCATAAGTTGGTTTGAATGAAATATCAGGCACATGGGTTAAAACAGCTCCAGACACAGCAGTGGACATGGGTTGGATGGTGATCAAAAGGTAACCAGCCTGTCAAATTTACTACATGTGGGTCAAGACTATCAGTATATCAGATTGTCAGGAGACAAACAGATAAAACAGCCAATTTATCAATCTCTGTCTAAAATCCATTCACAGTGACAGAGTATCCAGCCTAAAGTTCCACACCCAACAATGATTTAACTCTGCAGGACTGAGAGGTATGATTGCTTAGATTTGCATCAAGCTAATTAATATTAAGCAATCAGACAGTTTTACACTGGTATTTTTGTCAGTATCATTTGAAGCAAGTCCGGTGAATTCAGAAGGAAATTTCTGACTGCCTTTTAAAATGGCCACTTGGCAAAAAGATGGTTACAAATGAATAGTGAAAAAAAAGATTAAATAAACAAGAAAAAAATGGAAGAAATACTCAGCCGGTCTGACCGCATCTGTGGAACATCAATATTTGATGATAGGTCACAGAACTGAAGTGGTAACACAGTGAAATTTGATGTTCTATCCTGAGGGGAGTTTGGAAATGGAGAGGCATTCAATCAGGCTAGAAGCTGCTGGATGGGATGTCTACACTTTCCCATTTGTGCCTTGATTAATTGCTTGGCAGAATGGATCATGCACAGAAATGAATCCTTAAGGATTTAACCAGACATTGGCAGGACAAATAAGGAGGCTGAAAAGGAAACAAAATCTAGCCAATGACCCTCCACCCCACAATCCACATCACATTCTCACTCACCTGCAGTCTGGGTTCCCCTTATTGACCTTTGGCCTCCAGGGAAGAATTAAGGTAGACAAGCCCTCAGGACCTGATGGGATCCAACCCAGAACATTGATGAATATCTATAACATAGATGTTCCTCACTCTGGCATAGTCCTCACTCTAACATTACCATGAAGCCAGGGGACCAACATTAGTTTTAATAAGAATTGTAGAAGAGCATGCTAAAAGCAACACGAGATATTAGGCAATTTCTAAAAATGAACTATTGATTCAGATGAAGTTAAAATCTGAAAAAATGGAAGAAGCATGAGATTGAAAGATGTGGATGACCCACAGTGAGAAAAGCTCTACAATCCTACTGCACCCAGTTCTGAATGACGACAAGGGAGGTCTTGATCGACATTGCCATCATCAATGATGCATAGCCAAGAAAGTTAATATAAGTATAAGCCTGAAGTGAATGCAATGATCTTCAATCAGAAGACCAAGCAAATCAGAGCTTCTTCCTTCGGCCCCTGGTGTCACTGAAGCCAGTCTTTATCCAATCCCACATAATCAATGTGGTATCAAGGAACAACTATAGCAAAGGTAATGGACCCTGACAACATCTTGGCTGCAATACTGAAGACTTGTGCTTCAGTCTAGATGCACTTCTAGCCAAGTTATTCAATATGCCACAATGCTGGCATCGACCCAACATTGTGGAAAACTGCCAATGTATGTCATGTGCACAAAAAAGACAAGTGCACACTCACCAGTTATTACACCGTCAGCCAACTTTCAATGATGAATACAGTGATGAAAGGTGTTTTCAACATTGATGCAAGCAGCAGTCACTTCCCAGTTAACATAGTCACTGATGCACAGTTCTCATTCTGCCAGGATCACTGGTCTTCAGATTTCATTGTAACCTTAGTCCAAGCATACAGACAACAGCTGAATTCCAGAACTGATGTGAGTTTGAATGCCCTTAATATCAAGGCTGCACTTGGCCAAATGTAGAATCAAAGAGCCCTGGCAAAATCAAAATCAAGGGAATTGGAAAAACCTCCCAACTGGCTGGAAAATTACTGAGCAGAAATGGAGTTGGTTCCAATTGTTGGAGACCAATTATCTCAGCCCCGAGAGTCAATGTTCAACAGTTGCTTCAGTGATGACCTTCACTTCATTATAATGTCAGAAGTTGGAATACTTTCATAATAATCAGTTCCATTTATAACTACAGAAAAATGAAGCAACCATCATGAAGCAAGACCAAGAAAAAAATCAGGCTTGGAGTGACAAGTGGCAAGGAACACTTGTTTCACACAAATGTAAAACATTTGGTTGAAGGTAATCTAAGTTTGTTTAATATATTTCAGCTGCATGACACTGTAACTTTTTGCTACAAAATTTTGTATCTTAGGTTCTGCTCCACAACCACCTGATGAAGAAACAGCACTTCAAAATCTAATGCTTCCAAATAAACCTGTTGGACCATCACCTGGTGTTGTGTGATTTTTTAACTTTGTTTCACACCAGTCGCAAAAGAGAGTATAACCGTAACTCCTTGATATTCAATGCCACTACCATCATTACATTCAACAGTATTATCATCCTGATTACCATTGATCAGAAACTTTAATGGATCAGCCATATAGTTACTACAAAAATACAGCAGGTCATGTTTTGGCAACTCTGTGGCAATTTAATCAAATACTGACTCGCCAAAGTCTGCGTGTCATTTACAAGGCATGTCAGGAGTGTGATCAAATATTCTCCACTTGCATGCATGAATGTAGCTTCAATAGCATCCAAGAAACTCAACAGAATTCAGGTTAAGGCACGCTAATCTACAAAATTAAACATCCATGACATCAAAGACTCATCAAAAGTAGCTGCAGTGTATGACATCTATGAAATACACCAGGAATGAGGTTTTCCTGAGAGCCCAGATATTGCTTGATAGCTCTTTTTCGCTGACGAATCTTCTGTCAATTCTGTAACATTTATTTACAAAAGATAAAGAGGTTTAAGTATGTACATGGTATGCTATTACTAATTAAATGATTTGGTTGTTCTGGAATAAGTTTTTTAAAACAATGCAGTTATAAATTAATGCTTTTAAACTTGCTTTTCACAAATGCTATTGCTGCTGTACAGTTCATTGGTTCTACACAATGTACACTGGGTAAGTGGAAGTGCTAAGTATGGCATGGAAGCATATGGGTTAGTGAGAGGTAATGGAGGAGTGGCTTGGCATGGAGGGTGAAAGGCCATAGGAGATGGGTAAGGTACAGCTTGGAATGGAGATATATGGGACATGGAGGTTGGTAGAGAGGTCGATGGTCCAAGCTATGAATTTTCCCAGCAAATACATTGTTAGACCTGTTGAAGGCTTCCCTGCATTTTCAGACCTTAGAATGCTCAAAGGTGGAAGACAGAGGGTGGTGTTGATGGAGGGTTGATTTTCAAACTGGAGTCCTGTTTGCAGTGGTGTGCCACAAGGACCAGTGCTGAGTCCACTGCTTTTCATCATTTATTTAAATGTTTGGATGAAAACATAGAAGGTATGATTGGAAGGTTTGCAGATGACACCAAGATTGGAGGTGAACAGTGAAGAACATTACCTCTGAGTATTCTGGGACCTTGATCAGATGGAACGATGGGCCGAGGAGTGGCAGATGGATTTTAATTTAGACAAATGGGAGACGGCTCATTTTGGACAGGCAAATCACTGAGGGGCGTTTACACGTAATGGAAAGGTCCTGGAGAGCGTTACTGAACAAAAAGGCCTTGGAATGCAGGTTCGTATTTCCTTGAAAGTAGAGTCCCAGATAGACAGGATGGTGGAAGAAGGCATCAGGTATGCTTTCCTTTATTGGTCAGTGCACTGAGTATAGGAGTTATGAGGTTATGCTGCAGCTGTACAGGACATTGGTTAGGCCACGTTTGAAACACTGCTTTCAATTCTGGTCTCTCTGCTATAGGAAGGATGTTGTGAAACTTGAAAGTGTTCAGAAAAGACTTACAAAGATGTTATTAGGGCTGGGGTGTAAGAGTTATAGGAAGAGCTTGAATAGGCTGGGGCTAGTTTTCCTGAAGCATTGGAGGCTGAGGGGTGACCTTATTGAGATTTATAAAATCATGAGGAGAATGGATAGGGTGAATTGCCAATGTCTATTCCCCAAGCAGCAAAAAAATCAGAATGGTGTGTTACTTCCCTGGTGCCAGGATCAAGGATGTCTCAGAGAGGATGCAGAATGATCTCATGGGGGAGAGGCTCCAGCAAGAGGTCATTGTCCACATTGGAACCAATGACACAGGTAAAAAAAAGGTTGAGAGTCTGAAGGGAGAATACAAAGAGTTAGGCAGGAATTTAAAAAGGAGGTCCTCGAGAGTAGTAATATCTGGATTACTCCCAATCCTACGAGCTAGTGAGAACAGGAATAGGAGGATAGAGCAGATGAATGCATGGCTGAGGAGCTGCTGTATGGGAGAAGGATTCACATTTTTGGATCATTGGAATCTCTTCTGGAGGAGAAGTGACCTGTACAGGAAGGATAGATTGCACCTAAATTGGAAGGAGACTAATATACTGGCAGGGAAATTTGCTCGGGAGGATTTAAACTAGTAAGGTGGGGGGCGGGGAGGAGGGTTTGGTCCCACAGAGATAGTGAGGAAAGAGGTCAATCTGAGACTGATACAGTTGAGAACAGAAGTGAATCAAACAGTCAGGGCAGGCAGGGACAAGGTAGGATGAATAAATTAAACTGCATTTATTTCAATGCAAGGGAAGGCAGATGAACTCAGGGCATGGTTCGGAACATGGAACTGGGATATCATAGCAATTACAGAAACGTGGCTCAGGGATGGACAGGACTGGCAGCTTAATGTTCCAGGATACAAATGCTACAGGAAGGATAGAAAGGGAGGCAAGAGAGGACAGGGAGTGGCATTTTTGATAAGGGATAGCATTATAGTTATGCTGAGGGAGGATATTCCTGGAAATACATCCACGGAGGTTATTTGGGTGGAGCTGAGAAATAAGGAAGGGATGATCATCTTATTGAGATTGTATTATAGACCTACTAATAGTCAGAGGGAAATTGAGAAACAAATTTGTAAGGAGATCTCAGCTATCTGTAAGAATAATAGGGTGATTATGGTAGGGGATTTTTACTTTCCAAACATAGACTGGGACTGCCATAGTGTTAAGATTTTATATGGAGAGGAATTTGTTAAGTGTGTACCAGACAATTTTCTGATTCACTATGTGGATGTACCTACTGGAGAAGGTGCAAAATTTGACCTACTCTTGGGAAATAAGGCAGGGCAGGTGACTGAGGTGTCAGGGCGAGCACTTTAAGGCCAGCGACCATAATTCTATGAGATTTAAAATAGTGATTGAAAAGGATCGACCAGATCTAAAAGTCTAATTTGGAGGAAGGCCAATTTTGACGGTATTAGGCAAGAACTTTCGAAAGCTGCTTGGGCGCAGATGTTCACAGGTAAAGGGATGGCTGGAAAATGGGAAGCGTTCAGAAATGAGATAACGAGAATCCAGAGAAAGTATATTCCAGTTAGGGTGAACGGAAAGACTGGTAGGTATAGGGAATGCTGGATGACTAAAGAAATTGAGGGTTTGGTTAAGAAAAAGAAGGAAGCATATGTCAGGTATAGACAGGATAGATCGAGTGAATCCTTAGAAGAGTATCAAGGCAATAGGAGTGTACATAAGAGGGAAATCAGGAGGGCAAAAAGGGGACATGCGATAGCCTTGGCAAACAGAATTAAGGAGAATCCAAAGGGTTTTAACAAATACGTTAGGGACAAAAGGGTAACTAGGGAGAAAATAGGGCCCCTCAAAGATCAGCAAGATGGACTTTGTGTGGAGCCGCAGAAAATGGGGGGGATACTAAATGAGTATTTTGCATCAGTATTTACTGTGGAAAAGGATATGGAAGATATAGACTGTAGGGAAACAGATGGTGACACCTTGCAAAATGTCCAAATTACAGAGGAGGAAGTGCTGGACGTCTTGAAATGCATAAAGGTGGATAAATCCCCAGGACCTGGTCAGGTGTATCCTAGAATGCCGTAGGAAGCCAGGGAACTGATTACTGGGTCTCTTGCTGAGATATTTGTATCATCGATAGTCACAGGTGAGGTGCCGGAAGACTGGAGGTTGGCAAATGTGGTGCCACTGTTTAAGAAGGGTGGTAAGGACAAGCCAGGGAACTATAGACCAGTGAGCCTGACCTCGGTGGTGGGCAAGTTGTTGGAGGGAATCCTGAGGGACAGGATGTACATGTATTTGGAAAAGCAAGAACTGATTAGGGATAGTCAACATGGCTTTGTGCATGGGAAATCACATCTCACAAACTTGATTGAGTTTTTTGAGGAAGTAACAAAAAGGATTGATGAGGGCAGAGCAGTAAATGTGATCTATATGGACTTCAGTAAGGCGTTCAAGGTTCCCCATGGGAGACTGATTAGCAAGGTTAGATCTCATGGAATACAAGGAGAACTAGCCATTTGGATATAGAATTGGCTCAAAGGTAGAAGACCGAGAGTGGTGATGGAAGGTTGTTATTGAGACAGGATGCCTGTGACCAGTGGAGTGCCACAAGGATCGGTGCTGGGCCCTCAACTTTTTGTCATTTATATAAATGCTTTGGATGCGAGCATAAGAGGTACAGTTAGTAAGTCTGCAGATGACACCAAAATTGGAGGTGTAGTGGACAGCGAAGACGGTTACCTCAGATTACAACAGGATCTTGACCAGATGGGCCAATGGGCTGAGAAGTGGCAGGAGTTTAATTCAGATAAATGCGAGGTGCTGCATTTTGGGAAAGCAAATCTTAGCAGGACTTATATACATAATGATACGGTCCTCGTGAGTGTTGCTGAACAAAGAGACCTTGGAGTGCAGGCTCATAGCTCCTTGAAAGTGGAGTTGCAGGTAGATAGGATAGTGAGGAAGGTGTTTGGTATGCTTTCTTTTATTGGTCAGAATATTGAGTACAGGAGTTGGGAGGTCATTTTGCAGCTGTACAAGACATTGGTAGCCACTGTTGGAATATTGTGTGCAATTCTGGTCTCCTTCCTATCAGAAAGATGTTGTGAAACTTGAAAGGGTTCAGAAAAGATTTACAAGAATGTTGCCAGGGTTGGCGGATTTGAGTTATAGGGAGAGGTTGAACAGACTGGGGCTGTTTTCCCTAGAGCGTCGGAGGCTGAGGGGTGACCTTATAGAAGTTTACAAAATCATGAGGGGCATGGATAGGGTAAATAGACAAAGTCTTTTCTCAGAACTAGAGGGCATAGGTTTAGGGTGAGAGGGAAAAGATATAAAAGAGACCTAGGGGCAACCTTTTCATAGAGAGGGTGGTACGTGTATGGAATGATCTGCCAGAGGAAGTGGTGGAGGCTGGTACAATTGCACATTTAAGAGGCATTTGGATGGGTATATGAATAGGAAGGGTTTGGAGGGATATGAGCCAGGTCCTGGCAGGTAGGACTTGATTGGGTTGGAATATCTGGTTGGCATGGACAGGTTGGACCAAAGGGTCTGTTTCCATGACTCTATGACTCAAGTTGGGGGAATCCAAAACTCAAGGACATAGGTTTGAGGTGAGATGGCAAAGATTTAAAGAGACCTAACGGGCCACTTTTTCACACAGAGGGCATTGTGTGTATGGAATGAACTGCCAGAGGAAGTGGTGGGTGCTGGCACAATTACGATATTTAAAAGGCATCTGGATGGGTATATGAATAGGAAGAGTTCAGAGGAATATGGGCTGTAAATGGGACTCTGATTTAGGATATCTGATCGGAAGGAGGAGTTGGACCGAAGGGTCTGTTTCCATGTTGTATAAGTTTATGACTCTATGCATTAATGAATCTTTAACAAAACTCAACATTTTCCAATTTCCCAATTATCCAGGATAAAAACAGAAAAGACAAAGCAAAAATTACAAATCTGCAGGAATGGCAGAATTTAAGGAAATGCACTTGTCTCTCTTGGAGAAAGCTGACAGCTGGTTCATTATGTTTGGTGTGATTGGCATAAAAATCAGGTGCTGGGGATGATTTTACGCTTGGAACAAGAATTATGAATGGGAATTCACAATGGCACATTTAGAATTCCAAGCTTGGATTATATTCACATTTGGATTGCCTTTGGCTATCAGGAATAATAGAGTATTCTGCAGGTCCTCTGCTTTTCATGCAGGCCCTATTGGAATATTCTTGGCTTTTGTTTGCAGTTAAGTTTCCAGCGGTGTTTTAAGACAGCGGGAGCTATGTTCTTTATTTTGCAAACAGGAGCATTTGTCTGGTAAAAGAAAAATAGCTTTCTGCATTTGTTTCTAAAACGCATGATTTGGTTTCAAGACACCTGCTGTCATTCAGGCTGTGAAAGACAATCAGAACGGTATTATCTATCCAGTCCTATAATTTTCATACTGATAGCTTTTTGTTTGAGATGTCTTGCATCTGTGAATGCGTAGCAGCTAAGACAATGTTTCCAGCAGCATCTTTTCTTACCTGTGGGCAGAGGCTATCGATCTGTGTTGCTGCCATGCGAACCAACTTCACGCCTTCCTCATTATTTGAGATGGAGCATGCCAAGTTTGCGACCTATAATTTAGATAGCAAATGAGAAACTGCATTACCACGTTTGACACTTTCCTGATGTGCATCATCTGTGGGGAAATCAAGCAGAAGTCAAAAGGGCCATTATTTACATTATAAATTGACAAGTCTAAGATTTGTCTTCATCTGAGCAACAAACAGCCTCGTGTTTGGATGATAATAGCTGAAAAATGTGATCACTTTGTTCAGCAATATTGGTTTATTTTAAGCATGTTCCAACATCTGCAGAACTTAAACATTGCACAAAAGAGATTGAAGTCAAAGTTTTCTTTTGCACTCATTAGGATTGACACACAAGAAGTCAAACTTCGAAAGGGAAGACCAGCCTGAGAAGACGATGCAGATTAATTTTCTCATCATGGTATTGAGATATAGCAAGATTTGTTAACTGATTAAACTTAGATCAGATAGGTGACTTTAGTTGGTCAGAACAATGCCATGGGGAATGAAGCAGGGTGGGGGAATCTTCATCATATTTTCCTCAATTAAAAGGTGCAATTGAAGGACAAATTCCTTTTGTCTACAAAGAACAGAGGGCTCTCTGTGAATATATGTAGCTTCTAGCAATATATGAATTAAATACACTGTGAATGCAGACCAATAGATTGTCTGCAATGGGCAACATGCAGAACATGCCCAACCTGCACAACCTGTGGTCTCCTGGGGAGTCTGGGCAGACTGGGTGATGGCTTTGCAGAATATCTATGTTCTGTCCATAAAAATGATGCCAAGATTCCAGTTGGCTGTCACTTCAACACACTGTTGTGTTCCCTGGCCAACAACTCTGTCTTAGGCCTGTTGCAGTGCTCCAGCAAAGCTCAGCACAAGCTGGGAGAACAACATTTCATTTTCCACTTGGGGATTCTGCAGTTTCAGGACTCAAAATCAAATTCAATAATTTCAGGGCCTGAACACTTCCTCCATATCCTTTATCCACCTTCACACACCAGGCATTGTCATGAACGTAGGCTGCTTTCAGCACAGCCAGCCAATTTTCACCCTCTCATTGTCCCTGTAATCAGCTTTTCGTCTTCCCTAGCATACTATCAACTGTCCCTTTATCTGTCTAACCTACTTTCTCTCTCACTCTCTCTCTTTCTGGGCTCTTTCTCCACCTACCTTCTGATTCCTTTAAAACTCCTCCCTCCCACCTCATTGCATGTTAACAGCACAAATACCCATATTTTTAAGCTTATATCAGTTCTGAAGGAGGGTCACCAGACTTGAAATATTAACTCTGCTTCCTCTCCATAGATGCTGTCAGAGCTGGTTTTAGTCTCAACAAGCTTGTAAATTTTAGAATATCATATCCAACATTAAATGTGAATTTGCTGTTGGACAACATAGACCAGGTAATCATGACTGTGCTCAGAATTACACTGACAACAAATTAAAAATAGTCTGTCACATTCATTGCGTGATTAAAAGCTTTAATGTCATGCATTTTTTAGAAATATTTATTCTCCCAAGTTCTGCCATTTTACTGACATCCTTACTAACATCTAGGGGCTACTGCCAAAATTGGGAGAGCTATCTCACAGACAAGACAACAGCCTGACATAGTCATCATCATGGAATTAAACCTCACAGACAATGTCCAGACACCACCATCACCATCTATGGTTGTGTCCTGTCACATTGGCAGGACAGGTTCAGTAGAGATGGTGGCACAGTGGTAAACAGTCGGGAGGGATAGGTCAGGGAGTCCTCAACCTCGACTCTGACCCCATGAAGTCTTCTGGCTTCAGGATAAATATAGACAAGGAAACCTCCTCCGATTATCACATGCCATTCTCCATCAGCTGATGAATTAATACTCCTCCATGTTGAACATTAAGGGTGCAAAATTTACCCTGTGTGGGGGATTTCAATGTCCATCACCAAGAGTGGCTCAGCCACTATTGGTCAAGCTAGTTGAGTCTGAAAGGACAACACTGCTGAACTGGGCTTACAGCAGGTATTGAAGAAATTCGCAAGAGGGGAAGACACACTTGACCTCATCCTTATCAAAATGCTAGCTGTAAGTACATATCAATAATAGTGACCACTGCATAAACCTTGTGGAGACGAAGTCCGGCCTTCACATTGAAAATACCCTCCATGGGTCCATTGAATATCAAGGGACAGTGTCAAGGATTGTCTCTTACTGGAGATGGTATTTATGTGGTGTGAATGTTACTTGCTACTTGTCAACATGGATGTTGTCTTGATGGACAAATTGGACCAAAATTCTGGATTAGTGGTGCTGGAAGAGCACAGCAGTTCAGGCAGCATCCAAATAGCTTCGAAATCGACGTTTCGGGCAAAAGCCCTTCATCTTAATGGCATTTGAACATGAACTGCTCCAGTGTCTGAGTAGTCACAAATTTTGCTGAACATTGTGCAATCATCAGTGAACATCCCCACCTCTGACCTTATGATGGAGGGAAGATCATTGATAAAGCAGGTCCTAGGACACTACCCTGAAGAATTCCAATAGAGATGTCCTTGAACTGAGGTGACTGACTTCTATGGCCATCTTGCTATGTGCTAGGTATGACTCCAATTAGTGGATAGTCTGCCCTCTGATACCTATTATGGAGTTATAGAGTCATAGAGCTGGACAACATGGAAACAGACTTTTGGTCCAATTTGGTAAAAACAATGACTGCAGATGCTGGAAACCAGATTCTGGATTAGTGGTGCTGGAAGAGCTCAGCAGTTCAGGCAGCATCCAAATAGCTTCGAAATCGACGTTTCGGGCAAAAGCCCTTCATCAGGAATAAGTCAAGAAACATCTTTACAGCAAAAGATCGAAGACAACCCAGAGAGATCCGAAGCCAGAGGAAGGAGGACATTGGAGATGACTGCTGCTACCTGGTTTTGAAATTAAGTTGATGTAATTTTAATACGGGGGTGGTTATTGGATCAGTATATTGTGATAGAGTAGAAGGTAGATAACAAACCTTTAACAGAAAGGAGGCTTAGACTTGTAAATAGTTGTTATTTAATGTTCACTTTTAGAGTTAAAGAATAAAATTGATATTTTTGTCTTATATAGTGGAATTTGGGAAGTTCCTGTCACTTGTAATTTAACAGATTACACGATGAGGTGAGCTTCTCTGTGTGTTTGGTTTAATTAGCAGAAGTGTTTACCGCCATGTCGTAACAATACTATGACAAGTAACTCACCTCCTGACTCCCCAAAGCTTTCCTAATATCCACACAAGTCAGAACTGTGATGAATTCATCACCACTTGTGTTGATGGATGCAGTTCCAACAACATTCAAGAAGCTTGACACCATTCAGGACAATGCAGCACGCTTGATTGGCACCACATCGACAAGCATCCACTCCCTCCACCACCAATGCTCAGTAGCAGCAGTGTACTATTTACAAAATGTGCTGCAGAAATTCACCAAAGATCCTTAGACACCATCTTCCAAACTCATACTCACTTCCATATCGAAGGACGAGGGCATCAAATACAGGTACATAGGAACACCACCACCTGCAAGTTTTCCTCCACGCCACTCACCATCCTGACTTGGAAATATATCTCCATTCCTTCATCATCGCTGGGTCAGCATCCTGGAATTTCCTCCCTAAGGGCATTGTGGGTAAACCCATAGCACATGGACTGCAGTGGTTCAAGGTGGCAGCTAACCACCACCTTCTCAAGGGCAACAAGGGATGGGCAATAAGAACAGGATAGACAATAAATGCTGGCCAGTCTATGATGCCCATGTCCCACAAATAAAGATAAAAAAACCTTGTTGAAATGCATCACAGAATGTGGTGCTGAAATAAACAGATGAAAAATGTTGTGAGTTCTATGTTTGGCCTGTAAATGATCTGTTTACAGTAGGCAACAATTAGAACTCCAAATCCTCTGTCTGTGATGGGGAAAAAAGGTTTACCAGCGATTCCATTCCAGAGTATTGCCCACTATCTCCTCTGCGAAAATACATTTCTATGGTCATAGAATCACAGAAATACCGTATGGAAATGGACCCTTTGGTCCAACTTCTCCATGCTGATCAGATTTCCTAAATTAGTCCAATCCCATTTGCCAGCAATTGTCCATATCCCTCTAAAGTCTCCCTATTCATATACCCAGGTAAAAACAATGACTGCAGATGCTGGAAACCAGATTCTGGATTAGTGGTGCTGGAAGAGCACAGCAGTTCAGGCAGCATCCAAGGAGCTTCGAAATCGATGTTTCGGGCAAAAGCCCTCATCCTGATGAAGGGCTTTTGCCCGAAACATCGATTTCGAAGCTCCTTGGATGCTGCCTGAACTGCTGTGCTCTTCCAGCACCACTAATCCAGAATCTATTCATATACCCATCCAGATGCCTTTTAAATGTTGTAATTGTACCAGCCTACACCACTTCCTCTGGCAGCTCATTCCATACATGCACCACCCTATGCATGAAAAAGTTGCCCCTTAGGTCTCTTTTAAATTTTTCCTTTCACCCTAAACTGACGTCCTTTAGTTCTGGACTCCCTCAACCAGAGAAAAGACCTTGTTTGTTTACCCTATCCATGTTCCTCATGATTTTATAAACCTCTACAAGGTCACCCCTCAGCTTCTGATGATCCAGGGAAAATAGTCCCAACCTAGACAGCCTCTCCTTATAGCTCAAATCCTCCAATCCTGGCAATAGTCTTGTAAATATTTTATGGATCCTTTCAAGTTTCTCAACATTATTCGGACAGGAGGGAGACCAGAATTGCACACAATATTCCAAAAGTGGCCTAACCAATGTCCTGTACAGCTGCAACATGATCTCCCAACTCCTGTACTCAATGCTCTGACCAATAAAGGCAAGCGTACCAAACGCCTTCTTCCACATTCCTGATGAAGGGCTTTTGCCCTAAACGTTGATTCTCCTGTTCCACGGACGCTACCTGCCCTGCTGTGCTTTTCCAGCAGCACACTCTCAACTCTGATCTCCACCACCTGCAGTCCTCACTTTCCCCTTCACTATCCTGTCTACCTGTCACTCCACTTTTGAGGAATGATGAACCTGTGCTACAAGGTCTCTTTGTTCGGCAGCACTTCCCAGGGCCTTACCATTAAGTATATAAAATCCCACCTTGATTTACCTTAGGATGATGATCCCATGCTTTCCTTCCCACAAATGTCGAGATCGAGGCCTTGAATTTAACGATGCCCCTCCATGCAGAACCAAATTTGGGCGGCAGGGGAATGAGAATGTTAATGTGGAGTGCGGTCCTTTTTAAAGATGTAGTTTGGCTAAATTGATGTACAATTTAAACCTGAATCCAGCATAGCCAAGCCTGCTGAGATCAGGAACCAAAGTGAGAAGCAAATACAAACTTGCTATTGATTTTAATTAGATTTTTATCTGGGCCTCGACTTTTTGGAAATCTTCCCTAGTTCTTATACGGAAGTATTGGGCCACCCCACACAGTCATTTAATATTGATCATTCTTCCTCCTGTCTCAGCAGGTGCCTTTGACAGCAGGATGCTAGCAGCTTAGCAGTCAGTACTGACAGTCTCCTGCTACTCAAGACAGGCAGGACCCTCACTCATCTGAGTTCCCACTGGGGAGCAAAGGTCAAGATTTACTGGTCAAGACACACATGTCATGAATAGTTGTTTGGATGAGTTATTCCAGGATTCATGGAATGTGGGCATCACTGGTTTAGCCATTTATTGCCCATCCCTAATTACTCAGAAGGAAGTTAAGAGTCAACTGCATTGGTGGAGTCACATGGAGGCCGTATCAGGTTAGCATGGTAGTTTCCTTCCCAAAAGGACATTAGTGCACCAGATAGACTTTTCCTGACAATCAACAATGGATTCATGGTCAACTTCAGACTCTTAATTCCATATTTTTAAATGAATTAAAATTCCACTCTGCCATGATGGGATTTGAACCTGGGTCTCTCGGTTAACAGTCCAGCAGAAATACCATTAGACCATCACCTCCTCTTTTAACACAGCAAAGGAAAGAGATGAAGCAAGGAAGAGAGGAATAAACAGAAACAAAAATTCCATCAGCAGAAATTCCTTTGAGGCTTTGCCACCCATGGTCAAACTGAGGTATGAGAACATCCAACATTATCAGCAGAATGTTGGAGCTGGAGACTTGCATTCTGAGGAGCTGAAGAAATTGCCAAGGACAAAAGAAAGGATGGGAATTCCCATGATTGCAATGAGAGTTAGGGATAGAAGCAGGTGATACTATGCAGGTGATAGCAAGTGGCCAGGAGAATGCAAGGCTTTAAACTGAGTGAGAATTTGGGAGCCATACATTTAATAAATGTTGCTTCAGATATTCAATTGAGATACTCAAGCTGGAGTTGGTTAGATTTCACCATCTCATCAAGTAATGAATCAATTAGCTTTGAACTGTTATCAATAAATTGATTTCTGTCTTGTGAACATAAAGATGTTCAGCAATTATTTGGTGGCGGGAGGGGGAGAGAAAGTAAACATTCTGTAGTCTGAGGTCTCTACGTTATTTTATATTGAGCCAACAAACTCATTTTAATATATTAATAATCGATGTATTTACAAATTGCATTTTTCAAAAAGTATAAAATGGGAGGGAATTTGGCACTCATGAGGAGGGAATGACATTCTGACCCACTGTATGTCCAATACACTGTATGTCCAAGCAGGTTACTTCTGTGCACTCCCAGGTAGCACAGCAGGTATTGTGTACTGAGGGCAAGAGGTTTGTATCATGATTATTAATTCAAAAATAAAAGCCCCAAATGCTGCAGAACACTCATTCAGATCTGGAAGCATCTGTTCACAGTTCATGGTTTGTTATTTTTTTAGACAGTAACACAGAAAACACCTTGTACAAAATTTTGCAGTAAAAATATCACATTGGCCCGGACAGCTGGGCATGTTCGTGCTCATTTACATCACTCCGTGACTCCAGGCTCCATGATTTCCTCGCTTGGCCAAGAAACATTCCTCACCTTGAGATAAACAGTCTTCATTTCAAGAAAACAACTGATTAATTTCTGATGTTTTCTCATGAGTATCTCACTGGGACATCATTGATCCTTTCTCTGTATATATATATTTCTCTCATAAATCTACATAGATCCCAGGACTTGCTTGACAGATCAGTACGGTGTTTTTTGCTACTCACTTCACACTTCTCTGTTCACTGACTGAAGTGCTGGTGGAGGCGATGTGCCAACTGGTCTATCATGTGCAAACCACGTTTTGTTGCCTCTTTTGTCTTAGTGCCTTGTTGATATGGCAGCTGATCAGGAAAACAGTGCTGGCAGCAAAACAGCAGGGAAGTTTACTTCCCAACCTGTGTATGAAAACTGTTAGATGAATTTCTGGAGCAGGGACAGGATTTGAGGAGGTGCAGTAATATGACTCATGAATGTTTTATCAAGCCAAACCCAATGTCTTATTCAAAGGCTATATTCTCAGGAACACACACTGTGAAATCAAGGACATGGGTCTGGATCTGGAGTGTATTCAGATTGAATATGTATACCCCAATGGATGTGTTTTGGGTTGGGTGGACAGGTAACATAATCTGGATGGCTCACCCATAAATCTTTCACCAACCCCTGAACTCCCCCCACAACACAGAAGATTAGTAGACATTGGAATCTGCAAGCTGCTATCGTAAACACCCAGAAGGGAAAGAAAAATCCAAACTTGCAAATGAGACATACTGATTTAACTGACTGTGTATAGTTCATAATAAAGGTGCTGCCATATCCAGCACGTTCAATTTGAAGCATTATTGTGTTCTTCTTTACTGGTTTTCCCTTTGGGTAAATAAAGATCAATTGAGCTGGTTAATAGCTCAGTTCACCTTAATACAGTTGGCATGAGCAGGTCTGCCAAATGGCACTCCTATCCTTTCACAGAAGTTTTTAAAATGCCATAGAGACAGGATGAGCACAATCTTCAGGGGATGCTCTTTGGAGGCAGCCTCAGAAGTAAAACACTCCTGGATGTCCTCCCCCCGACCTGCTCTGTAAAACCCACCGTGGACAAACCCCCCCTCCCCCACTTCCGAAACAAGCATTCAAAACCCTCTGTGACTCAACAACCCTGTCTAGCGTACTCCAGGATCCATTGGACCTTTTTATTGGGGCCAGATTGTAGCACCATTAGTGTCTACTACTGAGCTCATGGCATTTTTAGTACTGCTGGAGTTGCCAATTGATAAAATTGGCAAGATAGTCCCAAGGACATGACCTCTTTCCTATTGAGGAGGTCGGGGTGGAGGGGGTAGGTTTTGCACTTTGTCAATTTAGACTTCCCACAACACCTTATTACTGCTGACTGGGTTTCCAGTTCACAAGTCAGCTTTCAGCCAATGTTCATTCCAATAATGTTCTAACACAATCTACCTTCAATGTTCAAAGTAAACCAATATAAATCTTTGACAGTTTTCTAATTTCCAAGTGATGTGCAATCCCTCTGGGATTGTAACAGCCCACTTATAACAGTATTATACACGTTTCAAGCATGCGTATGAGTGTGTGTTCTAGATTCCCAAGCCAAAGGACAAAATTTCTCAGCCCTCACCCTGCCAAACTGCTTTTAAAAAGTGTTTCAATTGGATCACCTCTCATCCTTCTATGCTCTATGAAATATAGCCCTAAATACAATTCCCTCATCTCAGGTATAGCTAGAATAATCCCCAGATTTCAGTTACCCATTGTCTTAATAACACCATGGACTAACTTTAAAAAAAAATCCCTTGGAAATATTACTATTCAAATTAGAATATCTGGTCCAATGTTCATTTGGTGTCTACGGACCTTGATTTGTTGGCAAATTGGCAGTAGCATGAGTGTACATAGTAGCAGCAACAGCACCAAAAAATCATTTAATATCCTGAGGAAAGTAATGGTCTCATTTGGTCTCACATTTGGTCTCACAGAGCGTACCTTTCCTGATAAGACATCTATTAAATAAACCAGTCTGATGGTAATATAGCACTCATCTTCAGAGTTTACCATAATCATCACCTTAATCCTTCTCGACCTGTCACTTCCAGTTCATTGGAACACTTTACCCTTTATCACTCACTTGCTTCTCCCTCAAAACCTCTACTGCCGACATGCTTCATTCCCCACCCTCTCTTTACCCACTTCAATCAGGCTCTGTGACAACTCCCTTATGAACCATGACAATTCCAAGCCATACCTAGCTTTTTCTGGTCCCTGTTTCCTCTGCCATCCCATAGTCTTTCAATCATAGAAACGCATGTAACTCCTCTTCAAAATCAGAGCCAAACTTAATCTCATTTGAAGTCTCATCACCTTTCAGGTTTCAGTTAGATCTCCTTTTCCTTATAGCTTTCCATAAATCCCTTCTTATGGAACAGCTCTGTATTTCCAAGTCAGGTTGATGAGTGAGTTGAAGGGAACTTGCAGGTAGCGATGTTCAGATGTATCTGCTACCCTTTTTCTTCTGGATGGAAATGGTTGAAATTTTGAAAGGTGTTGTCTAAGGGTCTTTGGTGAATTTCCACCATACATTTTGTAGATAGCACACACTGCTTCTGCTGAGCATCAGTGGTGGAGGTCGTGGATGTTTGTGGATCTGATGTTGTTCAAGCTGGTGGCTTTGTTTTGAATGATGTTGAGCTTCTTGAGTGTTGTTGGAGCTGCACATATCAAGGCAAGTGAAAAGTATTCCAACACACACTTAACTTGCCCCTTATAAGTGGTGGACAGGCTTTGGAGAGTCAGGAGGTGAGCTACTGTTTGCAATATTCCTAGCCTCTGACCTGCTCTTGTAGCTACTATATTTATGTAACAAGTCCAGTTGAGTTTCTGGTCAATGGCAACCCCAAGAGTGTTAATAGTGGGGGATTCAATGATGGTAACAACATTGAATGTCAAGGGTGGTGGTTAGGTATTTCTTATTGGAGATGGTCATAACCTGGCATTTGTGTGGTGCAGATATTGTTTGCCAGTTGTTATCAGCCCAAGTCTGTGTATTGTCCAGATTAGATTGTTTCTAATCTGGTGGTTAAATTGCCTCTTACTGGCGATGAGCACAGCCTGGCATTTGCGTGGAGTACATGTTACTAGCTTTATTGTCCAGATCTTGTTTGCGTTTAAACATGGACTGCTTCAGTATCTGAAGAGTCGTGAATACTACTGAAGATTGAGCCATCGTTGGTGAACATTCCCATTTCTGGCCTTATGATAGAGGGACAGTCATTAATGAAGCAACTGAGGATGGTTGGGCCTAGGACACAGCCCTGAGAAACCTCTGCAGAGATATCTTGGAACTGTGATGACTGACCCCTTACAATAACAACCATCTTCCTATGTTCCCGGTATGACTCCAACCAGAAGAGAGTGTGCCTCCTGATTCTCATTGATTCCAGTTTTACTAGGGCTGTCACTCTCACACCACCACTGGAATTCAGTGCTTTTGTATGTTTGGACCATGGCTGTAATGAGGTCAGAAGCTGAGTAGCCCTAGTGGAACCTAAGCTGGGCATCACCAAGCAGTTTATTGCTGAACAGGTACTGCTTGAAAGCACTGTTGATGACACCTTCCAACACATTACTGATGATTGAGAGGAGACGAATGAGGTGGTAATTGGCTGGGTTGGATTTGCCCTGCCTTTTATGTATAGGACAGATATACTTGGGACAATTTTCCACATTGTTGGATAGATGCCAGTGTTGGAATAATCTGGAGCAACAAGTGTAAGAGCACAAGTCTTCAGTACTATTGCCAAATTTTGTCAGGGCCCATATCTTTTATTGTGTCCAGTGCTTCCAACTATTTCCTGACGTCACATGGAGTGAATCAAATTAGCTGAAGATTGGTATCTGTAATGCTAGGGACCACTGGAGGAAGCCAAGCTAGATCATTCACTTGGCATTTCTGACTGAAGATTGCTGCGAATGTTTCAGCCTTTTCTTTTGCACTAATGTGTTATACTGGCTCTTCCATCTTTGAGGCTGAGTAGGTCTATGGAGCATCCCCTCCTCCAGTCAGTTGTTTCATTGCCCATCACCATTCATGCCTGGATTTGGGAGTACAACAACTGCAGAGCTTAGATCTGATCTGTTAATTTTGGGATCACTGAACCCTGTCTATCACTTGCTGCTAATGCTGATTGACATGCAAGTAGCCCTGTTTTGGTTGCAGTTTGTGCTGCTGCTGATGGCCCACAGTACCTCATGGATGCCCAGTGTTGATTTACTAGATCTGTTCAAAGTCTCTCCCATTTGGCATGGTAATAGAGTCACATAACATGATAGATGGTACCCTCAACGTAAAGACAGGTACTGTACGGTGATCACTCTCACCGATATTATCATGGACAAATGCATGTGCAGCCAGAAAATTGGTAAGATTAAAGTCAAGTGTGTTTTTCCCTCTTGTTGAGTTTTGCACTATCCTGCCAGTTATAGTCTGCCAACGTAAAAGTGTCTCATTTATTCCGATACTATTCCTCAATGCATGCAGATATATTGCTCTAATTCTCAGGAGTTTATACAATAATCTCTCGTACCAAATATTGTTTGAAATTCCAAAATGAAAGTTCCTATGTCTCCACCCAAACATTTGCCACATTTTCAATGAATTTTCAAGCCTGTTATGAACAAAACCATTCTTAGAAATAAATAGACCAAAGGGTGCGCTCAAAATAATGTGATCAAACCATATCTGATATTGCAGAGGTGAAATTTTAGCCTTCTCATTTCTTCTTTGACACAGCATCATATTCGCATAATTCATCAAGGTCTGGATAACGAAGCAATTTTGCTTCACTTCAACTCTCTGCAAAACCTGTCATTACTGAATAATATATCACATGTTTAAGGCTTGCAAATTCTCTGCACACTACATCTTTTAGTTGGCATGTCATCTCATTCACGCTGCAGTGACTTGTCATTTAATTTAAGGGTTTGTACAGCTAATATTTTTCCATGGTAAATCCTGTGATGCAAATACAGGCCAGCTTCTTTCACTGCAACGGCATTTCAGCTGCATTAACATCTATAACTGTATAAAACTAATACTAAATCAAGCTTCATCATCAGAACTGTTTAATGGTGGGATTTTCTATACACATTTAACAGAATTGTAAAATAAACAAAAAAATACAAACTGCAAAGCCATCTTAAGAATGTGATGATATGCCACACTTGTTTATTTACTTTAATTTTCTTCTACTAAAGTTTTAAAGCTGCACGTTATGTTTTTTCAACTTCCTTTTATCTGTCTTGCCTTTGTCATCTGCAAGATATTCCTTTTCTATGCATTTATTTCCCAGTCATAGAGTAATCACTTCAATATCATGTTCATTTTAAGTTCCAAATTTAACCACTCTTCACATCTTGCCTTCTGTTAGACTCTTTCTTAGTTTTGAATGAAAGACTTTGGATTATTTTCTACTTCAACATGATTTCCCTCAACTATAACAATCCACTGGATTTTGTTACCTAAGGATTCTGTCTAGATTTACTTCATGTATTTTCCCACACATTTTAGCTCCAGTGTTGTCCTTAATTATTCGACAATGCCCTTCACCCAGACTTCTCCATTTTCAGCCAGCATATTTTCATCTAAACTAAGATGGTGAGACAATCCGTGCTATTGACCCATTTTGCACTGTCAATAGGAGCCATGGATTGCCATGGAGGAGGATATTTCTCTGATGATTCTACAGGCACAAAGGACTTTGAGCTTGAAGTGTTTGGCTATCATGCAGGGTGGTGGAAGCAGACTAAATACTAACATTCGGAAGATAATTAAATTCTTCAAGGGAGGAAGAACAGTGCAACCTGGAAATGCGGGGGCATGGAATGAGTGACATAGCTTCACGAAAGAAGTAGGACAAACACAACAAACGATCAGCTGGATTGTATCTTTTCTGAATTGTTCTATGCAATAGAAAAACATTCAAATGTAGTCATTGAAGAATACCAGCCTTGACTGAAATTTAAATATTTTGAAATGCTCCACAGGAAGACTTATGCTTTCCGTGAGATTGCTCAACAGTAAGTGACCAAGACAATACCTGATGGTGCTATATGGAAAAGTAAAATATTCCCCCATTTTAGACTGTAAGGTCCTGATATGACTACAATGAAGATGAAAGATTATTCAGAATCAAAATCCATGTGTAAATCACTGTAGGCAGACCTTTGCTCTTTCCACCATACCAGAAAAGCATGTCTAATACTTATTGAAGTCACAAATGACTTTCTATGGAATTGAGATTAAGGTTAACCTTCCCTTATTGTATTCCTTGACTTAATTGAAGCCCTTGACAAACTGACCACACCATTTTCCTCCAATGTTGCTCCATGGGTTGTCTGAGTAGGTGTTAGTACTGTTCTTGTCAATCTAATCACAGGTCATCACTTGCTTTTTATTCATTCTTATGATATGGACATTAAAAGCCATGCCAGCAAATGTCCCATGCTTAATTTCCATTGAGGAGATGGTGCTGAGCCATTCTCTTGAACTACTGTGGAGGGTAGTTAAACCTACACCAATGTCAGAGAGAGACTTTGAAAATAATGGTACAATGATAGTTGTAGTTGAACAATGATATAGTTGAAGTTAGGATGGTGTATGGCTTAGTCAGAAACATGGTGGGGTATCCTTATGGATTTAGAAGGAGCTAAGGAGCCTTAGCGAGTTGTTGTAATGCAATTTGTAGGTGATAAACACATCTACCACAACGCTAAAGTGGTACAGGAACTGAATGCTGAAGCTGCCAGATGGGGTGCCAATTAAGTGAGCCACTTTGTTGTGGACAGTGTCAAATTTATTAACGATTGCTTCTGATATAACCATCCAGAGAAGTAGAAAGTACTGCAATGCACTCCTGATTTGTATCTGGTGCATGGTGCACAGGCTTTGGTGAATCAGGTTATTCATCAGAGCAAATCTCATTTGCTTTTGTAGCCACAGCAAATATATGGTTGATTTAGTACCACATAGATGCTAAATGTTATGGAAAATAAACCACAAAAAGCAGGACAAATCCTATGCAGCCAACCAATGCCTCATTAATACAGTTGCAATCATCAGCAATGCAATGGAAGTGATATAACTCCATAGAGGTACAGTATCCCTTTACCAACTGACCCATCCTCTCCGTCAAGTGTTGAATATACTTTGGAATCTGAGATGGACACAGCGGATGTCACCACCTAGACCCCCATTTTACCTGAAGAGGAGAACAAATTTCTTCCAAGATGCTCTGGGTACAAGAGGCAAGCTACTATGCATCACACGCCATCCGTATTGGAGGCAGAATTTGAGGAACCTGACCTGGTGCTGAAAGGCCCAGGAGGAGCTACAAAAAAACGGAAGCTGCGTGTATACTCAGACTCAGAGGGAGAGGGATGTAGTTATTGAAATGCGGTCAGCCAGGGTGACTGCATAGAAATTGAGTTCCCTGATTGGGCCAGATTAACAACCCCAATCAGGGAGCACTGGTTGTCAAATTTAAACAGGAATTTCAGAGTTCTGTTTACTCTGAAAGCTGCCTCTGAGGAAACTGTATCAGTGTCGAGGACTCTCCATTGTAAATAAAGGGTTGAGTTGTTGACGGGATACCAGCCTCTGTGGAGTTATTTCAGTCCCAGCACTGGTCCCTGCAGAGCCCCTCTGATCATAGTCTTTACTCCTGTACTGAAACCTTCTTGCAATGATGGACATGTACCATTTGCTTTCCTCACTGCTTGCTGCACCTGCATGCTTGTTAATTGTTGCTGTACAAGGACACCCAGGTCTCTTTAGATATGAGTATTCCCAAATCTATCAACATTTAAATAATACTCTGCCTTTCTGTTTTTCCTTCTGAAGTGGTCAACTTCACACAAGTGTATTTGATTTATCACACCTGAATTATTGATGATATATTGTGAATAGCTGGGTACTAAGATGTGACCCTTGGTATCCCTCTTATCACTGTCTTTAACTCCAAAAAATCCATTTATTCTAAGTCACAAAAACAGAAATTGATGGCAGAACTCAGCAGGTCTGGTAGTATCTGTGGGGAGACAGCAGTTAACGTTGTCTGAGGAACACTCACCAGACTCTGGCCAAACAGTAGAGCAACGTGGCAGCAGTGATCATGATTTAGTTAAATTTAGTGAAGCCAGGAGGAAGAGTAAAGATCGACCAAGATTAAAAGTATTAAATTATGGAGAGGTCAATTTTTCTAAGGTAAGATTTATTTATTTTCTATTCTCTTATGAGGTGTAGGCATCACTGGTTGAAGTTTGAAAAGGTGGCAGTGGATTGCCCTCTTGAATCACTGCAGTCCATTTGACACCTACAGTGCTTCAAGGGAAGGACTTCTATGACTTTGAGCTCGCAACACTTACAGAATGGTTTTGTATTTTAAAGTCAGGATGGTGAGTGGCTTGGAGAGGAACTTGCATGCAATGACAGTTACATGTACCTGCTGCCCTTATCTGTCTAGGTGGTGGTGACAGCTTTTGAAAGGTGCTGCCTAAAGAGTCATGGCAAGTTATTTCAGTGCATCTTGGACACGTTACACACTGTTGTTACTTTATGTTGGTGGTTGAGGGCAGCTTTGTCTTGGATGATATTGATATTGAGCTTCTTCAGTGTTGTTGGAATTGTATTCATCCAGGCAAGTAAACAATGTTCAGTCAGACTCCTGACTTGAGAGTTGTAGATAGTGGACAAGATTTGGGAAGTCAAGAGGTGAGTTTACTCGCTGCACGATTCCTAGCCTCTGACCTGCTTTTGTAGGCCACTGCTTTACGGCTAGCCCACTACAGGTTCTGGTCAATGGTGGCCCTCAGGATGCTGACAATGGAAAATTCAGTGATGGTGATACCAGTGAATGTCAAAGGCAATGGTTAGTTTCTCTCCTGTTGGAGATGGTCATTGTCTGGTACTTGTGTGGTGTGAATGTTACTTTCCACTTGTCCACCCAAACCTGGATCTTGTCCATGTCTTGCATTTGAACTCCGTCAGCATCTGAGGAATTACACAAACATTAGTGAACACCCTTATTTCTGACTTTGATGGTTGAGAAGATTATTGATTAAGCAGTTGAAGAATGTTGGACCTGAGGAACCCCTGCCCAAATGTTCTGGACTGAAGATGACTGAAATCCAACAACATCAAACATCTTCCTTTGAGTTAGGTGAGACTCCACCTGCAATGAGTATTGCCCTAATTCTCATGAATGCAATTTTTTCCAGTGCTCCTTGAGGCCACACTGGCCTTGATATCAAGGGCAGCCTTTTGGTCCATATTTGAACAAAGGTCTCAATGAGGTCAGGGTTTGATTGCCACTGGTGAATCTAAACTGCCCTTCAGTGTGTAGGTTATTAGTAAGCAAGTGCTGCTTGATAGCACTGTTGATGATCTAAAAATGGACTGAAGTTAATTCATTGTCAAAGCAGCGAAAGGAATTCAAGGAGGAGATAATGAGGGATTAGTTTCATTTGGCATCATGTTCGCACAACACTGTGGGCTATACAGTTCTATATTCTATGTTCTATAACAATAATGTTTCCATATACAACATTCATACCTCCTGAATGTTAAAGAACGAACGAACCAAAAAAAACTTACATCATATACCAAGAGCCTAAGACCACGGAAAGCCAACAGTAGAACATAAAACACAGTGGCAAAATGTTTTTAAAAAGCAAATCCAAAAGCAAAGAGAAATCATGAAAAGTACTGATGAGCAGAGTCACTGTTTAAAAATAAGGGCCGCCCTTTTAAGATAGATGACAAGAATTATTTTCTCATGAGTCATAGGTCTTTAGAATTCCTCTGGAAAAGCGGTGGAAGCCTTCAGATGTTTTTAAGGCAGAGGTAGAGAAATTCTTGATTAGTGATGGAGTGAAAGGTTATGGGAGGAATTTGGATTTGAGGTTAGAATCAGATCAGATACAACATGGGCAGGGTTAAGGGTGTGAGTGGCAAGCTCCTGTTCCTAATTTATATGCTTGAATAAAATCACAGAAAGCCCAAAAGTGTATTCTAAATCCATAAGAGCAGAGATAACTAAGGAAGGATTGGGGCCAATTAGAGGCCAAAACAAATGTGTGAGGTAGAAAATTTGGCCATTGTTCTGGCCTTCATGGCATTTGCAAATTTGGATATACAATTCCCTGTATCATTACCAAAGTCATTTTTATATATGGCGAAAAGCTGAGGTTGAAACACAAATCTCTGGGGAACACCAATTGCAGCTATGTTCCTGGTAGCAGAAATTATTTTTCTGTTCTTATACTGCTTCCATTGGAACACAGGGATTTCTGCCCCTGATTGGTATCCACTGGGCAAAACAGGATTAGGTTTAGTTGCAATATCCGCTAGAAACAGAACCTGCTTCCATACACCTTGCAAGAATAACAGCTCAGTTGTGTCAGTGGGCACCAGGTATCAACCATGTGTAAGTAATGGGTATTGAGCTAATTCAAATCTCTTCCAAGCAGAATACATACAGTGGAACACAATACACGAAAGTGTAAGGTCACCCATTTTGGATCTGAGGAAGACAAATCGGAATATACCCTTCATGATGAGAAATGCTTTTTAACTTGAACTCGCTAACAGAATTCAACAAGATTATCAATTAGCACCTCAGTTTCAAGTTCATTCCTCTGCATCTTGATCTGTGAGCTTGCCAAAATCAGATTTTAAAAATGCATCCCACTTTCTGTTGTTTTTGTTTATGAACCTGCTACCTTGTGTTTGTTTGTCAGGACTGAATGAGGCCACTAATCAGCAAAAGGAAATTCTAAGCTAATGAATATTGATAAGAAAACATTTTCTTATTTTCCTTTAGCTTCCTGTTAGCGTCTTCTTATAGATACAATTTCTTTCCTCTCACAATGTGTATTAATCCAAACAGCAGAACCTTAATAGCACTGTTGAAGTGAGCTGAGATATGCTTTTTGTAACAATGGAACCAAGTGTTATTATATAATACAAATAAATGTGTCAAAGAAACACTGCAGGAAGTAAGTACAAAAAGCAAAAGAAGCTACAAAATTGTTCACCTATTTCAGCATTGTATATTATTCACCTTGAACTACCTGTTGGCTGCAATGCTTGACTGTTTCTGCATTAGAAATGCATTCTATGAATATTATAATCATGAAGTGTTCACTTCTGAAATACCCTTATAACCTCTCCAAATATGTATATTTTTCTTAAAATGCAGACTTTTCATTTGAGGTTGCCATAATGGCCATGATTCAGTGTAAGAGGATGCAAGCTGATGTGTTTCCTTGTCTATGTGTGTTTGCAGACTGCCAAATGACATATTCCAATTAGAAACACAGCAGATGTGTCATCGAACTATTCCTAAGATATCTCTGCCCAGAATGAATTCATTTGTAACACCAGTAATTTGTGTTTCGCATTACATTGCACCTAGATGCCATCTCACTTCTTTTGTTATTTCTGAACCATGTCTCTAGGCTAGTGCATAATACAAGCAACTAACAGAGCTGGGCAGGTTTTTCTGAAGTGCGCAAATTGCTACTTTTGTCACTGAAACATTCTGAAAAGAGCAGTAATGTCCTGTCACACTGAATCAATAACCTCAGAGCTCTGGAAATATTCTTCATATGTTTAATATATTTGCTCAATTTGTACAATTTTCTGAACAATGCTTCCTAAAGTGATTGCTTTGTTCAGTGATAGCCTGTCACCTGTGGGTCAGAAGGTTATGAGTTAAAACCAGTTCATTAGTTGAACACAAAATTGAGGATGACATTCAGTCCATTACTGAGCTGCAAGCTGCATTGCTGAAGATATTCTCCCTCATATTAGACATTAAATCAAGGTTCGTCTGCCCTCTGAGGAGAATATAAAATAAAAACCCTGGGCACTATTACAAAGAACAGTTGGTTTTCTGCTTCATATGCATCCCTCAATCAGCATCCCAGAACCAAGTTATCTGGTCAATGACAGATAACTTGGTCAATGGGAACTTGCTGTGAACATATGGACTGCCACACTTTCTATATGATAACAATGACTGGACTTCTAAAGGAGTTTGTTTGTTGCAAATCATTGTGGATAACCTAAGATCCATGGCTATCAGGAACTTTTCATAAGTGTAGTAACCAATATTCTACACATGTAGATGCATCAGATGAATTGAAGGCCTCATTTTATTGCCACTAGAACTTTATCCATGGCAGGGTAGATCAGTATGTCTGAATTCTTGCTTCAAAGTTGGTGCACAGATTTAAGATCCCACTCTCTAAATCTGACCCTGAAAAATTTGGCCAGGAAGATCAAATTATTTTTTGAAGTGGCACAATTCTCTTCAGAGGTTCACCAAGTAATCCCAGAATAAGAGCAGAGGTTGCTAGTTGCAAAAATGTGCTATACATGAGGCAACAGTACCACTAAAAAAGTCCCTATAGACCTCACCCCTTAAACTCCTCCATCTGAACACATTCATCTGAGGCTCATTCATCAAAACATATACCTTACCAATTCTTCTCATTGCCAATCTGTGTTCTCCACCTACCCCCATCACCCTTCAGAGTCAATAAGTCAACTTAGTTCTGGATGTAGGTAATGACATCACCAACCCAAGGAAATGCAAACATATAAGCAGAAAGCAGGAAATACCTGCTTCGGCCAGAAGCTCACTGAAGACGTGACCTTTTGTCACCTCACTGGAGGGTGACAAAACATTTGAAAATGAACGTTCCAGCTCAGCCAGCAAACCTACATCCAGAACCTCAACCTGAGCTACAAATCTTCTCAAAACTTGCTCAGTCAACTCAGTGCCAAGTCAAAAACTTCCCGTTAAACACCAGATGTTAAAATGCTTGTTAGACAGGGCCCAGTCATAGACTTCTCTAATCAGAGTTTTATTTGGAGTTCATGTATAGCACAAACTCTAACTACTCTGATTATTTGCTCTCCATATTTCTACATACCAAGTGTTTGTAGGTGTGAGGGCAAAGAATAGTGTGAGAGGTGTTAAAATCTAGTAGGGTCTGGCAGGGATGCTCATGGTGACAGTTACAGTTTAATTAATAGTTAATTGGGCCAGACCCTACTATATTTTAACACCTCCCACACCATTCTTTGCCCTCACACCTACCAAACACTTGGTATCCATCATGGTCAGATGTCAGGACTCATGCAAAGCTAAGACAAAACAAAATTCTAGAAAATCAAGTTTGAAAATCAACTTTGTTTTTGTTTTGGGCGGCACAGTGGCACAGTGGTTAGCACTGCTGCCTCACAGCGCCAGAGACCCGGGTTCAATTCCCGCCTCAGGCGACTGACAGTGTGGAGTTTGCACATTCTCCCTGTGTCTGCGTGGGTTTCCTCCGGGTGCTCCGGTTTCCTCCCACAGTCCAAAGATGTGCAGGGCAGGTGAATTGGCCATGCTAAATTGTCCGTAGCGTTAGGTAAGGGGTAGATGTAGGGCGGTGTGGACTTGTTGGGCCGAAGGGCCTGTTTCCACACTGTAAGTAATCTAATCTAATCTAATCTAATCTAATCTAATCTAATCTAATCTAAAAAACAGAGGGTCTAGAGGAGTATAAAAAGTGTGGGGGGAGATCAAGGAAGAAATTAGTACAGTATAGAGGTGGGCAACATTTGGGAGAATTCTATAAGTATATGAGGTGGAAGAGGATAACCAGAAAACAGCAGGGCCTACTAGGGACCAAGAGGTGGGGAATCTGTGCAATCTGTGGGTGGACAATCTGTGAATCTGACAATCTGTGGGTGGACATTGGCAGAGTGTTAAAATGAGTACTTCACATCTGTCTTTACTCAAGAGAAGGAGAATGCAAGTGGACAATTCAAGAAGATGGACTGTGAAGCTCTTGAACAGATTGAGGAGTTATTGGAAGATTTGGCGCATTTAAAAGTGGACAAATCCCCAGGTCTGGATGAGTTACTTTGAGGCTGCTATGGGAGACAAGGGAGGAAATTACAGGGGCTCTTACTCAGATTTTTAAATTGTCTCTGGCCAGGAGCAGAGGACTGGAGGACAGCTAATGTGCTTTCACTTTACAAGAAGGGTAATAGGGAACCAGGGAACTATAGGCCAGTGAGTCTCATCAGTCGTAGGGAAACTATTGGAGAATCTAGTCAAGCAGAAAATTAGCCTCCATTTAGAGAGGCAAGGTTTGATCAGGACAATCAACATGGTTTTGTCAAAGTATAGGTCGTGCCGTACAAATCTGGAGGAATTTTATGTTTGGATGAGGGTAGGGCAGTTGATGTAGTTTAATATGTTTATTCAGCAGGGCCTTTTGCAAGGTCCCATAAGGCAGACTGCTCAAGAAGGTAAAATCTCATGGATCCAAGGTAACTTGACAAAATGAATCTAAAATTGACTTAGTTTGGGAGACAGAGGGTTGTTGTAGAATGCTGTTTGTCTTACTGAAGTCTGGTGTGCAATGGCATACCATAGGGATCAGTGCTGGGCTTCTTATTGTTTGTGATGTTAATGAATGAGAAATGATGTCGGTTAGAATATGGGAGAGATAAATAAGTTTCATAATGACACAAAGATTGGCTGTATGGTTTGATAGTGAGGAGGAGATGTTAGGTTACAAGAGGGTATAAGCAGATTGTTTTGATGGGCAGATGGAACATAACCCTGATAAATGTGATGTGATGCATTTTGGAAAAAGGAACAAAACAAGGGCATATTCAATGAATGACAAGACACTGGGAAGCTCAGTTAAACAGAGGTATCTTGGAGTGTTTTTCTACAGATCTCTGAGGGAACAAGACAATTCAATGGGATAGTTATGAAGACATTTAGCGTGCTTGTCTTTATTAGACATAGCAGAGGTGGGAGCAGGGAGGTCATGTTGGAGCTATACAGGACTTTATTTAGGCCACAGCTAGAGTACTGGTCACAGTTGGGGTCTCTGTACTAAAAGAAGGATGTAATTGCACTGGAGAGTCAATTAATAAGGGGTACGGGGCGATGGCAGGAAAACGGGGTTGAGAAGCATATCAGCCATGATCAAATGGCGAAACAGAATACATGGGCTGAATGGCCTCATTCTGCTCCTATGTCTTATGATATAAAAGACGTTCAGCAAGGTGTTGCCTGGGATTGAGCTACAAAGACAGACAAGATATGCTGGGGTTGTTCTCTTCAGAGCCAAGAAGGCTGTGGAAGGTTGTGATTGAGTTGTACAAGGTTATGTTGGACATAGGTAGGGCAAACAGGGAGAAACCTTTCCTCTTAGTAGAGAGATCAATAATGAAGGGACACAGTTTTAAGGTAAAGTACAGAAAATTTAGAAAGGATTTAAGGAAACATATCTTCAAAGTTGACCCAGAGGGTGACTGATATCTCAAACTCACTACCTGAAAGAGTGAAAGAGGCAGGAAGACTCAAAACCTTTAAGAGTTACTTAGCTGAGCATTTGAAACATCATGTAGAGCACACATGGCTACAGGCCAAGGGGAAAATGGGATTAGAATAAATAGATGCTTGATTGCGACAAGCATGAATACATTGGGCTGAATGGCCTTTTCCATGCTGTAAACTCTATGACTTTACGTGGCTGGTTGAGTTTGACGTGCCTTTTACAAAGTACCAAAGGAATATGCTGTTTGATTCAATCAGCCAATCACTGGATGTATGCACTTTTTACTCGAGGTGATTGCAGGTTTGATTTCTTTCTTCAGCTTTATCATTACAGGGCTTCCATCAAACTGAAAAAGCTTCAGGGCAATCCGTATTGAAAACAATTGCTATGAAAACTCTGCTCATAATTTGACGGCTGTGACAAATTCCAACACAGCAGCAAAGACAATTGTTAATATTTTAAAACAATTTGCAATATTCTAAATAAAATGATCTACAATAGTCCAGTTAAGTGTCAACTTGTTGCTATTTCCAGTGTTGCAAATCTTTTAAAACATTATATTATCCAGATGCTGATCTGCTTCCTCAATGAAAATGAATTAGTTCTCATTTCATCAGTTCTCAAATCATAGGGAGGGGAAATGTGTTTAGATTGCCCTCAATTTTCTAAGAAAAGTCAGTGGCCAGCTACCATGCTTAAAATAAGCCTGCATGTAGCTATAACACATTTCCAACCCCAACCTCACTATCAAACTGGCAGACAAGGGAGGCGCGATAGTAGTTTGGCGCACCTCTGAGGCTAAACGCCAGCTCGCGGACACCTCCTCCTACTGCCCCTTTGACCATGACCCCACCTCCCACCACCTAAGCATCATCTCCCAGACCATCCATAACCTCATCACCTCAGGGGATCTCCCATCCACCACCTCCAACCTCATAGTCCCACAACCCCGCACTGCCCGTTTCTACCTCCTGCCCAAAATCCACAAACCTGACTGCCCTGGCCGACCCATTGTCTCAGCCTGCTCCTGCCCCACCGAACTCATCTCTGCCTACCTTGACACCGTCCTGTCCCCCTTAGTCCAAGAACTCCCCACCTACGTTCGGGACACCACCCACGCCCTCCACCTCCTCCATGATTTTCATTTCCCCGGTCCCCAACGCCTTATCTTCACCATGGACATCCAGTCCCTGTACACCTCCATCCCCCATCACGAAGGGCACAAAGCCCTCCGCTTCTTCCTTTCCCGCCATACCAACCAGTACCCTTCCACTGACACCCTCCTTCGACTGATTGAACTGGTCCTCACTCTGAACAACTTCTCTTTCCAATCCTCCCACTTCCTCCAAACCAAAGGAGTAGCCATGGGCACCCACATGGGCCCCAGCTATGCCTGCCTCTTCGTAGGATATGTAGAACAGTCCATCTTCCACAGCTACACTGGTACCACCCCCCACCTTTTCCTCCGCTACATCGATGACTGTATCGGCGCTGCCTCGTGCTCCCACGAGGAGGTTGAACAGTTCATCCACTTTACCAACACCTTCCACCCCGACTTCAAATTTACCTGGACCATCTCAGACTCCTCCCTCCCCTTCCTAGACCTCTCCATTTCTATCTCGGGCGACCGAATCAACACGGACATTTACTATAAACCGACTGACTCCCACAGCTACCTAGACTACACCTCCTCCCACCCTGCCCCCTGTAAAAACGCCATCCCATATTCCCAATTCCTTCGTCTCCGCCGCATCTACTCCCAGGAAGACCAGTTCCAATACAGTACAACCCAGATGGCCTCCTTCTTCAAAGACCGCAATTTCCCCCCAGATGTGATCAGCGATACTCTCCACTGCATCTCCTCCGCTTCCGCTCCTCCGCCCTGGAGCCCCGCCCCTCCAATCGCCACCAGGACAGAACCCCACTGGTCCTCACCTACCACCCCACCAACCTCCATATACATCGTATCATCCGTCGTCATTTCCGCCACCTCCAGGGATATATTTTCCTCCCCTCCCCTATCAGTGTTCCGAAAAGACCACTCCCTCTGTGACTCCCTCTTTAGGTCCACACCCCCCACCAACCCAACATCCACTCCCGGCACCTTCCCCTACAACCGCAAGAAATGCAAAACTTGCGCCCACACCTCCCCCCTTACTTCCCTCCAAGGCCCCAAGGGATCCTTCCATATCTGCCACAAATTCACCTGCACCTCCACACATATCATTTACTGCATCCGCTGCACCCAAAGTGGCCTCCTCTATATTGGGGAGACAGGCCGCCTACTTGCGGAACGTTTCAGAGAACACCTCTGGGACACCTGGACCAACCAACCCAACCACCCAGTGGCTCAACACTTTAACTCCCCCTCCCACTCCACCAAGGACATGCAGGTCCTTAGACTCCTCCATCGCCAGACCATAGCAACACGACGGCTGGAGGAAGAGCGCCTCATCTTCCGCCTAGGAACCCTCCAACCACAAGAGATGAACTCAGACTTCTCCAGTTTCCTCATTTCCCCTCCCCCCACCTTGTCTCAGTCCCAACCCTCAAACTCAGCATCACCTTCCGAACCTGCAATCTTCTTCCTGACCTCTCCGCCCCCACCCCCACTCCAGCCTATCACCCTCACCTTAACCTCCTTCCACCTATCGTATTTCCAACGCCTTTCCTCAAGTCCCTCCTCACTACCTTTTATCTTAGCCTGCTTGGCACACTTTCCGCATTCCTGAAGAAGGGCTCATGCCCGAAACGTCGATTCTCCTGCTCCTTAGACGCTTCCTGACCTGCTGCGCTTTTCCAGCAACACATTTTCAGCTCTATAACACATTTAGCCATGTGGGTAGGCTAGGTTAGTGGATTTAGGACTGTCAAGATTCAGTGGCAGGAAGCTCCATACTCAAGGCTGCCAGCCCAACAGATTGGCAAGCAGCTCCTGCAGTCCCAACAAGATCCCAGAATGAAATGCTAGACCCAGATCAACTGGGTGCATTGGCAGGGAGGGTTTGGGGCCATCATAGGAAAAAGATTGAAGGGGTGTACTTTAAAACTTGTGCAGGACAGCAGGAAGGATGGAATTATCTTTCGGGGTGAAATAAGGGGTTTGGGTTGGTGCTACTGATGTGCAAAAGATATCATCTGCAGATATCCCTTTGAAAACTTGTAAACTAAAGTGGGCTGCCCATTCCCTGCCCACTTGCCCTGTATCAGTAGTGTTATGATGTGGGTAGTCTAATGATGGGGTTGATTAAGCTTTCAGTTATAAACATATGATAGATGGGTTGTCGATTTTGGTACTTTCTAATCCTCCATAATATGTGAAATGGTGGATTCTGTATCAGATGTATTCTACATATACCCCTGCCAGAAAAAAACATCTAGCAAAGGGATGTAAAATGTCTTTCCTTAAGGGCAAACACATTACCACCTCCAAACTTCAGTGGTGAAGGTAGTAGAGAGATTTAGACATATTTAAATTATACTTCAGCAATTTTTACATTCCTGTCTGAGTCACCTTTGAATAGGTGATGAACGTTCTGGATTGCAATGGCGATTAGCATTCTGTGATTAGCAGATCTCACTTAATGAGGGTAGTTGCTTGCTAGAAAAATACAAGCTTGCACTGTCCACTTTACACCTGACTCTCTCTTCACTCCATTATAAAAATTACAGTAGTATCCAAAGTCTCCAAACTGAAGACATCATCTCAGAAGATTATAGAACAAGTACTTTGCATTGACTTCCACTGTTGCCTTTTCAGTTCTAATTCCAACATGAAGTATCTTGCCCGTCAAATCTTTCATTCTCTTTCCAGAACTCCCACTCCACCATCCCCCATCCATATGCCAGTTGCATCGTTTGCTGTTTTCATAAATATATTTTAATTAGAAAATTAAATGTGATGTGTCTGTCCTTAGATGTTAAGTGTTTCACCATTCTATTATTGTCTTCTAATCTAAAGAGTGGAACTTTTCTATGTGCCAATAAAGTGAATTTGTACATATAATGGTATAAAATAATGCAGGTTTGTCTTTGTCACGCTGTACCTCATTGTCAAACTTAATAACCAAGTAGTTTGTTTCCACACACTGTAAATGTTATGAAGAATAACCATAAATTCCTACTCATTCATTGCATTGCTGACAATGATTTACACACACACACACACACACACATATTTTAGCTATTACCGTGTTATCTTTGTCTCTATGTATTAAGTGTATTTTGATTCTCAGTTATTGCAAATTTATCCCTTTCAATGAACAGTGTGAGTCCGATTAGTCTTCAGAACCACAATGAGACACTAATTGGATGAATAGTTTGCTTTGTAATGGCCATTTTGTTCTTCAGACATGCTCTGATTTACTTTCTCAATTCCACCTTCCCATACATTGGAAGGAGCAACAGGAATGCAGGGTACTGGGCTAATGGTAAGATTCGAGGTAGCATAGATGAGGAGAGGGGTCTCGGTATCCATGCACATAGATCCCTGAAAGTTGCCACTCAGGTTGACAGGGTTTTTAAGAAGGCATACGGTGAAGGCATACTAACTTTTATGAGTAGAGGGACTGAGTTTCTGAACCATGAGGTCATGCGACAGCTGTACAAAACTCTGGTGCAGGCGCACTTGGAGTATTGCATACTGCATTACAGGAAGGATGTGGAAGCTTTCGCAAGTTCAGAGACGATTTACTAGGATGTTGTCTGGAGTGGAGGGAAGGTCTTATGAGGAATGGCTGAGAGACTTGAGGATATTTTCATTGGAGAGAAGAAGGTTAAGAGGTGATTTAATTGAGACATATAAGATAATCAGAGGGTTAGATAGGGTAGACAGTGAGAGCCTTTTTCCTTGGATGGTGATGGCTAGCATGAGAGGACATAGCTTTAAATTGAGGGGTGACAGATATGGGACAGACATCAGAGATAGTTTCTTTACTCAGAGAGTAGTGGGGCGTGGAATGCACTGCTTACAACAGTAGTAGAGTCACCAACATTAAGGGCATTTAAATGTTCATTGGAAAGACATATGGATGAAAATGGAATAGTGTAGGTTAGATGGACTTCAGATTGGTTTCACAGGTCAGCAAAACTTCAAGGGCCCATGAGCCTGTACTACGCTGTCATGTTCTATGTTCTATATTATCACCATACCCTTTAATCCCCTCAAGTATTGAAACTTTTTCTAATCTTTGGCATAAAAGTAGATGAAAAATAATTGTCTGCAATCCCCTGAGATAGCGAATTCTGAAGGTCCTCAACTCTTTGAGTGAAGAAATTTCTCTTTATCCTGATTCTACAACTGTGACTGTGATCCCTTGATCTGGGCTCATCAGCTCCAGGAAACACACTCCTAGCATCTACACTGTTAAGCCCTCTATGGTTTCATATCCCATCATATTTTGATGGGATGATCTCTTATTAAAAATGGTAAGAAATAGTCTATTCAATCACTCCTTTTGGCCAATCTGTCCATGCTTGAAATATGACTAATCAGACTTTGTTACACTCCCTCTAATGTGAGTTTACTGTTTCTTAGTTAAGGAGACCAATGCTGTACCCAATATTCCAAGATTGGCTACAACAAAGACCCTACATTATTACAATAAAACTTCTGAAGAACTACAATTGGATCTTTTCATATTAATGACCAATGTGCGATTTGTGTTTCATGTAGCCATCACACTGCTGTGTCATTTCATAAGATCACAGCCGAACTTCAATGTCAGAGCTACTTTTCCACAATATCAGCCATCTCATGTCTATGGAAGATTGGTTAGATATTTGCTTTTAGTTTGCCTTTTTATTTCAGATTTTTTAAAACATTCAATTCAAATTTCACCATCTGGCCTGGTGCACTTGGAACCTATGACTCTCTGCTGGTCTATTTGTCTACTAATTTACTAATTACCATGACACCACTGCCATCATGTGAGCTATTGAGTAGTTTTAAATTAGGTTTTCCCACAGTTTAATACAATTGAACTTTAGGTCCTAAATCCACAGGTTATACACTAAAACACATGAATTACAAATTATATATTCACAACACTTAGGTCTGAATTTTTCCTCTCACGCTGTAAGGACAGAGTTTGGGAAAACTCAAGGTTCAGCATGCCAGCTACAGTTCTGGAGCCTTGCCAACTGACTAAGAGAGTTGGACAATGCACTTTGTAGACTGAGGATTACTGGGGCCTCTCAACAAGAAGGTGCCCTCAATGGCCTGCCCAGAAGGGAAGAGATGACCAAACATGTAGACTGGAAAGTCCATAGGCTGGCTGCTCCTCTGGATTCACAGCAATCATGGCCTTTTGCGTCCAAAGCCCAATCAAGCTCTGATAACTACAACCTGCATCCATTGAGCTGATGGCCTGTACATTCAGTGGGGATGGGGGGTGTTAGGCGGGAGGGCAGTCTCCATTGGCAACAAAGATACCAGTGTGGTCACAAACTTGTAATATTTGAGTCCTTAACCAGCATTAATGACTGTTTATTTCTCTGGAGTAGACAATCTGGCTTTCAGCTTCCTTTGGAAAATTGCTGATGACAATTTGTCAAGAAGTTATGGGTTGGGAGGGGCATTCTGATGTGGCTTTCACCTCACACCCCTTATTGTGGCTGTTTCATCACTAAGCCTGTCATCACAGGGCCAGGAAAATACAACCAGGCATTTTAGTTGTTCTATTCACTTAGGTCTGTTTGCATCTTATGACTCCCTAAACCATTTCACAACTCGATTATGGTTTCTGGTAATTTTGTTGCCACCTTTGTTAGGCTGGCTGGCCTGTAGATTCATTGCTCACTCCTCTCTTCAGTCTTGAGTTATATAAAATTAGCAACTTCTCGTCATCTAACACCACTCCTGCATCCAACAAGGCTTGTTTTATACCACAATGCTGGCTGTCTAATTGGCTGAATGCTGACTGAGTGTACAGACAGATGTCTTTTATACTGGAACATCTCTCAGGTCATGATGGTAATCTAATTATCGGAAAGGTATAGTCCGTTTCTGAACTCTGGGCAATGGCACAACAAAAGCCTGAACTAACAAATACAGTAATGGAAATCATTCCAAGTAGAACATGTTAATTCAGCCAAAACTGGTGTGATATCTGGTTTTCTGTATATCAGCCAATGAAACACTTACCAAAGAGACTCATGTTCATATTGAGATAGGTATATACAAGTTTATTAATAACTATCTAAATCTAAATCTACATCTAACTTTGTACAGTAATATGGCCTCAGTCTTATGCAGTCTGGTGTATAGATAATTTTAATCAACCTATTCAGATATGTAATGAGATTCCTTTGGAGCAGGTGGAACCTACCTACTAATCTAGAGATAGTGACAAAACCAGTGCACCATGAGGCCTACTACATTTGGTATTCCCAGGTGACCTCCCACACTAATATTAACTGATCTGCTTAGCTTCAGAGATCAGACTAAATTGAGCTTTCTCAGACTAGTATGGTCAAAGGGCAGTCTGGGTCATATGCTTATTTAGATTACTATTAAATTGTATGTATTGTTGTGGTTCTGTTCGCTGAGCTGGGAATTTGTGTTGCAGACGTTTCATCCCCTGTCTAGGTGACATCCTCAGTGCTTGGGGGCCTCCTGTGAAGAGCTTCTGTGATGTTTCCTCTGGCATTTATAGTGGTTTGTCTCTGCCACTTCTGGTTGCCAGTTCCAAGTGTCCGCTGCAGTGGCCGGTATGTTGGGTCCAGGTCGATGTGTTTGTTGATAGAATTTATGGATGAGTGCCATGCCTCGAGGAATTCCCTGGCTGTTCTCTGTTTGGCTTGTCCTATAACAGTAGTGTTGTCCCACTCGAACTCATGTTGCTTGTCATCTGCGTGTGTGGCTACTAAGGATAGCTGGTCGTGTCGTTTCGTGGCTAGTTGGTGTTCATGGATACAGATTGTTAGTTGTCTTCCTGTTTGTCCTATGTAGTGTTTTGTGCAGTCCTTGCATGGGATTTTGTACACTACATTGGTTTTGCTCATGCTGGGTATCGGGTCCCTTGTCCTGGTGAGTTGTTGTCTAAGAGTGGCAGTTGGTTTGTGTGCTGTTATGAGTCAGGATTAATAACAGCACACAAACCAACTGCCACTCTCAGACAACAACTCACCAGGACAAAGGACCCGATACCCAGCATGAGCAAAACCAATGTAGTGTACAAAATCCCATGCAAGGACTGCACAAAACACTACATCGGGCAAACAGGAAGACAACTAACAATCTGTATCCATGAACACCAACTAGCCACGAAACGACACGACCAGCTATCCTTAGTAGCCACACACGCAGATGACAAGCAACATGAGTTCGACTGGGACAACACTACTGTTATAGGACAAGCCAAACAGAGAACAGCCAGGGAATTCCTAGAGGCATGGCACTCATCCACAGATTCTATCAACAAACACATCGATCTGGACCCAATATACCGGCCACTGCAGCGGACACTTGGAACTGGCAACTAGAAGTGACAGAGGCAAACCACCATAAATGCCAGAAGAAACATCACAGAAGCGCTTCACAGGAGGCTCCCAAGCACTGAGGATGTCACCTAGACAGGGGACAAAACGTCTGCAACACAAATTCCCAGCTCAGCGAACAGAACCACAACAATGAGCACCCGAGCTACAAATCTTCTCACAAACTTTATATGTATTCTTGACTGGCTGACCAGAATGGCTGAAATCAGAAATTACTCAAGGAACCCTGCAGGTCTGGCAGCATCTGTGGAGAGAAAGTAAACGCTTTGGGTCCAGTGAACCTTCTTCAGAAGCTTTAGAGTTGACATGAGATAGACATGAAACCTTAATTCTGCTTTCTCTCCACAGATGCTGCTAGGCCTGCTGAGTTCCTTCCACACTTTCTGTTTTAGTTTCAGATGTCTTGCATCTGCAGCTCTTTGTTTTACATCAGACTGGCCTGGCTGACCGTCTGGCTAATTGACTAAATGCTGACTGAGTGCACAGACAGCAAGAAGATCGGGACCTTTTGTAGTGGAATGTCACGTGTCATGATGTAACATAGACTTTAAAGGTATAGTCCCTTTCTGAAATCTGAGCAATAATACAACAAAAGCCTGAACAAACTCCATCAGTTTGGTTGGAGGATCGCCGCCCAGAGTGTAAATCAAAGTTTCCTTTCTGCTATTGGTTAGCCTCCTTTGTTGAATCACAGCATCTTCTGCATATTTAATGGGACTTTTCTTCATTTTTTTTAATTTCCTGAATCAATTCCAGTGACGATATTTCCAAAACGTTATGCAGCAAAAACCCTTGATGAAGTATGGATTCAAACAGCTACAACCCAACAGTAAAGAAATAACAACAGCAACATAGCACCTTCAAGGCAGTAAAGTGGTCCACAGCATTAGCCTTTGTGAACATGCACTCAATAATTTCCTAAGATTCATTGTCCACAGTTATCAAAACAATACACTGAGATTTGGAAGGAATTCCTCAGATCCTACATCTAATTGTAAGTCTATTCCAGATTTAGTTTCTCAATAGCTTTGGGTTGCTCTTGGACAGCCACTTTTGTAGCAAATCCTTCAGTCTCAGCTTTCTTTCAAAGTTGACCTTGCTGACTCTACTTCTCGGAATAATCACCCAGGTTGATTCTCAAACACTTTGACCATGGAGTTAGAGAATATCTAGAGTTTCTTTTTTAAGCATCTACTTTGTCTAAATGGCAATTTTCTTTGTACACTGAATGACAATTAGAGTCATAGAGTCATAGAGATGGACAGCATGGAAACAGACCCTTTGGTCCAACTCGTCTATGCAGACCAGATATCCCAACCCAATCTAGTCCCACCTGCCAGCATCTGGCCCATATACCTCCAAACCCTTCCTATTCATATACCCATCCAGATGCCATTTAAACATTGCAATTGTACCAGCCTCCATCATTTCCTCTGGTAGCTCATTGCATACCATCCTCTGTGTGAAAAAGTTGCCCCGTAGGTCTCTTTTATATCATTCCCCTCTCACCCTAAACTTATGCCCTCTCGTTCTAGACTCCCCTACTCTAGGGAAATTGCTTTGTCTATTTATCCTATCCATGCCCCTCATAATTTTATAAACCTTCTATAAGGTCACCCCTCAGCCTCCAACACTCCAGGGAAAACAGCCCCAGCCTATTCAGCCTCTCCCTATAGCTCAAATCCTCCAACCCTCGCAACATTCTTGTAAATCTTTTCTGAACCCTTTCAGGTTTCACAACATCTTTCCGATAGGAAGGAGACCAGAATTGCACGCAAAATTCCGACAGTGGCCTAACCAATGTCCTGTACAGCCGCAACATGACCTCCCAACTCCTGTACTCAATACTCTGACCAATAAAGGAAAGCATACCAAACACCTTCTTCACTATTCTATCTACCTGCGACTCCATTTTCAAGGAGCTATGAACCTGCACTTCCCAAGGTCTCTTTGTTCAGCAACACTCCCTAGGACCTTATCATTAACTGTTTATGTCCACTAAGATTTGCTTTCCCAAAATGCAGCACTTCACATTTATCTAAATTAAACTCCACCTGCCACTTCTCGGCCCTTCGGCCCATCTGATCAAGATTTTGTTGTAATCTGAGCTAACCTCGCTGTCCATATTACCTCAAGTTTTGGTGTCATCAGCAAACTAACTAACTATGTTCACAACCAAATCACATTTATATAAATGATGAAACGTAGTGGACCCAGCACCGATCCTTGTGGTACTCCACTGGTCACAGGCCTTCAGTTTGAAAAACAACCTTCCACCACCATCCTCTGACTATTAGGAGGTCTATAACATAATCCCAATAAGGTGATCATCCCTTTCTTATTTCTCAGTTCCACCCAAAGAACTTCCCTGGATGTGTTTCCGGGAATATCCTCCGTCACTACAGGGAGGTATAAGCTGTAATGCTATCCCTTATCAAAAACACCACTCCCCCTCCTCTCTTGCCTCCCTTTCTGCCCCTGCTGTAGCATTTGTATCCTGGAACATTAAGCTGCCAGTCCTGCCCATCCCTGAGCCATGTTTCTGTAATTGTTATGACATCCCAGTCCCATGTTCCTAACCATGCCCTGAGTTCATCTGCCTTCCCTGTTAAGCCCTTTGCATTGAAATAAATGCAGTTTAATTTATTATCTGCTGAAGAGAAGTTATGTTAACATCTGTCTTTGATTTGTCTGCACCAACACAATGCTTGGTGACTAAATAAATCTAGCATTTGATATGGAGAAATTTGTTGCCCAGAGACTGCTTCTGCCAGATGGCATTCCAGCACCATCTTTACATTGTTGACAACTTTTCTGCAGTTTATCATGCAGCACTGATAATTTGAAGGCTTTGGTTCTCTTTATACAAGCTAAAATAATTTTCCTTTTGGTCAAGATTGGTCCCTCCATCATCGTAGTAAGAAAACGGTTAATTTACAGCATTTTTTAAAGCTATTCTTTCTTACGATATTAACGTCAATGGCAAGGCACACAAAGGTGTGGTAGCCTTCCTTTTGTACTGTTGCAGTCCCTTTAATACAGATTTCCCCACAGTGGTGTTGAAAATGTGTCAAGTAATGATGATGATGAAACAGTGATCACGGAAATTGTGTGTACTTGGTAGGTGAACTAATTGGCCTTTCATCACAAACTTGGGAGGTGTCTCGAAGAACTCTTGGAGTCTTTCGACTGTGGGAATGAGGGAAAGAGCCATTGTGGATCTGGTATTGGGAATGAGCCCGGTCAGAAGATTGACATTTCAGTGGGGGAGCATTTTGCGGTACATTGACCATAATTCTTTAGGTTTTAAGTTGCATATGGCTCAGGACAAGAGTAGTCTGAAGGTAAAATTATGAAGCTGGGGGAAGGCTAACTATTACAAATTAGACAGGAACTGGGAAATGTCGACTGAGTACTTGGATCAGTCCGTATCTCTGGGCTTTGAGTCAACCTGGATTCTCACAGCATTTGGGCCTTGGTTTGTCCTGCCATTTTGTCCCCTCAACAGGAGATACCAGGCTCATATTGTTATCTTTCCATGCCATTTGGTGCAGACACAAAAGCCAGGAAGCTTGATACAGTTGCTAGCAGGCCTCAGTCTAGTCAAAGGGAATAAAGGGGATTGATAGCCTTCTCTCAGGGGATGCCCTCACAGTGTATTAAGGGCAGCCTCCGATACCAGTCCAAATTCTCCAGTGGTCAGTCAAGATCCTCTGATCATAAGTGGTGATACACCAAATGAAGGGAAAAGCACCAATGTCATAACTGTTTTCTGCCTTATGTGGGATATTTTCCTCATGGAATGGGAGAAAGCAGAGAAGGTCTGAAAACATATAAAAGTGGATAAATCCCTGGGACCTGATCAAGTCTATCCTTGAACTCTATGGGAAGCTAGGGAAGTGATTCCTGGGTCCCTTGTTGAGACATTTTTATCATCGATAGCCACAGATGAGGTGCCAAAAGACTGGAAGTTGGCTAATATGGTGCCACTATGAAGAAAGGTGGTCAGGAAAAGCCAGGGAACTATAGACATGTGGGCCTGACATTAGTGGTGGGAAAGTTGTTGGAGGAAATCCTGAAGGGACAGGATTTACATGCATTTGGAAAGGCAAGGACTGATTAGGGTTGGTCAAGTTGGCTTTGTGCATGGGAAATCATGTCTCACTATCTTGATTGAATAATTTGAAGAAGCTACAAAGAGGATTGATGAAGGCAGAGCAGTGGACGTAATTTATACAGACTTCAGTAAAGCATTTGACAAGGTTCCTCATGGTAGACTGGTTAGCAAGTTTAGATCACATGGAATACAAAGAGAACTAGCCGATTGGACACAGAACTGGCTCGAAGGAAGAAGACAGAGGGTGATGGTGGAGGTTTGCTTTTCAGACTAGAGGCCTGTGACCAACAGTGTGCTACTAGGATCGGTGCTGGGTCCACCATTTTTCATCATTTATATAAATTATTTGGATGTAAACGTAGGATGTATGGTTAGTAACTTTGCAGATAACACCAAAATTGGAGGAGCAGTGGACAGCGAAGAACGTTACCTCAGAGTAGAACCTCAGGGTCCTTGATCAGATGGGCCAATAGGCTGAGGAGTGGCAGACAGAGTTTAATTTAGGTAAGTGTGAGGTGCTGCATTTTGGAAAGTCAAATCAGGGCAGAGCTTAGACACTTCATGTTAATGTCCTGGGTGTGGTGCTGAACAAAAAGACCTTGGAATGCAGGTTCATTGGGGAAGTTATGTGGCTGTAAAGGACATTGGTTAGATCATTTTTAGAATACTGTGTGCAATTTTGGTCTCCCTGCTATGGAAAGGATGCTGTGAAACTTGAAAGGGTTCAGAAAATATTTATAAGGATGTTGCCAGGGTTGGAGAGTTTGAGCTATAGGGAGAGGCTAAATAGGCTGGAACTATTTTCCATGGTGCACCAGATGCTGAGGAGTGACCTTCTCGAGGCTTATAAAACTATGGACAGGCTAAATAGTCGAGACCGTTTCCCCATGACAGGGGAGTCCAAAACTAGAGGTTTTAATTTAAGATGACACGGTTTAGAGACTTACTTACTTACAGTATGGAAACAGGCCCTTCAGCCCAACAAGTCCTCACCGACCCTTTGAAGAGCAACCCACCCAGACCCATTCCCCTACATTTACCCCTTCACCTAACACCACGGGCAATTTAGCATGGCCAATTCACCTAACCTGCATGTTTTTGAACTGTGGGAGGAAACCGGAGCACCCGGAGGAAACCCACGCAGACACGGGGAGAACGTGCAAACTCCAAACAGACAGTTGCCCGAGGCACAGTGGTAAAAAGTTAAAAGGAACCTGAGGGGCAAATCTTCAAGCAGAGAGGGCATATGGGCGGCACGGTGGCACAGTGGTTAGCACTGCTGCCTCACAGCACCAGGGATGTGGGTTCAATTCCCGCCTTGGGTAACTGTCTGTGTGGAGTTTGCACATTCTCCCAGTGTCTGCGTGGGTTTCCTCCGGGTGCTCCGGTTTCCTCCCACAGTCCAAAGATGTGCAGGTTAGGTGAATTGGCCATGCTAAATTGCCCGTAGTGTTAGGTGAAGGAGTAAATGTGGGGGAATGGGTCTGGGTGGGTTGCTGTTCGGAGGGTAGGTGTGGACTTGTTAGGCCGAAGGGCCTGTTTCCACACTGTAGGTAATCTAATCTAATTTATGGGATTAACTGCCAGAGTCTGGTACAATTACAACATTTCAAAGACATCCGGATGGGTATACGAATAGGAAGGGTTTAGATGGATATGAGCCAAATGCTGGCAAATGGGACTACATTAATTTAGCATACCTGGTCCATGTGGAAAGGTCTGGTTCTATGCTGCACATCTCTATGACTCTAAAGGCAGGTATTACGGAAGTTGGAAGTGGGTGGCACAGCTATTACTGTTGATGCAGATGGACAGATGTCTTGAGTGAGTGAGTAGGCAGCTTAGAGGCTGTGGTGTCACAGTTGGCATGGGTAAGAACAAGTGATGTGATGTTGCATACATCAATGAGAGTGGTACAGCATAAGCCTTGATGGAAAATGGTCAGTAGCATAGATGGAGTGAGTTTAAGATATTGAAGAGAAGATAATACCATTTATGCTGGCAGGGAGAAGGATATTGACCTTCTTCCCACAGCACTGGGTATTTTGCCAGGTGGCTTAGACTTTTCTAATCTGGGTGGCAACTGCAGAAAAGGCTGGAATGGGATAGAGTTGGAGCTTCCGCTATTGGTTCTGGGACCTATGCACCACCTTATCCAGTAGGAACTCCAGGAGCATGTCTGTAAAGCAGGTAATCGATTTCCCTATTTCCAGGGTCAACATCAGGAACTATGTGGGGCAGCACCAGACTGGCAGTGTTTGTCCAGGTACATAATGTCCTTTTAAAATTTGGTATTGGGGTGATGGTCTAATCTGGGATCAACCAGTGAGTGGTGAATTGACACATGGTAAGATGGGCCGACATCAGATGTGATACTCACCATAAGGGCTGAAACACCAATTAATACATTAGGTTTGGTAACATATGGCAAGAAACCACACTTAGCTTCAGAGCAAGAATCACTCCACCAAACTTGAACGTGATCTACATTAGTTAAAAAAAAACTGACAGATTAAGCCCATTGATTGTATTATGCATTCAAGGAGGTGGTCTTCAATAGCTGGTCCAGCAATCATAACTCATTACAAACTGCCACTGAGAAGGTGAGCTGCTTCTTAAACTGCGGCAATCTATTTGATGGAGGTACACTCACAGTACTGTTGAGAATTCCAGGATTTTGATACAGTTAAGAGTGAGGGAATGGTGGTATAATGGTGAGTGCCTTGGAGGGAAAGATGCAAACAATTGGTCTTCCCCTGTATCTGATGCCTTTGTCTTTCTAGACGGCAGTGTGCACAAGTTTGGAAGGTGCTGACTAAGGATCTTTGGTGAATTTTGCAGTCCATCTTGTAAATGGTACACACTGCTGTAACTGAAAATATCTGGTGGAGGAAGTGAATGTTTATAGATGTAGTACCAATCAAGGAAGCTGCTCTGTCCTGGATAGAGTCAAGCTTCTTGAGTGTTTTTGGAGCTGAATGCAGTTAGGCAAGTGGAGAGCATTCCATCACATTTTTGACTTCTTAGAACCACACAATACAGAAAAAGCCCTTTGGCCCATTAAGTCTACACCAACAAAATGACACTATGTCTCCACGAGTCTTGTACCTTGAAGATTACAGTTTAGTTTTGGGGAGGTAGGAGGTTAATTACTCATTGCAGCATTTCTAGTCTTTGACCTGCTCTTGTAGCTACACTAATTATATGACAAATCCAATTCAGTTTCTGGTCAATAGTGCCCAAAATATGTTCGTAATAGGGAATTCAGCAATAGTAATGTCATTTAATGCCAAGAATGATAGTTAGATTCTCTTTTGTTTCCTCACTTTCCCACCCTTATTCCACTGCTGCCCTGTTGAAAATCAGTAGGTTTGAAAATACATATATTCTAAGTAAGCAAGAGAGTGTCAGGTTATTGAACCGCCACATCAGAAATTTGGAGTAATTAGATTAGCCATGATCGCATTGAAGATTTTGTTTCAGATGATAACTGCCTGTTACTTGTGAGGCATTATTGTTACTTGTCACACATATCTCAAGCCTAGATATTTTGCTGTATGTGGACAGGAATTGCTTCAGTATCTGAGGAGTCACAAATAGTATTGAACATTGTGCAATCATTAGCAAATAACCCACTTCTGACCTGAACATGGTTGGAAGGTCAATGAAGGAGCAGCTGAAGATGTTTGGGTCTAGGACACCACCATGAGGAACTCGTATACAGATGTCCTGGAGTGAGGTGACTGACCTGTAGCAACCACAACTATCTTTTTATGTGCTTGATATGAATTTAACTAGCCGAAAGTTTTTCCCTAATTGCCATTGACCCTGACTTTGATACAGTAAGGATAGTTACACTCAACTCTCTGCTTTAATGAGAAATTATTGATGGAATACGGATGTTAGTCCGTGGTGTTGTCACAACCAAAGCAGAAGAGTCACCTCCTTGGTGTTGATTGGTCACCCATCCACTGTTTTTCCTCAGTTTAAACCAAAAATTGGAGAACTGGAATTGGGTGTTGGTCATAAAGTATCTACCACTATGCCACAATTTAATACACTCAATTCTCTAAGTTAGCATTCATCCCCTCTGTGTTTCGTTAGCCCAATCACCCAATCAGGGGTCCAGATTTCAACAATATTTGGAAGTATCTTCATTTAATGACTGCAAACTTGCGCCATAAAGTTTTCAATTCTGATGGAGGTTAGGGGGTAAGTGGGTGAGGGACTGGGAGCAGCCTATTAATGAGTGAGGGATAGTGGGAATATAGATGGGCATCAGGAAAGTAGGCCAGAGTTTGCAACCGTTGTTGTTTTCTGTGTATAATTTCTGTGCATAAAAGGTTACTTGATGTACCTTAATGCATCCAATTAACAATCTGGGTGACCTCACTTTCCCACCCTTATTCCACTGCTGCCCTGTTGAAAATCAGTAGGTTTGAAAATACATATATTCTAAGTAAGCAAGAGAGTGTCAGGTTATTGAACCGCCACATCAGAAATGTGGAGTAATTAGATTAGCCATGATCGCATTGAAGATTAACTAGGTTCAGGGACTAAGTGGCCTGTTTCTACTCCCAGTTCACATTTTTGTATGTCTGAAATAGAAGTGGGCTGTTCTGACACACTACAAATCATTTTATTGATCAAGTCCTAGGTGTAAATAAGCTCCGCCATGAAAAATGTTATGCTTACTCAAAACAAGTTGTTTGAATGAACGAAGGAAGGAAGTTAGGAGAAAGTGAGGACTGCAGTTGCTGGAGAGAGAGTTTGGTGCTGGAAAAGCACAGGTCAGGCAGCATCTGAGGAGCAATAGAATCTACATTTTGGGCAAGAGACCCCGGAGGAGGAAGGCTGACTGATAGTTGAATAACATGCTTTCGCTGTTCAATTGATTCACAGTTCATCCACAGCTCTATTCCCCTCAAAATTCTTGTTTAATAAAAATCTATCTTAGCTTATATTGATGCCTGGCCTCAACAACTTGACATTCCCACTACTTTTTGTGGAAGTTGTGTTTCATAAAAAAAGCAACAGGGGCCGTTTGGCACCTCACGCTACTCTGTCATTAATGGGATCATGGCTGATCCAACATTCCTCATGTCCACTTTCCTGTCCTTTCCCTGTAACCCTTGATTCCCTTATTGATTAGAATCGATCTATCTAAGCCTTAAATATACACAAGGACACTGCCCTCATAGATCTTTTGGTCAGGAGTTCCAAAGATTTGCAGACCTCTGAAAGAAGAAGTTCCTCCTCATATTAGTCTTAAATTGTTGCCCATTTATTCTGAGGCATTTATTCTCTCCTATGTGGGGAAACATCTTCTCAGTATTTACCCCATCAAGCTCCTAAAGAATCTAGTATGTTTCACTGAGATCACTTCTCATTTTCCCGAAGTCCAATGAGTAAAGTCCCAAACTGATTAACCTTGTTCATAAGCCAATCCCTCCATACCAGAGGTCATCCTAGTGAAACATCACTGAACTGTCTTAGAGAAGGTTCATCTTGAATCCTCCTCCCCACCAACCTGAGGTCGCTTCAATCTTTAGGTTACGCTTCTTTGATATGGATTATCTTGACCTACCTAATAAACCAATTAATTATTTTCAATATTATTTTCTACGCTACCAAATCCATTAATTATTTCCTATACTTCAATTTTATCATTGTTGAATCTTTACTCCAGGGACACAACATTATGCAACCTATCTCATTATTTCACACTTTAAGATAAAGAATACTTTCTGGAATTCCCAAATAGATTTTTAGTGACTCTTTTCATTTTTACATCCACTAACTTTGGTTGTCCCAGAAGCGAAAAAATATTCTCTGTGCCTGCCCCATCAAATCTTTTAATAACCTAAAGCCTTCCATATTAGGACTTTCTCAAGCACAGGATGCTGAGGCTAAGTTTAGTATTCCAACTATTACCATGGCTTACTTCAACTATAACCCAGCATGGTTCAATCTTGTGCTTTAGAAATTAAGCCACCAAGACAAAACATGTAGGAGCAGAAGTAGGCCATTCAGCCCATCAGCCCCGCTATGCCATTCAATGAGATCATGGCTGATCTGATAATCTTCACCTTGCCTGCCTTTTCTCCATGACCCTTGATTCCATTACTGATTAAAAATCTGCCTCTGTCAATGTTTAATTTCAATGTAGGCACCTTGAAAATTACACAAGGGTACATGGTGCCTTTAAATTGAGCCATCAGTGAAGATAAGCTATACTTAAATGTGAAACAGAATAAAAGCCTGCATGATCCTTTTAAGTTCAATCATGCTTTGCCAATTCATGCACTATTTAGCTGGCAACAAATTAAGATTCAATTCCAGTTGTCCACTTGGCCTATGTAAATGTTGTGCTGATCCAAAAAAACTCAGTTTTCATTATTCTCACTCCGTTCCTAGTTGTCAAATGTAATCAATAGCAGGATTTCAATATTAAAATTAAAATAAATCAAATTTAGATCTTGATTATCAAGCAACATTATTAGACATTGCATTTTCTTTTGAACAATCTGCAAGAATATGCAGAAACAAAAGTAAAATGTTATTAATATAATTGATTGGCTGAATCTATATTTATGTAACAAAATGTGATGGGAATCCGTTAAGTTTATGCTTTTCAGTTTCCTAAAAAGAAAAAAAACACTGATTGGAGAATACAAAGACTGAGTAGAAACATGATGGCCAAAATTGGACAGCACCCAACTGCAGTAACATGGATATATTATTCAATTAGTATTCTATGTAGCTCAGAAGGTCTTGACAATTACAACACTGCAGTGAGTGTCTATTAAGGAGACCACAGTACCTTAAAACATTGAAGCAGGATGATTGGAATTTAGATTTTCAACACTGGCTGATGTAAACAAGTAAGGAGAGGGGCTTACAGTTATTGAGCAGTAAAGATCTATTCTTGAGCTAAGAAATAACAAGTGGAGGATAAACAGAAGAACCTTAAAAAATGGTGTTTTTAAAGGTCTAAGCAGTTGAAATTCTGTTCTGTCGAGATCTGTAATTAATTGGTTGATATGTTTGCATTAAATTCCTGTTTATTATTTTAATAAGACAAGATTTTACATGTGTAAAATGAGTTGATCAATATGTTGCAAATACTGTAATCTTAGTACCTTGGCCTCATCTATAATCCAATACTGCAGAGAATGTGAGGATTTCTAGACTCATTTTTGATATAGTACCACGCACTCGAGTTGCCCTCTGGTGCTTTGACAAAATGATCAATTTTTCAAACATCAGTCCTTGAACAGAGTGCTGGAGTTCTGTTCAACCATGGCAGTCATTGCTGCCAAATTTCATAGTGTCTTTAGCAGTGTGCAAGCGTTCAAGGAAGGTGACAAGAAGAGGAAAAATAAATACTGTTTCTATAACCTGGATGTTAATAAAGGATGGCTCAGATTGACAATGAAATGATTGATAAAATACACAACTTAGCTCAGCCATGAAACCGAAATATTCTGCATCAGAAAAGCAGCAAGAGAATGTATAACTCAGGACATTGCCATTTCATGGGGATACTGTTCATCTAGATTATTGTGAGCTTGTTATCATAAGAACTAATCATGCTTGACTCATTCTTCTCTGTCAGTTATCACCTTGAAGTGGTGCAGATGGTTGTGTGTTCCTATGATATCCTGAGCAGACCACCCATGGAGGCAAAACTAGGGAGAAGCGCTGACAACATGCAGTCAAAAATCTCCTCAGTGGAAGAAAAAGTGAGAAGGAAGACTGTCTATCTTAGCAAAGAAGGTGCAGTGACAAGGTGGTCTGATCATCAGACATGTTACTGAAATCTGACTTCAGTCAGCGATGCCAAGTGGATGATCCATCACAGATTAGAGTGGTGCTGGAAAAGCACAGCAGTTCAGGCAGCATCTGAGGAGCAGGAAAATCGACGTTTCGAGCAAAAGCCCTTCATCAGGACTGAAGTTGTGTTCCAGAATGAGCCATACACCCAGCCAAGCTGTTTTAGTGCAGCTTCATAACTGGCATCTGCCTGGCAATTGAAACATAGAGTCGGGTACAATTATAACATTTAGAAGTCTTTGGACAGATATTTGGGTAAGAAAGGTTGAGAGGGATATGGGCCAAATGCAGACAAATGGGACTCGAGTCATAGAGTCATAGAGGTGTACAGCATGGAAACAGACCCTTCGGTCCAACCCATTCATGCCGACCAGATATCCCAACCCAATCTAATCCCAACTGCCAGCAGCCGGCCCATATCCCTCCAAACCCCTCCTATTCATATACCCATCCAAATGCCTCTTAAATGTTGCAATTGTTCCAGCCTCCACCACTTCCTCTGGCAGCTCATTCCATACATGTACTAACTTGTGTGTGAAAAAGTTGCCCTGTAGGTCTCTTTTATATCTTTCCCCTCTCACCCTAAACCTATGCCCTCTAGTTCTGGACTCCCTGACCCCAGGGAAAAGACTTTGCCTATTTACCCATCCATGCCCCTCATAATTTTGTAAACCTCGATAAGGTCAGCAGTTCAATTTAGAAATGTGGTCAGCACGGACATGGGCAAAGGGCTAGTTTCCATGCTTTATGACTTGGTGATTCTATGAGGTATTTCCTGCCCACAGAAAGCAGGACAATTGTTGCACAGCCAAATACCACCCTATTACTCTAATCTTGATCATCTGCAAAATTGAGGAAGGAATCAATTACAGAGCTTACGCCAACAGAAGGAAATGGTGCAAGTGAATACTTGGGTTGGTGGCTAGGGTGCTGAACATGTAGTCTAGATTAGATTAGATTAGGTTACTTACAGTGTGGAAACAGGCCCTTCGGCCCAACAAGTCCACACCGACTCACCGAAGCGCAACCCACCCATACCCCTAACCTAACACTACAGGCAATTTAGCATGGCCAATTCACCTGACCTGCACATCTTTGGACTGTGGGAGGAAACCGGAGCACCCGGAGGAAACCCACGCAGACACGGGGAGAATGTGCAAACTCCACACAGTCAGTCACCTGAGGCGGGAATTGAACCTGGGTCTCTGGCGCTGTGAGGCAGCAGTGCTAACCACTGTGCCACCGTGCTGCCCACCGTGCCACCCACCGTGCTCACTGTGCCGCCCAGAGTCTGCTTTTCCCTGGACGGTGTTACATTTTTGGAACATTCTTGAAGGATTAGAGACACTGAAAAGATTTGTAGATGGTGGACAGGTTTTGGAGAATCAACAAGTGAGGCAATTGCCACTGAAGTACCAGCCTGAAGCTTGAACTTTTAAAATCATATGCGGAATGGCAGCAGTTTATCATTGACACGATGCCAAGACTGCTTCTGCAGCACCTGCAAAACCCATGATTTCTATTAGCAAGAAGGTCAAGGGCAGCAGAGGAACACAACTACCTACAAATTCCCCACAAGACACACACCTAAATCAGAACTTTAAAAAAATACAGCTTTTTTTTGCTATTGTATCAAAATCCTGGAACTTCCATGGCAGTATTGTGGCTGGACCACCACCAAATAGACTGTGGAAGTCCAAGAAAGTGGTTCACCACCATCTTCACAAGAACAACTTAGGACATGTATCAAATGGCCAGGGACACCCACATTCGATGAAACAGTAAAGCAAAGGAGCTGCACACAGGCGATCAGATACATGAAAAGGTTGGGAAGGCGGCATCCTTGATCAGCAGCATTTATGAATGAACAGTCCTCTTCATGTTACGCTGTACCCACTACAGATGGGTGGGTCTAGGAAAGGCGCCCTACAATTCATCTGTCTCAGTTTCTCCTGGCTCAGTTTCACATCCAATGAGATCACAATTTTTCTGAGCAAACGTAGAATTTAAGCTTTCAAAAGGCCAACATTCCGAGGGAGGAGAAAGAAAATGCTTCAGAGACTTAGAAACATAGAGCAGAACCAGACCGGTTTGCTGGTACAGCGGGTAGCACTGCTACCGCACAGCACCAAGGACCCAAGTTCGATTACATCCTTGGGTGATTATCTGTGTGCAGTTTGCATATTTTCCCTGTGCCAGTGTGCATTCCTACTGCGTGCTCTGATTTCCTCCCACAGCCCAAAGGTGTGCAAGCTAAGTGGATTGGCCATGCTAAATTGCTTTGTGGTGTCTATGGATCAGCCATGGCAAATACAGGGATAGGGTGGGATGCTGTTTATTCTTATTTTCTTTTGTTAAAATGACTGAAAAGCAAATGTTAAATTTGCAGTCATGGGAAAGGTGCACAATTAACACTAAATTTGTGAAGAATAGATGCACAAATGATAAGGCTTGAAAGTTTCATTGTTTTCCTTAATTTTGCTCAGGCAGAAAGTCTGGAGTCTGTTTCAAGATTGTAGACCGATAGCAATGTGGTTGACTCTTAACTGCTCCCTGAAATGACTGAACAAACCAGTCAGTTCGAAGGTAATTGAGGATGGGCAACAAAAGCTAGACTTGACAGAGAGATCTTCATTCTATTAATTTTTAAAGAAATATTATAACATACAAGCACTGAGAGCACTTCACAAGCCAAAACTAATCCAGTTAGATTATCACAGATTAAACAGGTTTTCCACTCAAAACACAAAATTGAAATAACTTGTTGAGTATCACTTTGGAATCTCAATACTTAAATTTAGTGGATTGCTGATGTATTTTGTGAAATTTCTAAAAATGCAAGTACCCATAAGTATTAGGTAGTGTTTACATCTCTGTTAAAGTACAGATTAATATAATCAAAAGCTTTACAATTCCAGCAACAGTGATTCAACTACACATGCTTACTTACTTCTAATCCTCCATGGATTTAAAGTATTTGAAAAAAAATTGTGCAAATCTGTGAGTAAACAGCATTAATCATGCACTGGCATAATCGGAGCTTTTGGTTAGCTTTCCTTTCTGCACAGCCCTGATTGGTCTTTCAGAGAATATTCTGAATAATTTATTTAGTTTAGAATACAACTTTACAGCAGAAGCAATTACTGTGTTTTTTCTGTAGCTTTAAAAAAAAAAGATGTGAATCTTATGGTTCTTAATTTATTTCATGAAATACCTTTTTAGATGAGTTTTGTACTCATTTAAAATTATTTTTATGCACTGTGTTGTTAGAAAGAATGTTGTGATGACTTGCAATGCATTGCCTGAAAAGGTGGTGCAAGCAAGTTTCGATAATACATCAACAAAAGAACTGCAATTGTTTCATTGTTTTCCAATTTCTGATATTCTGGTTTACTGTCCCACTAATTTAGGATCATGCTGGAGGGTCACGTGACCAAAACTTCCGAAGTAAGTGACTACCAAATGGAAATTCTCACTGAAATAGCTGGATAGTAAAAGTAAATGTGTATGTGATGAGAAATGTGACTATCTTTTAGAGAGCAGAAGACTTAGTCTGCCCAAAAATTCTTCAATATAGTTTCAGTGACACTTTCATTGTAATAGCAAAATTGTTTGAAGAACAGTAATTATTATTTGGGGGTAATTCTTGCTTGCTTAAAACTCTATTCATTTTGATAACAGTGCAGCAGTACAATATCCTTTTGGGGGAAAGTATTCCATTCCTTCCTGTTCTGGCCTAAATGTGATTCCAGACCCATAACAATCTGGTTGACTCTTAAAGACCCTCTGACATGGCCTAGCAAGTCATTTAGTTCCAGGGAAAATAGGGATGGACAATAAATGTTGGTCTAATCAGTGACATCCACATCACATGAATGAATGAAATAAAAATTCAGCAGGTCAAGAAATTAGCTTCCACGTGCTACCAAATGTAGTAATCATGTCAGTACAGAGATGATGACTCATTTCACTCCCCCTCCCTCCTCCATCATCATCCACAACCCGATTCAAATGGGTTCAGCCTCCCATTGGTGACATTTAGCAAGCAGAAAGAATGCAAAACCAACTTACACTATAATGGAAAATCAGTCCAAATTATCTTTTCTCCTCCAAGACATCAAAGGGTTGTGTGATTAATCTTGGCTTTGATTAGGATCAAAGAGAGTAGTAGAAAGGAGGTGGGACTATGAAAGACCATAATGGAGACAGGATGAAACCAATGTTAAATTTAACTACAAGTTATAAAGATATAAAGTTAAAAAATCATGAGGGCAATAGATAAAGTGAAAAGCAAAGGTCCTTTACCTAGGGTGAGGAAATTCAAAACTAGAAGGCACAATTTCAAGGTGAGACATGACAGATTTAAAAGGGATTAGTGGTGCTGGAAGAGCACAGCAGTTCAGGCAGCTTCCAACGAGCAGCGAAATCGACGTTTCGGGCAAAAGCCCTTCATCAGGAATAAAGCTTTATTCTTGATGAAGGGCTTTTGCCCGAAACGTCGATTTCACTGCTCGTTGGATGCTGCCTGAACTGCTGTGCTCTTCCAGCACCACTAATCCAGTATTTGGTTTTCAGCATCTGCAGTTATTGTTTTTACCTCGTTGATTTTAACCCTACTGCAAATCCTCTTGCAAGGATGCCTGCCTTGAAGAAGATTTAAAAGGGACCTGAGGGGTAGCTTTTTCACACAGAGTATAGTTTGTATGTGGAATGAACTGCCAGAGGAAATGGTACATGCAAGGACATTCACAATATTTAAAATACATTTGGTCAGGTACATGAACAGGAAAGATTTAGAGGGTCTGGGCCAATTGTAGTTAAATGGGACTAGTTTAGTCTGGGAAACTGGGTCAGAATGAATGGGTTGAACTGTAAGTTTCCATGCTGAATGACTCTTGAACTAATAAGCACCAGATTCTCTGCTCCTTTTGTAAAGGCTTTAAGTGTAACTGTTCTGACCCAAGTTCCTTATGGGCAATAAACACCTTCTGACAATCGCCTCTAATTCTTCCTGGAAATAAAAGTTTAACGAGGTACCTGCTTGTACATTGAACATTGATCATTACAGCTCAGTACAGGCCCTTCGGCCCTTGATGTAGCGCCGACAAATGGAACCAATCTGACACCCATCTATCCTACACTATTCTATTCTCGTCCCTATGCCTATCTACATGACCATTTAAATGCCCTTAAAGTTGGCGAGTCCACTACTGTTGCAGGCAGTGTGTTCCATGCCTCTACTACTCTCTGAGTAAAGGAACTACCTCTGTTATCTGTCCTATATCCATTACCCTTCAATTTAAAGCTAACCATCGCCATCTGTGGAAAAATGCCCTCACTTTCCAATCTATCCAACCCTCTAGTTATCTTAAATGTCTCAACTAAGTCACCCCTCAACTTTCTTCTTTCGAATAAAAACAGCCTCAAGTCCCTCCGTGTTTCCTCATAAGACCTTCCCTCCCTACCAGGCAACATACTAATAAATGTCCTCTGAACCATTTCCAAAGCTTCCACATCCTTCCAATAATGCAGTGACCAAATGTGGCCACACCTGAGTTTTGCACAACTGCAACATGATCTCATGGTTCCAAAACTCAATCCCTCTACCAATAAAAACAAACACACGGTATGCCTTCTTAACAACACTATCAACCTGGGTGGCAACTTTCAAGGATCTATGTACCTGGACACCGAGATCTCTCTGCTCATCTGCACGACCAAGAATCTTACCATTAGCCCAGTACTCTGTATTCTTGTTACTCCTTCTGCATTAAAATTCATTTACCACCTATCAGCCCAGCTCTGCAGCTTATCTATTTCTTTCTATAGCTTACAACATCCTTCGTCACTATCCACAACTCTCCTGACGTTAGTGTCATCCGCAAATTTAATAGCCTATCTTTCTAAAAATGACAAACAACAGTGGACTCAAAACAGATCCTTGTGGTGCCCCACTAGTAACTGAGCTCCAGGATGAATATTTCCCATCAGCCACCACCCTCTGTCTTCCTTCAGCTCACCAATTTCTGATCCAAACCATTAAATTTCCCTCAATCCCATGCCTCTGTACTTTCTGCAATAGCCTACCATGGGAACTTTATCAAACACCTTCCTGAAATCCATATACATCACATCAATTGCTTTACCCTCATCCACCTGTTTGGTCACCTTCTCAAATAACTCAATAAGGTTTGTGAGGCATGACTGACCCTTCACAAAACCGTGGTGGCTATCCCTAATCAGCTTATTCTTCTCTAAATTATTATAAATCCTATCTGTTATAACCTTTTCCAACACTTTACCCATAACCGAAGTAAGGCTCACTTGTCTATAATTTCCAGGGATGTCTCTACTCCCCTTTTTTTTAGATTCCCTACAGTGTGGAAACAGGCTCTTCGGCCCAACCAGTCCACACTGACCCTCCAAAGAGTAACCCACCCAGACCTATTCCCCTCTAACTAATGCACCTAACACTATGGGCAATTTAGCATGGCCAATTCACCTGACCTGCACATCTTTGGACAGTGGGAGGAAACCAGAGCACCCGGAGGTCTTGAAGAAATGAACAACATTTGCTATCCTCCTGTCTTCTGGCACTATTCCTGTAGACAATGAGCACATAAAGATCAAAGCCAAAGGCTCATCAATCTCCTCCCTGGTTTCCCAGAGAATCCTAGGATAAATCCAGGCCCAGGAGACTAATCTATTTTTATACTTTCCAGAATCGCTAACACCTCCTCCTTATGTACCTCAATCCCATCTCGCCTATTAGCCTGTATCTCAGTATTCTCCTCAACTACATTGTCTTTTTCAAGTGTGAATACTAACAAAAAGTATTCATTTAGCACTTCCCCTATCTCCTCTGACTCCACACACAAATTCCCACTACTGTGCTTGATTGGCCCTAATCTTACTCTAGTCATTCTGTTATTCCTGATATACCTATGGAAAGCCTTAGGGTTTTCATTGATCCTATCTGCCAATGACTTCTCATGTCCGTCCTGGTTCTTCTTAGCTCTCTCTTTAGGTCTTTCCTGGCTACCTTGTAACTCTCAAGCACCCTAACTGAGCCATCACATTTCATCCTAACATAAGCCTTCTTTTTCCTCTTGAAAAGAGATTCAACTTCCTTCGTAAACCACATCTCCCATGCTTGACAACTTCCTGCCTGCCTGACTGGTATATACTTATTAAGGACCTGCAGTAGTTGGTCCTTGAATAAGCTCCACATTTCAATTGTGTTAATCCCCTGCAGTTTCCTTCCCCATCCTATACATCTTAAATCTTGCCTAATCACATCATAATTGCCCTTCCCCCAGCTATAACTCTTGCCCTGCAGTATATGCCTATCCATTTCCATCACTAAAAAAAACTGAATTGTGGTCACTATCACCAAAGTATTTCCGTACCTCCAAACCTAACATCTGGCTGGATTCATCACCCAGTACTAAATCTAATGTGGCCTCGCCCCTTTGGCCTTTCTACATACTGTGTCAGGAAACCCTCCTGCACACATTGGACAAAAGCTGACCCATCTAAAGTACTTGAATTACAGTCCTCCCAGTCAATATTTGGAAAGATAAAATCCCCCATAACAACTACCCCGTCACTCTCGCTCCTATCGAGGATCAACTTTACTTTGATATCCTATCCTCTACATCTCTGGAACTATTTGGAGGCCTACAGAAAACTCCCAACAGGGTAACCTCTTCTTTCCTGATTCTAATCTCAGCCCATACTACCTCAGTAGATGAGTCCTCAAATGTCCTTTCTGCAACCGTAATACTGTTCTTGACTAACAGTGCCACACCATCCCCTCTGTTACCATTTTCTCTATGTGATTATGATCTGTCATGTCATTTATAACTCTCACACCAGTAGCCTTCCCTTTCAGAGTAGAAGTGTTAATTGGGTAAACAGAGATGATTTTATCAGATTATCCATCACATTTGATCAGGTCATTGTGATTTGCATGACCAGAACTAGCCATCAACAAACCCATTCCAGAGGTTTGTGTAAGAATAGATAAAAAGATGTTTCCAATGACTGACTGCATTGTTGGCTATGACAACATGGCCTTATTAAATCAGACGTAGTTCCTGTGGTCTGATTCAGGGCAATGGACAGCAAGACTCCACCACTGATTCATTGCTGCTATCTCTGTCCCTCTAGCACGGGTGGTGTCATGCTCTTGATGATTCCCCCTGACAGTATCTTGTTAGATTCGCTATGGCTAACCCCATTTCTTTTTTAGTCTGCTGGGTGCTTATTCAACTGCCATTTTGGGAGCCATACTTCCAGAAGATGAAATACATGTCCCAACTATCTCAAGTTGTTCCCTTCATCACAATATCATTGGAGTCTCTGACCAATTGTGCATTGTGCTTCTTCTTTAGAGAAGTTGTCCATTCAAGACATGCCAAGAATCTTATGCAAGCAAAGCTGGGTGAAGATGTTAACTTTTGTGACATTTTTGCGGTTCTTGTCCACCTTTTTCTGACATTGATTGCTCTTGGTACTACAATAGACATGGAGGTTCACAGCTTCACGGTCATGTTGATAATATTTCAAAAGACTATAAAACCATCTGTCGCAGAAGCAGAGGCAATCCATTTCGCCCAATGAGTCTATGCCACTTTGCAGTTAAACCAAGGCTGATAATCCTCAACTCTACTTTTGTGCCTTTTCCTCATAAGCCTTAATTCCCTTGCTAATTAAAAATCAGTTTCTCAGTAAGATGCCTAAATATAGCCATCGTGTCAGTGGAATGTATAGCATGGAAACTCGTGCAACTCATCCATGCCAACTGGATATCCTAAATTAATCTAGTCCCATTTGCCAGCACTTGGCCCATATCCCTCTGAACCCTTCCTATTCATGTACCAATCCAGATGCCTTTTATATATTGTAATTGTACCACCCTCCACCACTTCCTCTGGCAGCTCATTCCCATACACACACATCATGCTTTGCATGAAAAAGTTGCCTCTTAGGATGCTTTTACATTTTTCCCCTCTCACTCTAAACATATGCCCTTTAGTCCTGGGCTCCCCCAACCCAGGAAAAAAGACCTTGTCTATTTAGCCTATTCATGGCCCTAATGATTTTTAAAAACTCTTTAAGGTCACTCCTCAGCCTCCAATGCTCCAGGGAAAACAGTCCCAGCCTATTCAGCCTCTCCCTATTGCTCATACCCCCTAACCCTGTAAATCTTTTCTGAACTCCTCCAAGTTTCACAGCATCTTTCCTACAGGAAGGAGACCAGACCTGAAAAGCAACCCTCCACTATCACCCTCTTTCTTCTATCTTTGAGTAGATTCTGTATCCAAATGGCTCATTCTCCCATATTCCATGTGATCTAACCTTGCCAACCAGTCTACCATGAGGAACCTTGTTGAACACCTTACTGAAGTCCATACAGATCACATTGACCACTCTGCCCTTATAAATCCTCTTCATTACTTCTTCAAAAATGTCAATCAAGTTAGTGAGACATGATTCCCCACATACAAAGCCATGTTGACTAAACCTAATCAGTCTTTGCCAATCCAAATACATGTAAATCCTGTCCCTTAGGATTCCCTCCAACAACTTTCCCACCATTGATGTCAGGCTCACCGGTTAATAGTTCCCTGGCTTTTCCTTATCACTTTCCTTAAAAAGTGGCACCAAGTTAGCTAACCTCCAGTTTTCTGGCATCTCACCTGTGACTATCGATCCAAATATCTCAATAAGTGGCCCAGGAATCACTTCCCTAGCTTCCCATAGAGTTCTAGCATATACCTGATCAGGTCTTGGGGATTTATCCATCTTTGAGTTTTAAGATATCCAGCACCTCCTCCTCTGTAATATTGACATTTCTCAAGATGTCACAATCTATTTCTCCACATTCTGTATGATCCACATTCTTCTCCACAGTAAACATTGCAAAATAACATTCAGTATTTCCCCCATCTCCTGTGGTTCCACACATAGGCTGCCACGCTGATCTTTGACAGGTCCTATTCTCTCCCTAGTTACTCTTTAGTCCTTAATGTATTGATAAAATCCCTTTGGGTTCTCCTCAACCCTATTTGCCAAAGCTATCTCACATCCCCTTTTTGCCCTCCTGATTTCCCTCTTAAATATACTCCTACTGCCTTTACACTCTGTTAAGGATTCACTTGACTTCTGCTGTCTATACCTGACATATGCTTTCTTCTTTTTCTTGATCAAAACCACAATTTCTCTAGTTATCCTGCATTCTCTATACCTACCAGCCTTGCCTTTCACCCTAACAGAACATACTGTTCCTGAATCTTGTTACCTCATCTTTGAAAGCTTCCCATTTTCCAGCCATCCTTTTACCTGCAAACATCTGCACTCAATCAACTTTTGAAAGTGCTTGTCTAATACCATCAAAATTGGCCTTCCTTCAATTTGAACATCAACTTTTAGCTTCTGTCTATCCTTTTCCATCACTATTTTAAAACTAATAGAAGTATGGTTGCTGGGTCCAAAGTACTCCCCACTGACACTTCAGTCACCTATCCTGCCTTATTTCTCAAGAATAGGTCATGTTTTGCATTTTCTCTAGCAGGTACATCCACATACAGAATCCGAAATGTTTCTTGTGCACACTTAATAAATTCCTCTTAATCTAAACCCTTAACACTATAGCAGTCCCAGTCTATGTTTGGAAATTTACAATCCCCTACCATTGCCACCCTATTATTCTTTCAGATAACTGTGATCTCCTTACAAATCTGTTTCTGAATTTCCCACTGACTACTGGGGGTCTCTAGTACAATCTCAATAAGGTAATCACCCTTTTCTTATTTCTCACTTGCACCCAAATAATTCCCTGAATGTATTCCCAGGAATATCCTTCTTCAGTACAGTCGTAATGTTATTTCTTATCAAAAACACCACTCTCCTTTCTCTCTTCCCCCCCCCACTTTCTATCCTTTCTATAGCATTTGTATCCTGGGACATTAAGTTGCCAGTCCTGTCCATCCCTGAGCCATTACTGTGTAATTGCTATGGTATACTAGTCCCATGTTTCTGACCATGCCCTGAGTTCATGTGCCTTCCCTGTTAGGCCTCTTGCATTGAAATAAATGCTGTTTAATTTACCTCATTCTTTGCTTTGCTCCCGCCTCCCCTCACTGTTTGTCTGCTCCCTTTCCCAATTGTGCCAGTCTCAGATTGATCTCTTTTGTCACCATCTCCCTTGGTCCCACCCCCACTTTACTAGTTTAGATCCTCCCAAGCTGCTCTAGCAAGTGTCCCTGCCAGTATATTTGTCCCCTTACAATTGATGTGCAATCCGTCCTTCTTGTACAGTTACTTCTGCCCCAGAGGGGATTTCAATGATCCAAAAATAGGAATCCTTCTCCCCTGCGCCAGCTCCTCAGCCACTCAGTCATCTGCTGTATCATCCAATTCCTACACTCACTAGCTCATAGATTAGATTCCCTACAGTGTGAAAACAGGCCCTTCAGCCCAACAAGTCCACACCGACCTCCGAAGAGTAACCTACCCAGACCCATTCCCCCCTGACTAATGCGTCTAGCACTATAAGCAATTTAGAATGGCCAATTCACCTGACCTGCACATGTTTGAACTGTGAGAGGAAACCTAAGCATCCGGAGGAAACCCACGCAGGAAAATGTGCAAACTCCACACAGACCAATGCCCAAGGCTGGAATTGAATTTGGGTCCCTGGGGCTGTGAGGCAGCAGTGCTAACCTCTGAGTCACTGTGCCGCCCCAAATAGTACTGGGAGTAATCCAGATATTACTAGGACCTTTAGGACCTCCTTTTTAAAATTCCTGCCTAACTTTCTATATTCTCCCTTCAGTATCTCATTCTTTTTCCTTTCTAGGTGATGAATTCCAATACGTACATTGGCCTCCTCCTGGCCCCACTCCCCTTTGAGAATATTCTGCACTGTCTCCAAAACACCTTTGATCCCAGTACCAGGGAGGCAACACACCATTCTGATTTCTTGCTGTTGGCCGCAGAAACGTCTGTCTGTGCTTCTGATGAGAGAGCCCCTTTTCACAATCGATTGCTTGGAACCTGCCATACCCTTGTTACATTAGAGTCAGTCTCAGTATCAGAAACTTGGCTGTTCGTGCTACATTCCCCTGAGACCTGATCACCCCCTACACTTTCCAAAACAGCATTCTTGGTTGAGATGGGGATAGACACAAGAGACTCTGACACTACCTGCCTTTGTCTCCTACCTTTCCTGGCAGTAACTCATCTCTCTAACTGCATTTGCAGTTTTTCTCCCTTCCTGTAACTACCATCCATCACATCCCCCAGCTCCAGTAAATTCCTCATTGCCTCTAACTGCTGTTCAAACCAATCCATGCAATGGCAACCAAACATAATTACTGCAGACATAATTATCAGTTACATGGAAATTCTCCCCAATCTCCCACATTTGACAGGAACAGCACATCACTCTACTAAAGGCCATCTTTGCACCTTAACAATCTTCAAAAAGAAAAGCACAGTCTTACTGCTCTAAACAACACTGCTCAAGTCTAACTTAGTATTTATGTTTTATATTTTTAAATTTTAATCAAGAGACAGATCTCAATAAAACATATAACCAAAAAGAACCCACTCTACTTAGTATTAAAAAAAAACGACAGCAAGGTTACGCTTAAAAGCCATGCACAAAATGCTCCTGTGCTGTGAGCTCTCCCACACAGGTTCCTCCAAGGTCAGCTGTGAATTTTGCTGCATGTGAATTTTTCTTAGATGCACTCCGATGTCCAAAGATACTTGAACTCAAACAGCAAAGACAGTAGCTGTGCAGATTCATTGCTGTATCAGACAACAACGTAGATTATTTCTCTTTCTCTCACTGACCATGTGGTCTCTGCCTTTGTTCTTTTCCTCATTTTTAAAGTGCCATTGTTTTGATCTTTTTTAACACCAAAATTCCAAAACAATGCAACAGCTTATAAAATAGTAATTGCTTTTCCTGGAATTTGAGGAAATCACCTCCAACAAATAAAATACCTCAAAAAAGGAGCAGGTCTTACATCCCCAGGTTTTTTTTTCTCTATCCTCGATCCTTTTGGCTAGCTGCAGATGAACTGATACATCTTTGATTTATTTACAATAGAGCCATCCAAGGTGCACCACAAAGCAGTACGAAATAAGGTACGACACAAAACACTTAAGAAGCTATTAAGTCAAATAACCAAAATGATACAATTCTTGAAGTGTCTTAAACAAGTTTGAGAGGTTGAGAGATGCAGGAGGGAATTTCAGAGCTTGGAGCTTAGGAAATAAGAGGAACAGCCACTATTGGTGGAGCAATTATAATTATTTATTGGCTATACAGTGTCAGCATAAAAATGGAAAACTCACAATGCACCAGCTCAAAACAAAAAAAAATCATGGTTTTAAACAGTGATAAGCACTGATTTCAACAGTACTCCTTTGGAGGTAATGTCTACCGATGAAATCAATTACTCCAAGTTGGTATGCGTGACTATGCTAAGTGACTATGCTAAGTCAAAAATATTTTGCAATGAAACTTGGCTTTTTTTCTCTCCAAGGTCTCAGATTAGGACTCCAGAAGAGCCAGGACCTGATTGCAATATGGTGCCTTTAGAAATCTTTGAACTACAACATCTCAGTTTTATGCCTGATAGCTGGAAATCCTGTCAATGATGAACAGTTTCTAATACAGAGTTTTGTACTTGTTAATTCAAAGGGATGGTCTCCAAGGAATCCTAAAGCCCCAATGAGTCAACTACTTTTCACTAATTGATTGATGCAAACACAAGTACAAATTGTGAACCTCTCTCACTGGCATGGAGTAGAGCAGCACGCTCTTGGACTGACCCCACTTTTCTTTCCAGTTATTTCTGACTTTATGTTCTTTCAATTCCAAATTAATGAACAAGACATCAAGCTCTTATTAAACTGTTGATTTTAATTTTAGTAACCATAAGTAAATATAGATGGAGAAAATAGTTCCTTGCATTTCAGTTGCATGCATGAAGAAATAAACAGTGTGTTTCATTACACACTGTCCAACTAGTTCTTAAATTATTCCAGACTGCTTGTGGACAGAACTCGGTCCGAAATCAATTCCAGCATATTATGCATTTTGTGCAGAGATTCCTGGCATTTGTCAATTGTCTGATTTTCTATAAACACAGTCAGATATTCAGAATATCTAATGCTAGCCTAATCCTAATCAGTATGAGCACAAAACACTGCTAGAAGCATGGGATCACACCTATGTTAATTGTTAAGATAGTTAAGAAAAAGAGATGTATGACATTACAGCGACATGGCTCCAAGGTGACCAAGGCTAGGACTTGAGTACTGAAGGGTATTTCACATTTGATAAGGCTAGGGAGGTGGGCAAAGTTGGACAGGTAGCTCTATTAATTAAGGATGTCGTTATTATTGTGAGCTGACCTTAGCTTGAAAGATCAAGATGTAAAATCAGTTTAGACAGAGATAAGTATTGTAAAAAAAAGGCAAGAGGTCACTTATGTGAGTAACAGGAGTTAGACTGCAGAAATAAATTCGGCATGTAAGTGTTATCGCAGCCCATGATTAAAGTTGACAAGATGGCAACCTGGTGCTTTTAGCAGACACACGATGGCCAAAAAGGACTGGCAACTACATATTGCAGATGTTCACAGCCAGACGTTTGGTCTCCATACAGGGTTACTGGATAAGGTAATGAAAGGGCTCGTGGGGATCATGAAATGGTCCTGGTGAGAAGAAATATTAGGGTATTTCCTTGAGTTTCTATAAACAGGCAGTTCTAAACACATAAGTATTTTAATAAGGGACATTTCTGAAAGACCTAATTAAGCCACAGTCTCAAGTTTGTTATTTAGTAAAAAGTAGAGGAAAAAGACTGATCCTACAGCATTCTGAACGTTTTCAATAATTGTAAGTTAGAAATGCAAACAATAAATTAGTGTGAAAGAGTTAGTTAAATTTTTGAGCAAATGTTTGTAGGCAGTAGGAGAAGCTCACTGAATCATGAGGGAAGGTAAAACAATAAATGGTGTAAACACCATCTCTAAAAGACCAGAAGCACATCAATGTAGCAATGGAAGGTTGTAAGAAGAGTGGTCAGGACTGCGGAGACACTGAAGCGGAAGTGCAGATGTAGATAATTTGAATAAATTCTCACATTAAAGATCAAGGGAAGAATTACAGAGACAGATTACAAAATACAAAGTAAAGATGCAATTATATCCCCCAGTTATTTGTGGAATCTAAACAAGTTTCGCTTAATGACTTGGTGAAGTTGTAAAGTGATTGAATTTTACCCTCAGCAGTGGAATTCGAATAAATGCTTTCTATTAAGACAAGAAAACTAGTAATAGAAAGTGTTTAGAGTGGAAATAGGAAAATAAACATTCATGAATTAAAATCTGGTTTAAAACTTATTTATAATACAAGAATAGCAGGGGTTGTAATTGCAATTGCAAATCAGAAGGACTGTTTGTTTGATATCTCAGGCTGAAGTAAGAGAGGAGTTGTTCCCAATTTGTCAGCTATGTCTCAGAATTGTAGTCACCTTATATTATTGTTGATCTTAAAGACTTTATAACAATTTCTAGAAATTAATACCCTTCCAAATCTTCAATATGAAAGTTAGTAGAGAATTTGTAAAAGTAATGACTGATAAGCAAATAATTAGGCTATTATGCAGTGCAGCTGGCAAATGTCTGGCAAGGAGTATAACTATCAGATGCATTGTAAGGTCTGAAAGAAGGTGATGGAGGTAAACAATGAGATTATGGGAGGACATGGGGCTGTCCATAGAATTGTCCATTATTGATTGTGTATTTACAGGTTTGGATGTTTAGATTGGGGTGTGTGTATAACAATGACATCAATGTTGCATGTAATTATTATATCACAACTTGCATAAAAATATGTATTCAGCTGGGGAAAGTTAGACTGTAATTGACCTCTCCTCTGATCTGAGCTGTAATTAAGAAGGCAAATGGACCCCACGTGAACATCAGATTCACAGTGGTAACTGGTCTCTCCCATGTGTGGTAAAAGAACTCTAAATGAAGGTTGCTTGTACTGCTGAACACAGAACTCAAGCCTCCTAGTTGATATTTCTCCCTATAACAGCAAGAAATAAACCACAGTAAACTATAGGTGGCTTTAGTCTACACATAGATTGGATAAACCTGAATGGCAAAGGTTACCTGGAAAAATGTTCATAGGGAGTATTTGGGATAATTTCTCAGATGCGCAGGCTAGATTAGCCATGGTAAATTTGGGGTTGGGGGATAGGAATGTGATGGGGAGGGTTCTGGACGAGATGCTATGAACTGTTGCACTCATACTTGATTCAATATTTGTTTGCATGGTAGCAGGTATGATAGGAAAATAATATAACCATTGAACAATCTTTACATACAATTTGTAGCATCAGTTCATCTAACTGGGATATCAGACCTTGACATGGTGGATGAGTCATATTCTTGCTCTGTTGATTTTTAATCAGGAAAACAAAATTGTCACATAAAGAAGCCATGTATTACCATGCAAGAGTATGAAGCACACCTGCTGAAATACAGTATTTCAGTACCATTACACTAATAATGTCTCGAACTTTCTGAATGTTTTCACAGGTTTGTAGATATACAAACACAGTTATTTCTGACAGGAAGTAGAATTTCATAATCTAAAATAAAACAAAACACAGTTGTAAATAAAGTGAAATTATTCCATGCATTGCATTTGTTGTTGACTGTAGCAACAGAATCCACTCCAGTCAAGAGTACAGTTTCAGTACGAGCACTGCACACATACATCTGATGAATAAAATATAGCATGCCATTAGTTTACTTTGAAAAATATGGATTTATGCTCACATATGAATGGCTTAAAATGCTTAGAATATGATCCAAGTATTACCCAGACTTTGGTAATCAGCAAAGAAGCCAGCATTTGCAATGTTGCAAATGAGGTTATGTACTGGCTGCTATTGAACAGATGCTTTGAACAAAGTGTCTTCATTGTTGCACCATTAAAGGGAAAGAGTATAATATCAAATTATAGTATAGCCCTGAATGTAAAGAAGGGATTTTTGTTCTTCAGTATATTTTAGCCAGTTTTATGTCACTGTGCTTCATACGTTAGTGCTGGTAGCTTGAAGGAACTTGGGGATATTCATTTGAATATGATACTCAAATGAATCTATGCATTGGGATGATAGGCTCTGGGTTTCTGTTTTAATGTCACAAGCATAAAAACTGCTGCAGCTGCAACTCTACATTCTTCCCCTGTCTACGGAGCTCACTTACAGACACTATTGCTGTTCCAGGTTTCTATGTTGACTTTCACAAAATGACTATTAGTTGTTGACTCACACTTGATGAAAGAATAGATCGGTTCAGGCAAATCTGTCAATTGATCATTTGCACCCTATTTGGAATAGTCCTAGTCATATTTGTGACAGTGGCGACACTATACACTACTTTTCACTGAATTTTGCAACAAAATACACCTGATCATAAATCAATCGAATCAAATCAAACAAACATTTTCTCCAGTTTGACTCAAAATGCAGTTTTTTAAAACCCAAATCCTTCCTTATGGTGTCTTCATCCAACTTTCACTCAAGTAGAGTCAAAATCAGGTTTCAGCATAATGCATTCAGAAATGAGTTAATACTTTTGATTCAGAAGGGAAAAAATACTTGAAGTCAGCAATTTGTTTATCTGTTTTCCCCACTCCTCCCCATCATGCACACTTACATGTCAACAAACCAAAAAGGTTTATTTCCTTGGTTTTAATGTTCAATGTTGTTTTTGATCCTAGATCAAATAATTTGTTTTTTAAAGCTATCAATTAAAAGATTTTCATTTGTACAGCACTTTCAATAAATGTCTCAGAAAATTGCTTCTTTTAATGGTGCAGTCACTGCTATTTTAAGAGAGCATCAATAAGAGGGCTAAAGGACATATCTATTTTTCAATATGTGCAAAATTGGTAGAAGTATGGTTAGAAAATTTGCTTCTAGCTGTAAGGTAATAGGCAATACAGACATAAATATGGAATTAAAAGTGTTAAGAAGATGAAGGTGGAAAGTAAAGAAAAATGTGACCAGGCTACAAGGCATATCTATAACATTTTTTACAGCAAACAAATCAGAATGGCTGTAACAGGGCTACTGACATACACCAATACTGACATATCATCAAATGACTAAGGATGAGGAAATATACCAGTCAAATTATTTCCTCTATTCACACAGGAGACATCTAGGAGATGGATGCAAGTCAGTCTGCTTTCAACACTGCTACACTGTAATTTTGAGTAATGAATATCAGTTCCTTAAGGTTAGATTTACAACCACTGTACTAAAAATCAGACTGTGTGCATTCATGATTAGATTTGTCTCAAATGCACATAGCTTACCTGTGTAACACAGGCTAATAGCCCTTTTGGGAAAAAAAAATGATTTGTTTGTGGTGGCATGGGGATTGGGTAAAACATGACAGTATTAATACAGTACACTGTAAGAGGCAAGGTACTTCATTAAGCTTTATGCTTGATGCATATACCAGAATTAGTTTGAGGCGGTATTTTGCTTCAGAGTTATTTTGCTTTTCATTGAATAAATCTCCTTGGACATATAAGGCTCATAAAATGGAGGTACACCATTGTAACACTAGCAATTCTCCCACCACCTTAACATTCACTTCCTCCATCATCACGAGAGCAATGGTGTGCTATATACAGATACAGTTCTCTCAGCTGCTTATGCTCCATTTTCTAATGAGAAACTGCAGCTATACTCCCATGGTTACCAGCAAGTAATCTCTCTCAATACCACACCACACCACACTTTTCAACTGTACAGCGCAGTCTCATTTCACAAAATAACTTCTCTAGACTCTTCCACCAATACAGTTCTTCCACTAAGTCTTCAGCAGAGAGGTAGACAGTGAAAAGTGAGTGTTTATGCTTGAATTTAGCTTGAAAGACAGGCTGGTGAAAGAAAAGGCAAAGTCAAGAATGGTCTTCAAACTAAGACTTAAAATTAGATCAACTTATTATACATTAATACTAAATACTGCAATGCAGGAGATATACCAGAATCTGGTCTTATATCAGGTAAAAACTAACTATTTTCATCATGTTTCTATGTCCATACATTCCAGAGAGTAGTACGGTCTAATTTTATATTCTAATTCCATGCACACAGGGCTCTTTATGCTCAGTAATATGCAGATCCATGAGACCACCACTGGGTTACTCCAGGGTCCTGAAGCCGTTACCATAACCTTCAACTCACTTAAGTTTGGAAGTTTGGGAGAGGGAATGAGTCAGGGGTAATGGATGTCACTTGACCATGTTATGTTTAATTTTTAAAAATGCTTATTTAAGTGAACTGGATAGTCAGTAAATCAATGATGTCAACAGGCGTTACAATATGACTTGCACATGGGGTTGCCCTATTGCCATTCCCGATACCGGAAGTCATATCTATGGTAATCTTTCTGTTGTCCAACTCCCATAGGGCTAATAGTAATAGTGTCCTTGAGCCAGGTTCAGTGGTCAAAATCTTACTTCGAAGAGACAGTAAATGTATAATCATTATGTGGACAGACAATGCTATAAAGGAAGTAGTCTAGTTAGGCTTAATTTACACATGTAGGTTACATTAATTAGAAAAGCAATTCTTTGCCATGGTTCAGAATACAAACCCTGTATTTGTGAAACATTTAGGAAAGCCCGGGGGTATATTTGTTGTGCTACAATGGACATGAAGAATATCGAGTGAGTCAGTGAACGTGGAATTGATCCCATGAGGGAATGCAGGCGAAAAAATGACAGATGTTTGGAGGAGTTTGGTCGGTGCTGTCCATCTCAGTGCGACATAAATCCTGTATTCCCCATGGATTATTCTGATTTTTGGCATGGATAAGATAGAAATAGATTTTTAATATTTTGTTTGCATACTCTTTTCATTTTGACTTCTGTTTGTGTGGAGACGGTGGAATGAATCAAACTTGAGAGAGTAAACAAGGAGGAACTATTTCCAGTAGCAGATGGGTCAGAAATGACAGGGCATGGTTGAAGGAGAACAAAAGTCGATGTCGGGACATTCTTTTCAAGCTGTGAATTGTTTTGATTTTATAAAAACTGCCCAAATGGATCGAAGGACATTCAATAGTAGTGCTGAAAAGGAATTGAATGTATACTTGAAGAGAAAACAAATAACCAAACAGGATAGCACTGGGGTGTGTGACTAACTGGTTGCCTCTTTTCAAGAGGTGTTATAAGCACAACATGGTCAATGGCATCCTTCTGCACTGTATAATTCAATGATTTTATGATACTTGTCAGAGTCAGTCCCGACAAGAATAGAATTGCTCCTGCTTAGGCAATGCAGTGGGAGCAGATGGTGCCCCTGGTGCTAAAACTTGCAATGAGCCACTGCTTCCAGGACAGGAGAGGGAAAGGGGCAACACCAGAAAATTTGGAGAGCAATGGGAAAAACAAACTATTTATTATTTTGTTAAAAATGAATAACCCCGAGGTACACTGCTCGTGCCTCTCAGTCGCCTTCTGGCTCTGCAGCTCAAAAATGTCTTATTTTCATCATTGTCTTTGGGAAAATATCACTGTTATTTTTGTTAAGATTAAATTGGCATATGTAAACCAGGTGGAGACTAAACAGAGTAAACCTTATTGAAATGGAACATGAACATATGGCTCACCTCTTACGACAAATATCATTTTATTTACACTAAGGTTATTTGAATGTTCAAATGTTACAATTTCTTCTCAGTGCATAAGTAATGAAGTATCTGTAATTTAGGCTAAATACATTGATGGCTCTCACTAATAGAGACGGTACCATTTTTGAAAGGTACTGGAAGAAGTGGTTAGCACTGCTGCCTCACAGCGTCAGAGACCCGGGTTCAATTCCCGCCTCAGGCGACTGATTGTGTGGAGTTTGCACGTTCTCCCAGTGTCTGCGTGGGTTTCCTCCGGGTGCTCCGGTTTCCTACCACAGTCCAAAGATGTGCAGGCCAGGTGAATTGGCCATGCTAAATTGCCCGTAGTGTTAGGTAAGGGGTAGATGTAGGGGTATGGGTGGGTTGCGCTTCGGCGGGACAGTGTGGACTTGTTGGGCCAAAGGGCCTGTTTCCACACTGTAAGTAATGTAATCTAATCTAAAAAAAAGCCCAGTGATGAGTGAAGAACCGGTGAAACTTCTTGTTTAGCATTTGAACATTGTTTCAAACGGTATCAATGGACAGGAAATTTAGTTGGTTCAGAGTTTACTGGTTCTTAAGAAAGTTGATGAGCCTGTTTGTTGAATAAGAGTTTTGTGAAATGTAATTAACATTGCAGGAATTATGCATAAATCTGTGGGAGCATTTCTTTTTCTTTTACAGAAACACATGCCCATTTTCAAAGACAATATCAGGGGTTCACGAGGAAAGAACAGCTAACCCTAGCAATTGAATTGGGCTGAGCTGCATTTTTGCGACATCCTCATTGCCTGCTGCTACTGATTTGGCAATAGAATCATGACAAACAGGTCTGGGAGCTTCATCTGCATAGGTGCACTGCCAAGATTTATGTTTTCCCTTTAGCCAGCAGCCTGGCTGCTGAGAGCACTAGAACCATTACATTGTCTCACAGATGCCCATTCTTGGTTATAAAATGGTTATTATGCCACCAGTGGAGTGCCTCAGGGGTCGGTGCTCGGCCCCTTACTGTTTGTTATCTATATTAATGATTTAGATGAGAATGTACAAGGCATGATTAGCAAGTTTGCTGATGACAGTGAAATAGGTGGTATCATGAAAAGTGATAAACATTATGAGAAATTGCAGTAGGATCGTGATCAGCTGGGGAATTTAGAGCTGAAAATGTGTTGCTGGAAAAGCGCAGCAGGTCAGGCAGCATTCTCTATCTGGGAAATTTAGCCAAGAAATGGTAAATAGAGTTTAATATAGATAAATGTGAGGTCTTGCAAAGTCAAATCAAAGTAGGATCTTAAGGCCGGGCATTAAGGAGTGTAGTGGAACAGAGGCATCTTGGAGTTCAGGTACACAGTTCTATGAAAGTGGAGTCACAGGTAGAAATGGGCAGTGAAGAAGGCTTTTGGCACACTGGCCTTCATCAGTCAGGGCATTGAAGATAGAAGTTGGGAAGTTATGTTGCAGTTACAGAGGGTGTTGGTGAGGCTGCACTTGGAATATTGTGTTCAGTTTTGATCACCTTGCCAAAGGAAGGATTTATTAAACTGGAAAGAGTGCAAAAGAAATTTAAAAGGATATTGTTTGGACTCAATGGTCTGAGTTATGGGGAGAGATTGGACAAGCTAAGTTTTTCTTTAGAGCATAGGAGACTGAGGGGGCATCCTATAGGGGTGTATACAATCATGAGAGGCATAGATAAGTTGAATGCACTCAGACTTTTTCCCAGGGTTGGAGAATCAAGGACTGGAGGGCATTAGTTCAAGGTTATAGGGGAAAGAAGAAAAGGGAACCTGAGGTGCAACCTTTTACATACAGGGTGGTACAGATGTGGAATGAGCTGCCAGCGGAAGTGGTTGAGGCAGGTACATTAACAACATTGAAAAGACATTTGGATAAATACATGGAAAGGAAAGGTTTAGAAGGATGTGGACCAAGTGCAGGGAAATGGGGTTAGCTTGGATGGGCATTTCAGTTGGCATGGACGAGTTTGGGCCAAAAGGCCTGTCTCCGTGCTGTAGGACTCTATGATTCTAATTCTATGCTATGAGGTTTGTACAAATCCTGACAACTATGTTGACATAGTATTGACTTATAGGGGTACTAGATGCAGATATTCCTGATCTGTGTCTGCGGTAGAATGAGAAATCAAATAGAGCATGAGGCACACTTAAATTAGAATGCTAGTCAAGGGTTTTCTTCTTCATTCATTAGTAAGACCACTATTTGTTGCCCATACCTAATTGCCCAATAGTTTGCTGGACTAGTTCAGAGGACAGTTGAGCATCAATCACATTGCTGTGGATCCAGAGTCACATACAGGTCAGATGGGGATAAGGATAGCAGATTTCCTTCTCGAGAATGCTCGAGTGTGAGACAGTTGGTGTTTTACCTATAATTTACAGCAGTTGTCATAATCTCCATCAGTGAGACCATAGTCATAGACATGTACAGTGCAGATACCGAACCTTTGGTCCATCGATCTTACTGCTCCTTGGATGCTGCCTGAACTGCTGTGCTTTTTCAGCACCACTAATCCAGAAGGTTAACATCCAAATCACGGCACACTCATGGGTTTCACTGCATCTCAAGTGTACGGTTTTCTAGCAGTTTGGGGTTGCACAGGGGCTCAGTGATTAGCATTGCTACCTCTCAACAAACCTGGGCTTGATTCCAGTCTCAGGCAACTGTGTGTGGAGTTTGCACATTCTCGCCATGTCTGTGTGGGTTTCCTCCGGATGTTCTGGTTTTCTCTCACAATCCAAAGATGTGCAATTTAGGTGGACTGACCATGGGAAATAGTGTTACAAGAGATGGGGTAGTATGGGGGGTGGGGCTGGGTGAAATGCTCTTCAGAGGTTAGGTGTTGACTCAATGGGCCAAATGATCTACTTCTACACTATAGGGATTCTATGATTCATGCTAACATCTGATGCCCGCTCATTTCATTTTCCCTCAAAACATATATAACAGCTGAGGCATACCTCATCACTCATGCCGAGATAAAATAATGAATCAAATTGATATAAACCCATTCACCACATTTGTTTTATTTATTCAATCATGGACTTCGCTGGCTGGATCAGCATTTTTTGCTCATCTGTAATTGTCCTTGAGGAGGCTATAGTGAGCTGCCTTCTTGAACTGTTGCAGTACAACCACAGTGCTGGTAGGAAGGGAGTCCCAGGATTTAGCACCGAGAGATGCTGATATATTTCCATATCTGGTTAGACATAAACTTGCAGGTGGTGGTTTGCCCAGGTATCAGCTGCCCTTGCCCTTCCAGATGGCAGTAGCCATGGGTTTGGAAAGTGCTGTTCAAGGAACCTTCATGGGTTTCTGCAGTGCATTTTGCAGATGGTATACACTGATGCTACTGACCATCGGAGGGGAGGCAGTGTTCATTTGTGAATCTGCTGCCAATCAAGTAACTGCTTTGTCTTTGATGGTGTCACGTTTCTTGAGTGTTATTGGAATTGTTCAAGAAAGTGACCAGTATTCCATTTCACTCCTGACTTGTGCCATGGCGACGGTGGACAGGCTTTGGGAAACCAGCAGATGAGTTACTTACTGGAAGATTCCTTGCCTCTGACCTGCTTTGGTAACCACAGTATTGTATGGCTAGTCCAGTTCAATATTTGGTTAATTTGCACCCCCCCAGTGGGATGGGACCATTCGCCACAGCAGATTCACTGATGACGATTTGCCACTGCCCTTTGACCACCGAGGATGCTTAGCCACCACCCATTGGCCACTGAAGACGATTTGCCACCGCAAATAAGTTTAAATTATTAGTAAACGTGGAAATAAGAAGTTAAAGTTTGTAACTCATTTTTATGTTTAAACCAATAAAATGATATTTATTTTACCCCTTTTTTTCAAATCAATATGTAGTATGTAGTTCTATAAATAAAGGGGACTGCGAAGTATGAAAGAACAGGCAGGAGGAAAAACAATCAATACATATATATATTTCCAGTAGCAAATAGTCTCCAGAGGTCAAATGACCCCAGTGGAGAAACGTTGGTGGAGAACTGGCAGTGGCTAATCATCGGCAGCAAATTTGCCACAGCAAATCATCACCAACCCCCCACCCAGAGTGTGATCATGGGGATTTTGCAATCATAGCTACGTTGCATGGCAAGGGGTGATTGTTAGATTTGCTCTTGTTGGGGATGGTTATTTCCTCATACCTTTGTGGCATACCATTGTCAGCTCAAACTTAGATACTTTCCAAATCTTTCAGAGTTTGGATACATCGTATAGCAAAGGCTCTTCAGACTATGAAGAGTCGCAAATGATGCTGAACATTGTGCAATCATCAGTGAACATCACATTTCTAACCATATGATGGAGGAAAGATCATTGATGAATGAAATGCATTTTAATATGCACAGTTGCCCCCATGAAACATAGATATGCTCCCATTTCTCCAGCCTAACCCTGGTGAAAATGTGGGTCCCAATTTGGGGTGGTTCTTCACAATTTGGGCCTATGTATCATGCTTTGAAAGTCCGGGCCATGGGCTCAGCATGTGCTATTTTACTGAAAGAATTTTCAGTGGGTGCACTACTATGGTTGGAAATGCAGTGTTACTTTTAGTAAATAGGCTTTTTTTTATATTCACGCATGGGATGTGGGCATCACTCGCTCAGCCAGCAATTATTACCTATCTCTAATTACCAAGAGGGCAGTTAAGAATTAATCATTTTTCTGTGGGTCTGGAGTCACATGCTGGTCCAGACCAGGTAAGGATAGTAGATTTCTTTCCCGAAAAGACATTAGTAAATCAGATCAAGGATAACCCCAAGGCATTTTATGCGTATGTGAGAAACATGAGAATGACAAGAACGAGTGTAGGTCCGATCAAGGACAGTAGTGAGAGACTGTGTATTGAGTCGGAAGAGATAGGAGAGGTCTTGAATGAGTACTTTTCTTCAGTATTTACAAACGAGAGGGACCGTATTGTTGAAGAGGAGAGTGTGAAATGGACTGGTAAGCTAGAAGAGATACTTGTTAGGAAGGAAGATGTGTTGGCCCTTTTGAACAACTTGATGATAGACAAGTCCCCCGGGCCTGACGGGATATATCCTAGGATTATGTGGGAAGCAAGAGAGGAAATTGCAGAACCGTTGGCAATGATCTTTTCGTCTTCACTGTCAACGGGGGTGGTACCAGGGGACTGGAGAGTGGTGAGTGTTGTGCCCCTGTTCAAAAAAGGGAATAGGGATAACCCTGGGAATTACAGGCCAGTTAGTCTTACTTCGGTGGTAGGCAAAGTAATGGAAAGGGTACTGAGGGATAGGATTTATGAGTATCTGGAAAGACACTGCTTGATTAGGGACGGCCAGCATGGATTTGTGAAGGGTAGGTCTTGCCTTACAAGTCTTATTGAATTCTTTGAGGAGGTGACCAAGCATGTGGATGAGGGTAGAGCAGTGGATGTAGTGTACATGGATTTTAGTAAGGCATTTGATAAGGTTCCCCATGGTAGGCTTATGCGGAAAGTCAGGAGGCATGGGATAGAGGGAAATTTGGCCAGTTGGACAGAAAACTGGCTAACCGGTCAAAGTCAGAGAGTGGTGGTAGATGGTAAACATTCAGCCTGGAGTCCAGTTACAAGTGGAGTTCCACAGGGATCAGTTCTGCTGTTTGTAATTTTTATTAATGACTTGGAAGAGGGAGTCGAAGGGTGGGTCAGTAAATTTGCAGATGAGACGAAGATTGGTGGAGTTGTGGATAATGAGGAGGGCTGTTGTCGGCTGCAAAGGGACTTATTTATGATGCACAGCTGGGCTGAGGAGTGGCAGATGGAGTTCAACTCTGTCAAGTGTGAGGTTGTCCATTTTGGAAGGAAAAATAAGAATGCAGAATACAGGGTTAACGGTAGGGTTCTTAGGTGGAGGAGCAGAGAGATCTTGGGGTCTATGTTCATAGATCTTTGAAAGTTGCCACTCAGGTGGATAGAGCTTGTAAGAAGGCCTATGGTGTATTATCGTTCATTAGCAGAGGGATTGAATTCAAGAGTCGTGAAGTGATGATGCAGCTGTACAGGACTTTGGTTAGGCCACATTTGGAGTACTGTGTGCAGTTCTGGTCGCCTCACTTTAGGAAAGATGTGGAAGCTTTGGAGAGGGTACAGAGAAGATTTACCAGGATGTTGCCTGGAATGGAGAATAGGTCGTACGACGATAGGTTGAGAGTGCTAGGCCTTTTCTCATTGGAACGGTGAAGGATGAGAGGTGACTTGATAGAGGTTTATAAGATGATCTGGGGAATAGATAGAGTAGACAGTCAGAAACTTTTTACCCGGGTACAACAGAGTGTTACAAGAGGACATAAATTTAAGGTGAAGGGTGGAAGGTATAGGGGAGATGTCAGGGGTAGGTTCTTTACCCAGAGAGTGGTGGGGGCATGGAATGCGCTGCCTGTGGGAGTGACAGAGTCAGAATCATTGGCGACCTTTAAGCGGCAATTGGATAGGTACATGGATGGGTGCTTAAGCTAGGACAAATGTTCGGCACAACATCGTGGGCGGAAGGGCCTGTTCTGTGCTGTATTGTTCTATGTTCTATGTTCTAGATGGGCTTTTCCTGACAATTGACAATGGTTTCATGATCATTTTATTTCAGATTTTTATTGAATTCAACTTCTACACAAGTCCCCCAGAACACTACCTGGTTCCCTCAATTATTAGTCTAGCTGAGGCAATAGCGTAGTGGGGGAGGTAATTGCTAGCAGGAGTTGGATTGCTAGACTGTTAATCCAGAGAACCAGGTAGTGGGTAGATTGTAGAATGTGAATTCAACAAAAATCTGGAATTAAGAGTCTAACAATGACCATGAGTCGATTGTCTGGAAAAACCCACCTGGTTCATTAATGCTCTTCAGGAAGCAAACTGCCATCCTTATCTAGTCTGGCCTACATGTGACTCCACACCCAAAGCAATGTGGTTGACTCTTAACTGCCCTCTGGGAAATTCAGGATGGGCAATAAATGCTGGCTTAGTCAATGACATCCTCATTCCATGAATGAATTTTTTAAAAAACCCAGGCTATTGCCTCCCCTTTGCTTCAGAAAGATACGACACCTTCTGCAAAGGAGGAATAAAATTAACATGCATATGAAGCAAATTATGCGGAAGACACTTTGATCTTACTGCAATGGTATGTGAGTACATGAATCTGCAATTCTTTCCACATTTGCATCTGCTTTTTCCTGTGAGACAACACCTGGAATACCAAGAACAGATTTGGTCCTTATGTTAGATGTATTTGCATTGTAACTTGAACAGAGAAGGTGCTCCAGAGTTACTGATTGATAACAGGATGAGTAAATCAAATAACAAATATGAATTAGAAGCAGGAGTAGGCAACTCAAATCCTCAAGTCTACTTCACTGTTCAATAAGATCTTGGCTGATCTGATTACTCTCTTTTCCCACCTACCATTAACCTTTGACTTTCATGAAGATCTGAAACAGTGACATTGCTTGTTAAAGGGGCTCACCACTTATTGTTAACCATAAGAAACTTTCAGCTACAGCCCATTAAACCATTGATGAGAATAAGGTCAAGATATTTGAGCATTAAAACATTTAGTAGGCTCAGAAATATCCAGCTGAATAATAATGTTGCTTTAGTGCAATGTTCAAAGGTTAAAAGGAATCATTTGAGCTTTTCTGATGAATCAGGAGATATAATGACCAGAACATTTTGGGGAAAGGAGAGAGTAAACGCAATAAAATGATTTGGATTCACAGCTTTCTGTTGAAAATATTCTCATGTAGATATTGCTATAGAGTCATACGAAACAGAAACAGACCCGTCTAGCCAACCAGTCCAAGCTGAACATAATCCCAAAGTAAATTAGTCCGCCTGCCTGCTCCAAGCCCATATCCTTCCAAACCTTTCCTATTCATGTATCCATGCAAATGTCTTTTAAACACTGTAAATGTACCCATATCCACCACTTCCTCAGGATGTTCATTGCACACTCGAACCATCTCTGTGTAAAACAAATTGCTTCATGTCTTTTTAAAACTCTCTCCTCTCATCTTAAAAAAGTGTCCCCTCATCTTGAAATATCTTAGGGAGAAGACAATGACCATCAACTCTATCTGTACCTTTCATTATTTTATAAACTTCTGTCAGGTCACCTCTCAACCTCCTGTGGTCCAGCGCAAAAAAAGTCCCAGACAATCAGGTAAAATAGGGTAGGGCTCAAGTGTGATACCTCACACCAAAAGTTACCCTTTAGTGTGCAATATGCAGTTTTACACATCAACGAGAACTTGGATAAGAAATCACAACACAATACAGGTGAGGTGCTGGAGGACTGGAAGGGTTGCTCATGTTGTCCCCCTATACAAGAAGGGTAGTAGGGATATTCCGGGTAACTACAGACCAGTGAGCCTGACGTCGGTGGTGGGGAAGTTGCTGGAGAAGATACTAAGAGATAGACCTATTTATATTTGGAAAGGAATGAGCTTATCAGTGATAGGCAACATGGTTTTGTGTGGGGGAGATCATGCCTTACCAACTTGATAGAGTTCTTCAAGGAAGTGACCAAGTTGTTAGATGAAGGAAGGGCTGTTGATGTCACATACATGGACTTTAGTAAGGCGTTTGATAAGGTTCCCCATTATAGGCTAATGAGAAAGTGAAGTCACATGGTGTGCAGGGTGTTCTAGCTAGGTGGATAAAGAACTGGTTGAGCAACAGGAGACAGAGAGTAGTAGTTGAAGGGAGTTTCTCGAAATGGAGAAAGGTGACCAGCGGTGTTCCACAGGGGTCAGTATTGGGGCCACTATTGTTTGTAATATACAAAAATGATCTAGAAGAGGGCACTGTTGATATGATCAGCAAGTTTGCATATGGCACAAAGATTGGTAGAGTGGCAGAATGCATATGAGACTGTCAGAGAATACAGGAGGATATACATAGACTGGAGAGTTGGGCAGAAAAGTGGCAGATGGCTTTCAATCCAGACAAATGTGAGGTGATGCATTTAGGCAAGTCTGATTCTACAGCAAATTATACAATTAATGGAAGAGCCTTGGGAAAAATTGATGGGCAGAGAGATCTGGGAGTGCAGGTCCACTGTACCCTGAAGGTTGCTGCACAGGTGGATAGAGTGGTAAAGAAGGCATATAGTATGCTTGCCTTCATCGGACGGGGTATTGAGTATAAAAGCTGGCAAGTCATGTAAACATTGTACAAGACATTGGTTCGGCTGCACTTAGAATACTGTGTACAGTTCTGGTCGCCACATTACCAAAAGGATGTGGACGCTATGGAGAGGGTGCAGCGAAGGTTTACGAGGATGTGGGCTGGTATGGAAGGTGCTAGCTATGAAGAGAGGTTGAGTAGTTGTGGTTCTGTTCGCCGAGCTGGGAACTTGTGTTGTTCACGTTTCATCCCCTGTCTATGTGACCTCCTCAGTGCTTGGGAGCCTCCTGTGAAGTGCTTCTGTGATGTTTCCTCCGGCATTTATAGTGGTTTGTCTCTGCCGCTTCCGGTTGTCAGTTTCAGCTGTCCGCTGCAGTGGCCGGTATATTGGGTCCAGGTCGATGTGCTAATTGATTGAATCTGTGTATGAGTGCCATGCCTCTAGGAATTCCCTGGCTGGACTCTGTTTGGCTTGTCCTATAATAGTAGTGTTGTCCCAGTCGAACTCATGTTGCTTGTCATCCGCATCCATGAACACCAACTAGCCACTAAACGACATCACCAGCTATCCTTAGTAGCCACACATGCAGATGACAAGCAACATGAGTCTGACTGGGACAACACTACTATTATAGGACAAGCCAAAGAGAACAGCCAGGGAATTCCTAGAGGCATGGCACTCATCCACTGATTCAATCAATAAGCACATCGACCTGGACGCAATATACCGAGCACTGCAACGGACAGCTGGAACTGACAGCTGCACTTCCACCAACTCTACAGGCAGTGAGATCCAGATTCTTATCACCCTCTAAGTAAACAGCTTTTCCTTTAAACCTTCTGCCCTTTATCTTAAATCTATGTCCCCAGTCAATGGTTCCTCCATCAAGGGAATAGTTTCTCCCTGTCTCCTATATCTATGCCCCTTATAACCTTAAATTTTATAGATCTCAATAATCTTCCTTCTCATTCGCTTCTGCTCTAAGGAAAACAACCCCAGTCTGTCCAAACTTTCTTTATCACTGAAACTCTCTGACAAAGTCAAATCCTAAATGGATTTATATCCATCTTAAATGGGACATCCCTAAGAAACTGTGCTCTCTCATTCTTCATTCCCCATAAGTGGAAATAATCTCTCAGTATCTACCCTGTTACATCTCCTCAAAATATTGTATGTTAAAATAAGATCGCCTATAATTCTACTAAACTCCACCACCTCGTGCTCCCGCGAGGAGGTTGAGCAATTCATCAACTTCACCAACACATTCCACCCTGACCTTAAATTTACCTGGACTATCTCTGACACATCGCTCCCCTTCCTGGACCTCTCCATCTCCATTAGTGACGACCGACTTGACACCGACATTTTTTACAAACCCACTGACTCCCATAGATACCTGGATTACACCTCTTCCCACCCTATCTCTTGCAAAAATGCCATCCCGTATTCCCAATTTCTCTGCCTCCGCCGTATCTGCTCCCAGGAGGACCAGTTCCACCACAGAACACACCAGATGGCCTCCTTCTTTAGAGACTGCAATTTCCCTTCCCATGTGGTTAAAGATGCCCTCCAACGCATCTCGTCCACATCCCGCACCTCCGCCCTCAGACCCCACCCCTCCAACCGTAACAAGGACAGAACGCCCCTGGTGATCACCTTCCACCCTACAAATCTTCGCATCAACCAAATCATCCACCGACATTTCCGCCACCTCCAAAAAGACCCCACCACCAGGGATATATTTCCCTCCCCACCCCTTTCCGCCTTCTGCAAAGACCGTTCCCTCCGTGACTACCTGGTCAGGTCCACATCCCCCTACGACCCACGCTCCCATTCTGGCACTTTCCCCTGCCACCGCAGGAACTGTAAAACCTGTGCCCACACCTCCTCCCTCACCTCTATCCAAGGCCCTAAAGGAACCTTCCACATCCATCAAAGTTTCACCTGCACATCCACCAATATCATTTATTGTATCCGTTGCTCCCGATGTGGTCTCCTCTACATTGGGGAGACTGGGCGCCTCCTAGCAGAGCGCTTTAGGGAACATCTCCGAGACACCCGCACCAATCAACCAAACCGCCCGTGGCCCAACATTTCAACTCCCCCTCCCACTCTGCCGAGGACATGGAGGTCCTGGGCCTCCTTCACCACCGCTCCCTCACCACCTGACGCCTGGAGGAAGAACGCTTCATCTTCCGCCTCAGAACACTTCAACGCCAGGGCATCAATGTTGACTTCAACAGCTTCCTCATTTCCCCTCCCCCCACCTCATCCTAGTTTCAAACTTCCAGCTCAGTTACTGTCTCCTTGACTTGTCCGACCTGCCTATCTCCTTTTCCACCTATCCACTCCACCCTCTCCTCCTTGACCTATCACCTTCATCTCCTCCCCCACTCACCCATTGTACTCTATGCTACTCTCTCCCCACCCCCACCCTCCTCTAGCTTATCTCTCCATGCTTCGGGCTCACTGCCTTTATTCCTGATGAAGGGCTTTTGCCCGGAACGTTGATTTTGCTGCTCGTTGGATGCTGCCTGAACTGCTGTGCTCTTCCAGCACCACTAATCCAGTATTTGGTTTTCAGCATCTGCAGTCATTGTTTTTACCTCCAATGAGGATTGGTCAGTCTTGCTCCCTTTTCCCTCATAAGTGAAAAATTCATCCCATAAGTGTTCTAAAAGTAAAGCATTTTTAGAGATGATATAGTGATGACATTATTGAATGAGCAATCCAGAGGCCCAGGCTAATGTTCTGGGAACATAAAATTAAATTCCACAAAGGAATTTCTGGAGAAATTTAGTTTATGTCAATAGTTCAGTAACAAAAAAAAAGGTCTCAGTAATGGTGATTCTGAAACTAGTACAGAGTCTTATTAACAAAAAAATCTGGTTTGCTAATGTCGTTTACGTAAGGAAATCTGCTGCCTTTACCCAGTCTGGCTTCATGTGACACCACAACCAAGTCATTCAGTTCAAGGGACAATTTGGATTGGGCAACAAAACTTGATCTTGCCACCAATGCAAATTCCAAACAAAGAGTAAATGGGGAATAAACTGCCTCCAATAATGCATGTAAGTCTCTCATTAAATGAGCGAAGTCTCACAATACATTGCAACTTTTAATGCTGATAAAGTTATGGTACTTGAACTGTTTTACACTGTTGCATTAAACCTGACATGGTACTGAAAATGTAAAATTGCTCACTAATATATAGTATTAGCATCCCAAACATTTTTTTAACAACAAAGCTCAAAATAGAGACATTAAAGTGATAGATAAGATAGGTCAGGATTTTATTTTTCATGTGTAAGTGCTTGAAGGCGAATTGTCAATCAACTGGGAAGCCTTATATAGCAGAGTCCCTGATGAATTACTCTCTGGATCACCTATTATTAATATTAATATTGACTTTGCAGGAAGTATCGCAAACTCAAGTGCCTACATCTAGGAGAAACATAAATGAGGCCATTTGTACATCGTTTCTTGTTAAAGGCAAAAAGTTAAACATTTGATCATATGACTTTATATTTACAGATTAACAGAACTTAGAGATACAGTGATTACTCAAATATTAGACAATCGTGTTAGAAGGTCCACTGCCAGCTTCACCGACCAATTGGAGACAAGCAATAAAATATAGCCTTGAAATGATTGCCCATATCAGAGGATAATTGTTTTAAAAGCTCACTTTTATAATCAAGAGGCTTTCTCAATCATGAATGCTACAATATTTGAGCTCGACATTAATTTATCAGATAATGGTTGTGATGGAGGAAAGAGGGGGAGATGACTGCATAAATGATGATTTTTTTTACCTTGGATCAGACGCTGATAGTTCTCATTTGTCCCATTTCTCTTGCAACACACTCATAAAATGATAACTCGGCATGCAAGCCAATTAATACAGTATTTATGACAGAAAAGCTACACTATTGATCTGCTCAGCACAAAAGTAACTCAACGAAGTAGGAAATAATGGCCAAAGCAGTTCGGTATGATGGACGGATGGAGAATAAAGAGGGTAAAACTGAGGAAAATTGCTCTGAATAACAAATACTTTATTGCCATTGCCCAATTAAGATAATGTCCAGTTTGTTGAATGTTGAAAAGATTTTTTGGAGGCATATGTCATCACTCTTTCCCTTATTGATCAGCTGATATAAAACAAAACTTCTGTTCTAAGTACACTGAAGTGAAAAAGCCAGTCCCAACAGGCAAGCTCTCTGTGAGTCAAACGTAGCAGTTGAGTCATGCTCCCCCAACTACAGGAACACAAGAGAATAAAACAGACTAGTCATCACTAATATGACATACACTTTTGCAGGTTTATCATAAAGATAATAACCTGCATTTCACAATACAGGTTGTCAGTGAGGCTGACAGCACTCACTTTTCAAAACAGTAAATTGAGTAGAAGGTTCTGGTGGCTTCTCACGTATTTTGGATGGAAATCAGGAAGTTATTGTCCAATAAACACAGAAAATAGTGGAGAACTCTGCAGCCCCAGGAGCATCTGTGGCGGGAGAGACAAAGTTAATGTTTTGAGTCCATTACAATTCATCTATAGAATTTATTTCAGATTTCCATCCTCTGCAGTACTTTGCTTTTATTTAAGCTATTGTGTAAGTTGCCCTTTCCATCCAAAAGTTCTCAATTACACAATAATACTCCAAATCATGACAATATTACTCAGCACTGAAGCACATCCATGTAAAGTCGCTGTACTAAGTTGACAGGAGAACTGAACACTAAACACACAAGAAAATTAAAATATTAATGCCCTGGCAGGTTTTAACAAAATGACCAAACAAACTCCCTGGCCTGGCATCTTCAAATGAGAAGTTCCATACTTTCAGATTTTTTATTGTTTTCTTTCTGTTTCTTTCTCAGAATCCAGAGGCCCTGGATGGAAAATTCCAGGAGTGTGGCTGATTTGTTCCCACCCAGAAAAGAAGTCATTGGGGCAGCCAATTGCTTAGTTAGAAGTCTGCTCTTTGGCCATAAAACATGATAGGTGGGTGAAGTGAGCTCTTAATGAGACCTCAACCCCTCACTGGTGCTCTATAATGGGTGCTGCCAGGATGGAAGCAGGAGCACAGAGGGGACCCCATGGACTTTGAATCCAAGTAGATCAGAGGGCTTTCGATTGGGATGTTTTGGCAACTCTGGAATGGGAAGGGATGGGGTGGGGTGGTTGTGGAATGGCGTATTTTACAGAACACATTTGGCAAGGAAGGGGGATGAGATCTTGACAGGTGTACCCCCAAAGAGCATGCAGCACCTTCAATGATAGAACAACCCTTCCATCCCATTATTTTAGGCACTTCATAAGAGAACGTGAAATCCACTCCTGCCTGTTCACCTGTTCCAACCATAATCTGTCATGGGCAGTGTAATATTTGGGTCAATCATAAGCTCAATTGATGCTTAATTGTTAATTTACATCTGGTGGGCAAGCTCCAGATTTTGTCATATGTTCATTCTCTATATTATGGCTGTGAACTCGGGGTTAAGTAAGAACATTCTTCGGATCCTCCCATCCTTACACCAAATGCATCTGCTGGTGACATGTAATATTCAGTCCCCAGTAGAAATGAAAGAACAGTGATATTGCTCCACATTAAGACAGCAGAGGTGATCACATGCTTCTGCTGTCCTTGTCCTTCTAAGTGGTAGAGACTGCAGGCTTGGAAGGTGCTGTTGAAAAAAGTTTGATGAGAGTTGCTGAACTGCATTTCACAGTTGTCACTCTGGTGGAGGCAATTGAATGTTTAAGATGGTGAATTAGATGCCATTTAAGTGAGCTCCTATGCCCAAGATCGAGTCAAGCTTCTTAAGTTTTGTTGGAGCTGCACTGATTCAAAGTGTGGAGTATTCCATTCCCCTCTGAATTGGGCTTTGTAGATGGCAGACAGGGAGTCATAAGGTGAGTTAATCACTGCAAAATTCCCAACCTCTAAACTACATTTGTAGCTGGTCAGGAAAGTTTCTTATCAATGGCGGGTGGTCAGCGATAGTAATGTCATTAAACGTCAATAAAATAATTTGATACTTAGTCCTGCTTAAATAGCTTTCTCATTTCCGCAATTTCCTCACAAAATTTATGTGTGGATGTAAATGCAATGGACAATCCAGAAAATTTTCTTTCTATTAAGTGTTTAAGTCCTGCCCTGATTCTTGAGATAGAGTCATGGAGTTGTAGAGCACAGAAACAGTCCAACCTATACATATTAAAAATTAATCAGATATTAAAAATAAATCTAGTCCCCTTTGCCATCATGTGGCCCATATCCCTCTGAACCTTTCCTATTCATACACTCATCCAGATGCCTTCTAAATATTGTAACTGTACCATCCTCCACCACTTCCTCTGGCAACTCATTAATACATGCACCACCCTCTGTGTGAAAAAGTTGATCCTTAGATCCCTTTAAGATCTTTCCCTCTCACCTTAAACTTACAGCCTTTAGTTTTGGACTCCCCTATATTGGGAAATGACCTTGTCTATTTACCCAATCCATGTCACTCATGATTGTATAAACCTATATCAAGTCACCTCTCAACCTCCGACACTCCAGGGAAAATAGCCCCAGCCTATTCAGCTTCTCCCAAGGCAATATCCTTGTAAATCTTTTCTGAACTCTTTCAAGTTTCACAATATTCTTCCTAAAGCAGGGAGACCAGAATTGCACACAATATTCCAAAAGTGGCCTAACCAATGTCCTGTACAGCTGCAATATGACCTCCCAATTCCTAGACTCAATACACTGACCAATAAAGGCAAGCATACCAATCACCTTCTTCACTATCCTATCTACCTGCGACTTCACTTTCAAGGAACTATAAACCTGCACTCCAATGTCTCTTTGTTCAGCAATGCTCTCCAGGACCTTACCATTAAGTGTGTAAGTCCTTCCCTGATTTACCTTTCTAAAATGCAGCATCTCATATTTATTTAAATTAAACTCCATTTGCCACTTCTCGGCCCACTGGCCCATCTGATCATGGTCCCATTGTATTCTGAAGTAACTTTCTTTGCTGTCCACTACACCTCCAATTTTGGTGTCATCTGCAAACTAACTTACTGTACCTCTTAAATTCATATCCAAATCATTTATATTAATGATAAAAGCAATGAATCCAGCACTGATTCTTGTGGCATACCACGGGTCACAGGCCTCCAGTCTAAAAAGCAACCCTCCACCACCACCCTCTGTCTTCTTCTTTTGAGTCAGTTCTTTATACAAATAGCTAGTTCTCCCTCTATTCTGTCTGATCTAACCTTGCTAACCAGTCTTCCATGAGAAGCCTTGTTGAACACCTTAATGAAGTCCATGTAGACCATTACCACAGCTCAGCCCTCATCAATCCTCTTTGTTACTTCTTCAAAAAACTCAACCAAGTTCGTAAGACGTGATTTCCCACAAACAAAGTTATGTCAACTATCCCTAATCAGTCCTTGCCTTTCCAAATATATATACATCTTGCACCTCAGGATTCCTTCCAACATGGAGTTTGCACATTCTCCCCGTGTCTACGTGGTTTCCTCCGGGTGCTCCAGTTTCCTCCCACAATCCAAAAATGTGCAGGTTAGGTGAATTGGCCACGCTAAATTGCCCGTAGTGTTAGGTGAAGAGGTAAATGTAGGGGAATGGGTCTGGGTGGGTTGCGCTTCGGCGGGTCGGTGTGGACTTGTTGGGCCGAAGGGCCTGTTTCCACACTGTAAGTAATCTAATTGAATCTAATTGCCCACCACCGATGTCAGGCTCACTGGTCCATTATTCCCTGGCCTTTCCATACCACCTTTCTTAAATAGTGGCACCATGTTAGCCAACCTTCCATCTTCTGGTACCTCACCTATGGCTATCGATGATACAAATATCTCAACAAGATGAAAAGGTTATCTTATCAGTTCTGAAGAAGGTCCCAAAATGTTAACTCTGTTTTCTCTCCACACATGCTGCAAGGCCTGCTAAGTTTTCCCAGAAACTTTTGTTTTAGTTATCTTATGAAGAGTAGTTACACAGGTTGCGCCTTCATCTACTGAAATTTAGAAGAATGAGTGAAGATATTAAGATCCTAAATGCTGGAAGTATGTCTCCCCATAGAATTGGGATGTGTGTGTGTGTGTGTGTGTGTGTGGGGGGGGGGGGGGGGGGGGGGGGGTGGAGGGGGGAGGGGGGGAGTGGTTGTTCTAGTACAGGGGAACACAGTTTAAAAGCTGGGTATCATTGCTGCAATGAGGAGAACTGTGTTTCTGTCAGAAGTTAATTCGTTTGTGGGATACACTGTGCAATACAGTGGTTACATATCCTTGGTTAAACTGGATGGATTTTTGATCAACAAAGGAGTCCAGGTTTATGGGGATGACAGTCAGGAAAGCACATGATGCATTTTGTTCACTTAATCATCATAAACCCTGCAATTTGTGGATGGGTTTGCAGATGAATTAATATGTTAAGAAATAAGGAAATAAGAAGCAAAGTCCGAGAACAGACAAAGAAATTTAAGTGTCGGGGTTCTTGACACAATGTAAATGTGATAACAGAGCTTTATAAGTTCTATGCAAACTGTGTTGTTTACTTGGCTGCTTCACCACCTGAGATCGCAGTAAACTAAGTCTGGCTCTTCATTTCTAATGTGGTTCCTACATTCCCACATTGACACATCCATTGTCGTGGATTTACAACTTATTCAGTGTGCTGCATTACTGTAGAGGACACAGTTGATTTAACAAAATTCATTTAAATGTTAATTCTGCAGATTTGCTGCCTTTTTACATAATTTGAAGTTTGTTTGTGCAGAGGAAAATAATCTGCAGTCTGTATAGAGTGAAGCCCTTAAATTACACCTTGAAATTTTTGTAAACAAATAGTTAACAAATTTACCTGAAGCTCTTTGCTGCTATTTTTGAAAGGATGACTAAGGTGCATTTACATCACAAGTGCAGTTTTAATGCAAAGTAGTTTTCAACCCTAGAATACTGCAGGAAGACAGAAGAAAGGCTGGAAATGAGACTTCACAAAGGCTTTAAACCTTCACCCTGCATATTTGGAATTACGGACTGACAACTCTGGAACAATGTGGGATGAGGTTAGATCTTGAAGTAAAACACTAAAAACAAGTAGTACAGAAGGCATAAATATAAAAGTATAGAACATAGAACATTTCAGCGCAGTGCAGGCTCTTCGGCCCTTGATGTTGCACCGACCTGTTATACCAATCTGAAGCCCATCTAACCTACACTATTCCTTGTATATCCATGTGCTTGTCCAATGACGACTTAAATGTACTTAAAGTTGGCGAATCTGCTCCCGTTGCAGGCAAAGCATTCCATACCCTTACTACTCTCTGAGTAAAGAAACTACCTCTGACATCTGTCCTATATTTATCACCCCTCAATTTAAAGCTATGCCCCCTCGTGCTCGCCGTCACCATACTTGGAAAAAGGTTCACCCTGTCCGCCCTATCTAACCCTCTGATTATCTTATATGTCTCTATTAAGTCACCTCTCAACCTTCTTCTCTCTAACGAAAACAGCCTCAAGTCCCTCAGCCTTTCCTCGTAAGACCTTCCCTCCATACCAGGCAACATCCAAGTAAATCTCCTCTGCACCCTTTCCAAAGCTTCCACATCCTTCTTATAATGCGGTGACCAGAACTGTACACAATATTCCAAATGCGGCTGCACCAGAGTTTTGTACAGCTGCAGCATAACCTCACGGTTCTGGAAAAATATCCCTCTATTTATAAAAGCTAAAATACTGTATACCTTCTTAACAACCCTGTTAACCTGGGTGGCAACTTTCAAGGATCTGTGTACATGGACACCGAGATATCTCTGCTCACCTACACTACCTAGAATCTTACCATTAGCCCAGTACTTTGCATTCTGGTTACTCTGACCAAAGTGAATCACTTCACACTTGCCCGCATTAAACTCCATTTGCTACCTCTCAGCCCAGCTCTGCAGCTTATCTATGTCTCGCTGTAACCTACAACATCCTTCGTCACAATCCACAACTCGACCGACTTTAGTGTCGTCTGCAAATTTACTAACCCACCCTTCTACGCCCTCATCCAAGTCGATTATAAAAATGACAAACTGCAGTGGACCCAACACTGATCCTTGCAGTACATTACTGGTAACTGGACTCCAGGATGAACATTTCCTATCAACCACCACCCTCTGTCTTCTTTCAGCAAGCCAATTACTGATCCAAACTGCAATATTTCCCACAATCCCATTCCTCTGCATTTTGTACAATAGCCTACTTATCGAACACCTTGCTGAAATCCATATACAACACATCAACTGGTTTCCTCTCATCTCCCTGTTTGGTCACCTTCTCAAAGAACTCAATAAGGTTTGTGAGACACAACCTACCCTTCACAAAACCATGCTGACTATCCCTAATAAAATTATTATTTTCTAGATGATTATAAATCCTATCTCTTATAACCTTTTCCAACACTTTACCAACAACTGAAGTAAGGCTCACTGGTCTATAAAGTATATTAATTTATATCTTACAAGTGATTTACAAGGATTACAGACATTTTACTGATAATTTCTTATGATAGTGTTTCTCTTTTCACTATGATTAAAGGAACAGCTTCCTTGGAGGAAAAGAGTGAAGCTGGTTGGGTGTTCTTAAGTCTGGATTTGGGTGATTCTATTTGGTTTGAATTATACATTTATAGTGAAACATGCATTTACCATCAATACTTTCATTGCCTCAATGGTGAACCCAGAAGGACCACTGAGTTCACTCTGAGCCAAGTCATTAATTTTTAAGAACCATGTACCTTTAACTTTAAGTTCTTTAAGAAATTCTTTCAGTTCTGAAGAAGTTTGAAAAAGTTATCTGTTCCTCTCTCTAAAGATAATGTCAGAGCTGTCAAACTTTTCCAGCATTTCCTGTGTTTGTTTATCCATAAACTTCACTAGGCCTTAAAATAATCTACACTCCCGCTCTGTAACATATGTATGTGTGCAGATGAGAGTGTGTGATACAGCGAGAGAGAGAGGGCAAATGTGTGAGAGTGAGTGTGTGCATGTATGTGTGAGTGAGTGAGTGTATGTGTGAATGAATGTGAGTGAGTGAGTGTATGTGAGTGATTGAGTGCATATGTGAGTGAGTATGTGTGTGCATGTGTGTGAGTGAGTGTGTGTGTGCATCTGAGTGTGTGTGAGTTAGCGAGTGTATGTATGCATGTGTGTGTACATACATATTATCAGCCACAGCACACACTGTCAAGTGTTCAAGAGGAAGTTCATCTTTCTCTTCTCAACTTGGTAAAAATGAGGTAAACAGAAGGTGAATTATTCAACATTCATATAGCAGCAACTGAACAGTATTAACACCACTGGAAGAGTTGTGCATTTCCTAGATTACAACACTGGCTACAACTCATGGGTACTTAATTGGATATAAAACAGTTTGAGATAGCTTGAGATTCTGCGAAGATGCTATATAAATGCAATTATATGATTGGCTGTAAAATATTTTGGAACATCCTGAGGTTGTGGAAATGTAAACTCTTTCTTTAATGAGTGTCATGAGGAGGGCTATAAACAAATCTTGATAAAAAAAGAACAATAAATGAACATGAATCAGAAAAATAATATCACCAAAGAGACAGAAACAAGATCTGTTTTCTAAGAATCAATGCCTGTGTATTGTTTTCATAGGCCACATGCTGGTGAAGTATTCGATAAATGGTATGTTGGCATTTATTATAAGAGAATTAGGGTACAGGAGTAAAGGAATCTTGCTTCAATTGTACAGAACCCTATATGCAGTTTTGAACACCTTACCTCAAAAAATGGAAGACAGACTGCAGAGGCAATTCACCAGACTAATTCCTGGGATGGCGTGACTGACTTACCAGAACAGATGAATAGATATGATATGAATTCTTTAGCATTTAGAATCTTGAGCGTTCATCTCATTGAAGCTTCCAAATTCATAAAGGGCAAGCCAGAGTAGGTACAGAAAACATATTCCTCTAGCTTAGAGATCAAGGCCAGTGGACATAGTCTTAGAAGAAGAGGCAAACCATTTAGGATTGTGATGAGGAGGAATTTCTTCACTCAGACAGGAGTAAATCTTTGGAATTCTCTATCCCAGTGGAATATGGTGGTTCGTCATTAAGATAGTAAGATAAGTATGTTCAATATAGAGATGAATAGTTTTCCAGATACTAATGGCAACAAAAGTAGCATTTGCCCTTTACTTGAAGAGGAATGTAGTTACATAGGAGGCAGTTTGGGGAGGTTCACTGATTGATTCCAAAAGTGAGGGGTCTGTCTTATAAGGCTAGAGCAGTTTAGGGCTATATTCTCTGGACTTTAGAAGAATGAGACTAATCTAGTTGAGGAAAATTAAATGCTCATGGGGACTGACAAAATAGACATAAAAATAATGTTTCTTCATGTGGGGCAATCTTGAACAAGAGTTCATAGTTTTAGGATAAGGAGCAGTGGATTTAAAACAGAGCTGAGGAGAAATTACTTCTTTCAAATCTGTGGAAATCACTGCCTCAGAGTGCGAGTCGAAAAGTGTGGCGCTGGAAAAGCACAACAGGTCAGGCAGGAGAGGAGCAGGAGAGTTGATGTTTCGGGTATAAACTTTCATCAGGAATGTGCAGGGGGAAGAGGGCTGAAAGAAAAACAGACGATTGGAGGTGGGGCTAGGAGCAAGGTATGTGGGAAGGTGATAGGTGGATGCAGGTGCGGGTGATTGTGATAGGTTGGTGGGGAGGGTGGAGCCAATAGGTGGGAAGGAAGAAGGACAGGTAGGACAGTTCAAGAGGGTGGTGCCAAGTTGAAAGATTGGATCTTCCAACCACACGGCATCAACATTGACTTCACTAGTTCCTAAGTCTCCCGTTCCCCACCTCATCCCAAATCTAACCTTCCAATTTAGCGCCGCTCTCTTGACCCACCCTTCCTTCCCACCTACCAGCTCCACACTCTCTACTGACTTACCAATATTAACCTACACCGGCATCCACCTATCACCTTCCCACTTACCCTCCCTCAGCCCCACCCCCCTCTCTTCTATTTATCTCTAAGCCTGTACCCCCTCCACATTCTTGATGAAGGGTTTATGCTCGAAATGTCATTGCTCCTGCTCCTCGGATGCTGCCTGACCTGCTGTACTTTTCCAGTGTCACACTTTTCAACTGACTCTCCAGCATCTGCAGTCCTCATTTTCTCCTACCACAGAGTGCAATGGAGCCAGGTCACTGAATAAATGTAAGGAACAGATAGACAGATTTTTAATCAGCAATAGGTTGAAGGATTATGGAGAGCAGGCAGGAAAATAGATTTGAGGATGAGGTGAGATCAGCCATGATCATACTGAATAGTGGAACAGGCCTGAAAGACTGAATCACCTCCTCCTGCTCCTAGTTCTAGTGCAATTATTAAATCATATGTGGATTGTATGGGAAATAGATTATCATTCATGATTTAGAATGGCAAGAAAGCTCTAAGGGCTGAATGGCTTCTCATGGCCCTGTGATCCTATGTTTCTGGGCATATAATAAATACACAAATAGTCTCTTTATAATCAGTAAGCAGGAAACACAAATCTCCATGGTACAATAAGTTTGACAAAGGCACAGCTTGGCTGAGAGGTAATCTGGGAGTTAAGTATTTTCAGTCTCAATTATTCAGGAGAAATTGAGAAGGAAACCATGAAGAGGAGGAGGGGGAGGCTGACAACATTAAGGATTTCACTGGATCACAGGATTAGTGAATGATACAGCACAGAAGGTAGTCATTCAAGCCATTGTGGCTAAGCAGTTTTATGCGAGCTATCCAACATGATCCATTACCGTGTTCTTCAGCCTTCTCACTGCAGCATTCTTTTGGCTTTTGAAAGTTATTTTACAACCTGCTTCTTGCACCATTTTAGGGAATGCATTTAAAGGCACAAGTACATGAACAAATGTTTTCTTTGACTTGTGTTACTTCTGGTCCTTTTATCAAGTATCTTTACTCAGAGTCCATTGTTTAGCGACCCTTGAACTTCTGTAAACTGATTCTGTTGTTCTGTCTGTGAAAACTCTTAATATTTTGAAGATCACTGTCAACCAAACTTTCCGTAAAACCAAAGGATGTAGGAGCAGAAGTAGACCACAAAGCTTTTTGGGTCTGATCAGCCATTCAATGAGATCATGGTCGATCTGATAATCCTCAACTCCACTTCCCTGCCTTTTTCTCATACTCTTTGATTCCTTTACTGATTAAAAATACGTTGATGTCATTAAATATATTCCATGGGCCAGCCTCAAGAGCTCTCTGCGATAAAGATTGACAACCCTCGGACCATACAGAACCTCATCACCTCAGGAGATCTCCCACCCACATCTTCCAACCTCGTAGTCTGGAAACCCCACTCCACCCGATTCTACCTCCTTCCCAAGATCCACAAGCCTGACCAGCCCAGCCAACCTATTGTCTCAGCCTACTCCTGCTCCACTGAACTCATCTCCACCTACCTCGATACTGTCCTATCCTCCCCTAGTCCAGGAACTCCCCACATACATTTGAGACACCACCAACGCCCTCCACCTCCTCCAAGACTTCTGTTTCCCCGGTCCCCAATGCCTCATCTTCAGCATGGACATTCAATCCCTCTACACCTCCATCTGCCATGACCAGGGCCTCCAAGCCCACTGTTTCTTCCTCTCCCGACGTCCCCAACAGTATCCTTCCACCGACATTCTCATTTGTTTGGCTGAACTGGTCCTCACCCTTAACAATTTCTCCTTCGAATCCTCCCACTTCCTCCAGGCCAAAGGGGTAGCCATGGGTATCCATATGGGCCCCAGCTATGCCTGTCTCTTTGTCAGCTACATGGAAAAGTCCATCTTTCGTAGTTACACTGGCAGCACTCCCCACCTCTTCCTCCGCTACATTGTTAACTGCATCGGCACCACCTCGTGCTCCTGCGAGGAAGTTGAGCAGTTCATCAACTTCACCAACACATTCCACCCCGACCTTAAATTCACCTGGACCATCTCTGACACCTCCCTCCCCTTCCTGGACCTCTCCATCTCCATTAACAACAACTGACTTGACACTGACATATTTTACAAATCCACCGACTCCCACAACTACCTGGATTACACCTCTTCCCACTCTACCTCCTGCAAAAATGCCATCCCGTATTCCCAATTCCTCCGCCTCTCCCAGGAGGACCAGTTCCACCACAGAACACACCAGATGGCCTCCTTCTTTAGAGATCGCATTTTCCCTTCTCACATAGTTGAAGATGCCCTCCAATGCATCTCATCCACATCCCGCACGTCTGCCCTCAAACCCCACTCCTCCAACCGAAACAAGGACAGAACGCCCCTGGTCCTCACTTTCCACCTTACCAACCTTTGGATTAACCATATCAGCCATCGACATTTCCGCCACCTCCAAACGGACCCACCACCAGGGATATATTTCCCTCCCCAGCCCCTTCCGCTTTCCGCAAAGACCGTTCCCTCCGTGACTACCTGGCCAGGTCCACGCCCAACAACACACCCTCCTGTCCTGGCACCATCCCCTGCCACCGCAGGAATTGCAAAACCTGTGCCCACACCTCCTCCCTCACCACCATCTAAGGCCCCAAAGGAGCCTTCCACATCCATCAAAGTTTCACATCCACCAATGTCATTTCTTGTATCCATTGCTCCTGATGTGGTCTCCTCTACACTGGGGAGACTGGACGCCTCCTCGCAGAGTGTATCAGGGAATATCCCGGGACACCCGCAGCAATCAACCACACCACCCTGTGGCCCAACATTTCCACTCTGCTGAGGCCATGCAAGTTCTGGGCTGCCTCCACCACTGCTCCATCACATTCCAACGCCTGGAGGAAGAATACCTCATATTCCGCCTCAGAACACTTCAACCCCAGGGTATCAATGTGGACTTCACCAGTTTCCTCATTTCCCCTCCCCCCCACCTTACTTCAGTTCCAACCTTCCAGCTCAGCACTGTCCGCATGACCTGTCCTATCTACCAATCTCCCTTCCCACCTATCCACCCTCCTCTCCGACCTATCACCTCCATCCCCACCCCCATTCACCTATTGTACGCTTCGCTATCTTCTTCCCAGCATCCGCTCCCCCCCCCCCCCCCACCCCCCCCATCATTCTAGGCTTCCCGGCTCTATTCCTGATGAAGGGCTTTTCCTGTTTCTAGATGCTGCCTGACTTGCTGTGCTTTTCCAGCACCACTCTGATCTAAACCCTCTGAGACAAGAAACTCCTCCTTAACTCTGTCTTAAATGGGTGACACATAACTCAAATGATATACCCTCTGGTCCTAGAGTCTCCCACAAGGGCAAACAACCTCTACCTTGTAAAGCCCCCTCAAGATGGCACACAATTCAGTAAGTTAAATTCTCATTCTTCTAAACTCCAACGAGTATAAGCCCCATTTTGTTTGAATTGCCTCTCCTCATTCTATCCACCAAAATTGAATCAGTTATCTTTCCCTGGCATGAAGTTTCAGGTGTTATATCTCTGCCCATATCACCAATCCGTCTATGTCCGCTTATGTTTGTTACTAGTCGTCACATTGTTTGTGAAATTTCCAAGTTTTACTCTTATCTGTAAACAGTGAAATTATGTTTTAAGTCTAGATCATTAATGCAAATCACAAAGAGCAGTGACCCCAGTACTGAATCCTGTATATTTCCTTTGAATCTGAAAAAGTCAATGATTTAACCCTACTCTCAGCATTATGTCTATGCCAATTTTGCACCTACACAGTCGCAATCCTTCTAATCCCATGGGTTTTAATTTTCCTACGAAGTCTATTATGCAATGCTTTATTAAAAGCTTTTTGAAAAAAATCAGATACACTGCATCAGCCAAGGTGACCCAGATCAACTCTATCTTTTCCCTCATCAAATAACTCAATCAAATTAGTCAAAATAGAATGGCTTTTGACAAATCCCTACTGTCTTTCATTTATTAATTAAGACTTTTAAATTTCCACTTAGAAAATTGACTAGTTAGTGACAGACAGCATGGTTTTATATGGGGAAGGTTATGTTTCACCAAGCTGATTGAATTTTTTTGAAGACGTGACAAAGATAATTCATGAGGGAAAAGCTGTGGATATAGTTTACATGGACTTTAGTAAGATGTTTGATAAAGTCCCACATGGCAGATTGATTCAAAATCTAAAATCACATGGGATTTGGGGTGGCCTGGCTAGATTGGTTTGGTCTTAGAAGACAAAACTGGTTTGGTCTTAGAAGACAGAGGGTAGCAGTGGAAGGGTGTTTTTCAGAATGGAGACCAGTAACTAGTGGTGTTCCACAGGGATCAGTCTTAGGTCCTCTGATGTATGTAATTTATGAATGGTCTGGAGAAAATATGGGTGGTCTGATCAGCAAGTTTGCAGATGACATGAAGCTTTGTGGAGTTGCTGATATTGCCAAAGATTGTGAAAGGATACAACAGGATATAGATAGTTTGGCTACTTGGACACAGAAATGGCAGATGGAGTTTAATCCAGATAAATGTGAGGTGATGCATTTTGGACAATCAAATTTAGGTGTAAATTATAGTATAAATGGCAGAACCCTTAGGAATGTTAACATACAGATGGATCTGGGCGTGCAGGCTCACAGTTGCCTAGAAGTGGCAAAAGAGGTAGTCAAGATGATCAAGAAGGCACATGGCATGCTTGCCTTCATCAGCCTAGGCATGAAGTACAAGAGTTGGCAAACCATGTTGTAGCTATATAAAGCCCTCGTTAGGCTGCATTTGGAGTATTGTGTGCAGTTTTGGTCACCACATACGAGAAGGATATGAAAGCTTTGCAGAGAAGGTTCACCAGGATGTTGCCTGGTCTCAAGGGCATTGGCTATGAGGAAAAGTTAATTAGACTAGGATTGTTTTCACTGGAAGGACGACCGCTGAGGAGACCTAATGGAGGGCTACAAAATTATGAGAGGCATAGATAGGGTGGATAGTCAGACATTGTTTTCTCAGGGTTGAAGTTTCAATTACAAGGAGGCACAGGTTCAAGGTGAGAGGGGGAAAGTTTAAGGGAGATGTGCAAGGGAAGCTTTTCACATAGAGAGTGGTAGGAGCCTGGAATGCACTGTCAAAAGAGATGATGGAAGTAGGCATGTTGGCAACATTTAAAAGACATCTGAATGGTTACACCAATAGGGAGGGAACAGAGGGATTATGGACCAAATAAAAGTAGAATGTTTGTTTGTTAGTTTAGTAAGGGCATGATGATTGACACAGGCTTGGAGGGCCAAAGGGCCTTTTCCTGTGCTGTACTTCTCTTTTATTCTTTTGTTCTAAAACAGAACAGGACAAATCGGAAAGCAGATGGTTAAACTGATAGTGAAACATCAAAGGGAATCTTTCAAACAGAAAATAATTCAGGTACAAATGAGACACATTCTCAGACACGGCAAAGCAAGTATGGCAAAGGGTGTAGTTTGAATGATAAGCAGGAAAGATACATTGAGAATGAATATAGAGTCATATAAAAAATCCAGGGCAACTAATACAAAAGAAAAGCAAGCAGAATATAGATATGAAGTAACAAATACAAGAAAGGCTTTGAAAGATGTTTTTCATGGAATGTAAAGGGAGATAGTAAAATATTTTATAGACACATATAAAGGGAAAGAAAGTATGGTCTAGTCAGATATAAATGAGAAATATCTTCTGCGGGAGGATGAAGGTCTGACAGATATTCAAAATGACGACTTTGTCTTGATTTTCTCAGAAGCGTGTCAGTGAAATTGAAAGGAGGAGGAGGTGAAACAACTTGACAGAATTACAGAAGATGAGCTGGTATTGCTGAAAGAATCAATAAAATTCCAAGTAGAAAAGGCAAAAGGAACTTAAAAAAATGTATCACATGTTGCAATATGAAGCACCAATGGTCACTAAATCAACAGTTCCAGGAGAAAACTACATATAAATACAGTGCAAACAGCATTCAAAAATGGCATGAAACATTGACCAAATAACACTTATTTGAGGGAAAAAAAACACCAGCAGCACAGTGAAAACAAAGTAAGGGAAGGAATACGGGTTAGTTTAAACCCCCATAGTTCCTCATTTTGTTCCTTGAATACTACCAAGTAGGAATCCTGGAAATCTCAAGAAATTCCTCAACTTGTCCATTCCATCTATACTTAATGGTCAGGAACTGGTCAGAATACTCTTCATTTTCTTGGATGAGTGCATCTCCAATAACACTGAAGAAGTTTGATAGGCACCATGTACTTTCTCCACCGATAAGGCAGAGCAGCAGCTTATATGCACCATTTATAAGCTGCATTGCAGAAATTCACCTGGGGTCCTTAGACAGTATCTTCCAAACCCATGACCATTAAATCAACAAATTCCCCTCCACGCCACTTACCACCCCGACTTGGAAATATATTACTGTTTCTTCAGTGTTGTTGAGTCAAAATTCTGGAACTCCCTCCCTAATAACACTGTGGGTCTTCTTAAACCAAATGGCTGCAGTGGCTCAGTAATGATGTATTGATGGTGGTGTTGGATTGGAGTGGACAAAGTTAAAGATCACACAACACCAGATTATCGTCCAGCAGGTTTGTTTGGAAGTACAGGTTTTTGAGCACTGCTCCTTCATCAGTTAGCTCACCACACCTTCTCAAGGACAGTTGTGGATGGGCAACAAAAGCCAATGACACCCCACATTGCATGAATTAATAGAAGAGTTGGTCAAGGAGCACAGCAAGTCAAGCAGCATCAGAGAAGCAGTAGAGTCGATGTTTCGAGTAGGACCCTTCATCATGACCTGAAACATCGACTCTCCTGCTCGTCTGATGCTGCTTGTCCTGCTGCGCTGTTTCCAGCTCCACATTTAACGACTCTGACTTTCCGGCACCTGCAGTCCTCACTACCTCCATGTATTTATAGAAAACATATCAAGTATTTTGGCTTAAGCTGTGTTGTGAAAATCAATCTCATGGATCTTATGTTTTAATGTATTACTTTCAGCTTTAGGAATGAAAGTTTAACAGAAAGTTAAATGAAATGGAAGTAGAAAATAGAAGACATGTAACTGAAGCACCTTTGTGCCAAGTGCACTTAAAGATCGGAGTCATATTGCTTTAACAGGTTAACAAGTAAAAAATTTGGATCAGAAACAACAGATGGACTTGCTGAGCTGGAGATATGGTGTGTACAGTGCTTGCACTGCTATCAGTTCAGAGAGGTTGCATCGTGAGTTAAAGCTAAATTAATTAAAAGCATCCAATGAATACTAAAAGACTATAAAATACTGATTTTCTTCACCAGATCAAAGACATTTCAAATGAGGGGGGACACTTCGCCTCAAAGTCAGACTACTGACAGCTTAGAGCAGATCAAATCATTATGAAGATGCGTGGAGTTTAAGCAGATTCTCACATTTCAATTTATATGTGTGTTATCTGGAAAAGGAATGGTTGCAGCTTGGACCTGGGACATCAAGGAAGCAGAAGAAGTGATTTCAGGCAGTTGGGACTTAGAGTCCTCAGAAACCTTGGAGTTCAGGGAATGGTGGCTCTGAAACATGGAGGAAGGCTAAACATTGGTAGTTTATTGTAGCTTGGAAAGAGTTTGAAGGAAGCCCAGAAGTAGTACATGCTTGGTTCTGCTGAAAAAAGACTAGAAGTAAATGATTACATAAACATATTTACATATATTGATACATGTGGACCTGTATTTTGCAAAGAGAAATACCATGTACATGCACTACGCCCAACAAAAGAGGTGAAAGTTATTGGCTGGTTCAGTTCTGAGGTCAGTGTTGAAACCAATTAGAGTGAATCTGCCTGTTTTATAATTTAAATAGAGCCTAGCAGTTAAAGGTCAAAGAGTATGGTACTGGAAAAGCACAGCTGGTCAGGCAGCATCGGAGGAGCAAGAGAATCAATGTTTTGGGCATAAGCTCTTTATCAGGATTCCTGGTGAAGGGCTTATGCCTGAAATGTTGATTCTCCTGCTCCTCAGATGCTACCTGACTGGCTGTGCTTTTCCAGCACCACACTCTTTGACTCTGATCTCCAGCATTTGCAGTCCTCACTTTCTCCTGGCAATTAAGGGTGGCTGTCCATTGCAGCTGGGGTCAATTAGGTGGGGATGCATCAAATTCTTCTTGGAGCCTTGAGACTTTCAGCTGAATGGCACCTCCTGGCGATGCCAGTGTACCTGTGATCACTGAGCCTCTTTACTCTTTTAATTACTTTAAACAGCCACCAGCTACTTGTGGAAGAGTAGCTGTTTTGTCTCCAATTCAGCCATTCTGAAAATGGATTAGGTGCGGGATGTTGCTGGTAACATTTGCACGGTATGTTAGTTTTTGTGATTCAGGCAGAAGGAGCCCCATATCACCATTCTGCAGCTTTTGCAGTCTTTCTCTATTTAAATAATATATTGTTCTTAGGTTCTTCCAGTAAAAGTGCATAACCTCATACTTTCCCACATTATATTCAATCTGCAAGTTTTTGCCCACTCATTCAATCTATATTGATTTGCAGACTTATTGTGCCATCCTCAGAGACATATAAGATGATCAGAGGATTAGATAGGGTGGACAGTGAGAGCCTTTTTCTTTGGATGGTGATGGTTAGCATGAGGGGACGTAGCTTTAAATTGAAGGGTGATAGATATAGGACAGATGTCAGAGGTAGATTCTTTACTCAGAGAGTAGTAAGGGTGTGGAATGCCTTGCCTGCAACAGTAGTGGACTCGCCAACATTACGCGCATTTAAATCGTCATTGGATAAACATATGGGTGGTAATGGAATAGTGTAGGTTAGATGAGCTTTAGACTGGTTTCACAGATGGGCACAACATTGACGGCCGGAGGGACTGTATTGTGCTGCAATGTTCGATGTTCGCACCATTTGCCGTCCTTTGAATTTTTGTGTCATTGCAAAATGAGGCCAACTCAATTGTTCAACAGTTTCAGGAGTTTCAAATCAACTTTAGCTGAGCTTGTCACTTTGGCTTAGCTTGTAACATACTCACCTTCAAAGACAAAAGGATGGACAATCAAGTTCCACTTCAGGACTTCAGCATGCAGTATCAGCTGGTACTTTAATGCCACATTGAAAGAGTCTTGTGGTCCCAGTGATGTGATCTTTCGAGCAGATGTTAAGTCCTGGTTCAGGCTGATAATTCTAGAGATCCTTATGGATGTTAAGGATACATGGAAGCATTGAACGAAGCAGATCATTTTGTTTGCCCTCTCCAGGTGGACCAATTGGTAAAGGAAAAACAATGACTGCAGATGCTGGAAACCAGAGTCTAGATTAGAGTGGTGCTGGAAAAGCACAGCAGTTCAGGCAACATCCAAGGAGCAGTAAAATCGACGCTTCGGGCAAAAGCCCTTTATCAGGAATACAGGCAGAGAGCCTGAAGGGTGGAGAGATAAATGAGAGGAGGGTGAGGGTGGGGAGAAAATAGCTTAGAGTACAATAGGTGAGTGGGGGAGGGGATGGAGGTGATAGGTCGGGGGGTGGTGGAGTGGATAGGTGGAAAAGAAGATAGGCAGGTAGGACAAGTCATGGGGACAGTGCTGAGCTGGAAGTTTGGAAATGGGGTGAGGTGGGGGAAGGGGAAATGACGAAACTGTTGAAGTCCACATTGATGCCCTGGGGTTGAAGTGTTCCAAGGCAGAAGATGAGGCGTTCTTCCTCCAGGCGTCTGGTGGTGAGGGAGCAGTGGTGGAGGAGGCCCAGGACTTCCATGTCCTCGGCAGAGTGGGAGGGGGAGTTGAAATGTTGGGCCACAGGGCGGTGTGGTTGATTGGTGCGGGTGTCCCAGAGATGTTCCCTAAAGCACTCTGCTAGGAGGCGTCCAGTCTCCCTAATGTAGAGGAGACCACATCGGAGCAACGGATACAATAAATGATATTGATGGATATGCAAGGCTCCTTTAGGGCTTTGGATGGAGGTGAGGGAGGAGGTGTGGGCACAGGTTTTGCAATTCCTGCGGTGGCAGGGGAAGGTGCCAGGATGAGAGGGTGGGTTGTAGGGGGCCGTGGACCTGACCAAGTAGTCACGGAGGGAACAGTCTTTGTGGAAGGTGGAAAGGGGTGGGGAGGGAAATATATCCCTGGTGGTGGGGTCTGTTTGGAGGTAGCGGAAATGTCAGTCGATGATTTGGTTTGTGCGAATGTTTGTAGAGTGGAAGGTGAGCACTGGGGCGTCCTGTCCTTGTTATGGTTGGAGGGGTGGGGTCTGAGGGCAGAGGTGTGGGATGTGGACGAGATGCGTTGGAGGGCATCGTTAACCATGTGGGAAGGGAAGTTGTGGTCTCTAAAGAAGGAGGCCATCTGGTGTGTTCTATGGTGGAACTGGTCCTCCTGGGAGTAGATACGGTGGAGGCGGAGGAATTGGGAATACGGATTGGCATTTTTGCAAGAGGTAGGGTGGAAAGAGGTGTAATCCATGTAGCTGTGGGAGTCAGTGGGTTTGCAAAAAACGTTGGTGTCAAGTCAGTCGTCATTAATGAAGATGGAGAGGTCCAGGAAGGGGAGGGAGGTGTCAGAGATGGTCCAGGTAAATTTAAGGTCGGGGTGGAATGTGTTGGTGAAGTTGATGAATTGCTCAACCTCCTCAAGGGAGCACGAGGTGGTGCCAATGCGGTCATCAATGTAGTGGAGGAAGAGGTGGGGAGTGGTGCCGGTGTAATTACGGAAGATGGACTGTTCTACGTAGCCAACAAAGCGACAGGCATCGCTGAGGCCCATACGGGTGCTCATGGCTACCCCTTTGGTCCGGAGGAAGTGGGACGATTCAAAGGAGAAATTGTTAAGGGTGAGGACCTGTTCAGCCAAACGAATGAGAGTGTCTGTGGAAGGGTATTGTTGGGGACGTCGGGAGAGGAAGGAACGGAGGGCTTGGAGGCCCTAGTCATGGTGCATGGAGGTGTAGAGGGATTGGGTATCCATGGTGACGATGAGGCATTGGGGCCCGGGGAAACTGAAGTCTTGGAGGAGGTGGGGGGCGTGGGTGGTGTCTCGAATGTATGTGGGGAGTTCCTGGACTAGGGGGGACAGGACAGTGTCGAGGTAGGTAGAGATGAGTTCAGTGGGGCAGGAGCATGCTGAGACAATGGGTCGGCCAGGGTGGTCAGGCTTGTGGATCTTGGGAAGGAGGTAGAACCAGGCAGTGCGGGGTTCCCGGACTATGAGGTTGGAAGCTGTGGGTGGGAGATCTCCTGAGGTGATGAGGTTCTGTATGATCTGGGATATGATGGTTTGGTGATGGGGGGGGTGGGTTCATGGTCAAGGGGCGGTTGGAGGAGGTGTCCTCGAGTTGCCGTCTGGCTTCAGTGGTGTCATTTGGGATTTCACTGAGGTCTTGTTTGAACAAAGAAATTGCTGCTATGTTCACATACACAGTAAAAATCCAAAAGTATAGCTTTGTACATGGAGATTGTTGGAATATTTTTAAAGACATTCATTGATGCTGTGTAAATTGCACACCCATTTTGAAAACATAACTTTAATTCTCTCAGAGCTGCTTTTACAACTTTTCCTGTTCGGTTTTTCTAATTAAGTTATATTCCACATGGGAAAAATCACAATGCAATTATCTCTTTCATATATCTTAGCTCCCTATGATAGCCAGGTGAGTTTATCTGATCATCCTGTCAGAGAGCATGTGCAAGATGTTTCGACATTGCCCTTGGGTCTCTAATGGTGCTGACAGCAGAAGAAACCGAGTTTATACAACAAAGCAAACAGAAGAACAAAGGATAAAAGAACAAAGATTAAGGACTCTGGGTCACAGAGAGAAAAACACTTAGAATTCTTAGAAGCAATGCTTTGTATATGAAGAATGAACTACATTCAAAAAATGTGTTAGATAGCCCATACCAAACGACTTAATCTGACAGTGCTCCTCCTTTATTCATCTCTCACATACAAATGAATTGTCCAAAAGAAGCACGCCAACAGAGCAAGATAAAGCTATGAATTAATTTCCAAGCTGGCTTTTCGCAAAGCAGTACCAAAATTTGTGAGAAGATTTGTAGCTCGGGTGTTCGCTGTTGTGGTTCTGTTCGCCGCGCTGGGAATTTGCGTTGCAGACGTTTCGTCCCCTGTCTAGGTGACATCCTCAGTGCTTGGGAGCCTCCTGTAAAGCGCTTCTGTGATCTTTCCTCCGGCATTTATAGTGGTTTGTATCTGCCGCTTCTGGTTGTCAGTTCCAGCTGTCCATTGCAAAGGTCAGTATATTGGGTCCAGATCGATGTGCTTATTGATTGAATCTGTCGATGAGTGCCATGCCTGTAGGAATTCCCTGGCTGTTCTCTGTTTGGTTTGTCCTATAATAGTAGTGTTGTCCCAGTCGAATTCATATTGCTTGTCATCTGTGCGTGTGGCTACTAAGGATAGCTGGTTGTGTTGTTTCGTGGCTAGTTGGTGTTCATGGATGTGTATCGTTAGCTGTCTTCCTGTTTGTCCTATGTAGTGTTTTGTACAGTCCTTGCATGGGAGTTTGTACACTACATTGGTTTTGCTCATGCTGGGTATCGGGTCCTTCGTTCTGGTGAGTTGTTGTCTGAGAATGGCTGTTGGTTTGTGTGCTGTTATGAGTCCTGACAGCCAGACTACTGCGACCACTAAGACTCATAACAGCACACAAACCAACAGCCATTCTCAGACAACAACTCACCAGGACAAAGGACCCGATACCCAGCATGAGCAAAACCAATGTAGTGTACAAACTCCCATGCAAGGACTGTACAAAACACTACATAGGACAAACAGGAAGACAGCTAACGATACACATCCATGAACACCAACTAGCCACGAAACGACACGACCAGCTATCCTTAGTAGCCACACACACAGATGACAAGCAACATGAATTCGACTGTGATAACACTACTATTATAGGACAAGCCAAACAGAGAACAGCCAGGGAATTCCTACAGGCATGGCACTCATCAACAGATTCAATCAATAAGCACATCGATCTGGACCCAATATACCGACTACTGCAACGGACAGCTGGAACTGACAACCGGAAGCGGCAGATACAAATCACTATAAATGCCAGAGGAAAGATCACAGAAGCGCTTCACAGGAAGCTCCCATGCACTGTGGATGTCACCTTGACAGGGGACGAAACGTCTGCAACACAAATTCCCAGCTCAGCGAACAGAACAACAGCAGTACCAAAATACTTCTCACGTTCAGCTGGCAAACCAAAGCCAATATGTTTCTTGAGAGTATGCAGATTCGTATGGGTGGCACAGTGGCTCAGGTATGTGGCACGGTGGATCAATGGGTTGCTCAGTGGGCAGCATGGTGTCTCAATGGCTAGCACTGCTGCCTCATAGCACTAGGGTCCCACGTTCAATTCCAGCCTTGGTTGACTATCTGTGTGAAGTTTGCACATTCTCCCCATGTCTGCATGAGTTTCCTCCAGGTGCTCCGGTTTCCTCCCACAGTCCAAAGATGTGCAGGTCAGGTGAACCAGCCATGCTAAATTTCCCATAGTGTTAGGTGCATTAGTCAGAGGGAAATGGGTCTGGATGGGTTACTCTTCGGAGGGTCGGTGTGGACTTGTTGGGCTGAAGGGCCGGTTTCCACACTGCAGGGAAACTAATCTTAGAATCATAGAATCCTACAGCGTAGAAACAAGCCATTTAACCCACTGAGTCCACACCAACTCTCTGAAGAACTTCCCCCAAATCTACCCCACAACCGTATAACCCAGCATTTATCATGGCTGATCCACCTAACCTACATATCCCTAAACACTATGGGCAATTTAGCATGGCTAATCCACCTAACTTACCTGCTCATCCTTCAACTGTGGCAGGAAACTGAAGCACCTGGAGGAAACCCAAGCAGACACAGGGAGAATAAGAAAATTTAGAAGTGGCCTTTTCAAAACGTTAAAGTATGAATGACGTAAATAATGTGGATGGAGAAGTTTGACAGGGATAGGCAGCGTTAATAGAGGTAATGTGGAGCTTTAGTTGGAAAACAAGCCAGTTTGGTGAACTAACAACCATAACTTAGCTGGGCTTGCTTTGATAGGTGCCCAATCAATTAACAGAAAGCCTGACTGACAGCCATGGCTGCTGTTACCAGTCAGTCAGGAGTATTTGAAAGAAGTGGATGCCACAGTTAAGTAGCCTGTTGTTTGTGGAGTGTGCGATCATTAAGCATTGAAGATGGGATCCAGTCCAGTACTGGGGGCATTACATAAGCAGGGAGGATCTGATAGAGAAGGGTTGAAGGATGCTTGGGGGCCAAGAAGAAGAACTTAATGCCTCCCCAAAGCTGTTGTCACATCCTTTCAGCTGCCAACTACTTTAAAGGCAGAGTAAAAATTGCAGAGGGGTTAGCACAGACACTACTAGCCTCATTGGAGTCTTTAATTAACCTATCTGCCTTCTGCGAGTTGACTGATTCCCAATCTTACAGCTATCTCTGTAAAACCAGAATTTATCACATTGGAGGTATACTAAATTAACTACCAAAGCTTTAAACGTTTGACATTTTGACTCAATCAAATCCACCTATGTTTGTGAGGTTATTTTGTGCAGTGTACGAGATGTGGGTTTTGCTAGCTAGACAGCACTTGCTAACAGTCTTCATCCCCACAAAATCCAGTTCTGAAGAAGGGTCGCTGGACCCAATATGCTAATTCGGCTTTCTCTCGCAGATACTGCTGGACCTGCTGAGTTTCTGTAGTAACTCCTGTTTTTGTAATTGTGAACTACTGCTTGGATGGGTAGAAGTTGGTAATGAGCAGCTCAAGAGCCTTCAAACTTTGCAATATCTAGTGACTTCAGCCATTTCTTGACATCTGTTGATGATGCCTTACAGCACTAACCATTGATTGAGAGTAGAATAATAAAGTAGTGGTTTGCTGCATTAGATATTTCCTGCTGTTTGTATAAAAGATATATCTCTTCCAAGTACAATGGAAGTAGTGCCAAACAACATGATGGAAGGTATCCTCAAAGTGAACTGGAACTTTTGATGATGCAGTGGCTTCAAGAGATGTATCTTGTCCTACTTTCTTTTAGAGAGAAGATTGAATGAGAGGTACCAAACAGTCTGTGGTAACATAAACAGCTTTTGACTTTGGGATTTTTTATTAAAGTTGGAACATTAGAAGCAGCCTGGATGGGTGTGGCTAGCTCTCACAGACCAGAATTTCTAGTTTTTTTTAGCTTCAGATTCAGCAGAAGCTGCTGGATTTTTGAGGAAACACAAACTATTCTTCCCCCTCTCTCGGTTACAGGTAGAAGCTGGGGTTGCAGGCATTGCATGTGAGCAAATATATTTTCGGATTTTGCTTTTTGCCAAGGCGCGTTCACAGGATGTTGCTAAATTGGAATGGTTAATTAGTAACAGTTACTGTAGCTATTATTCTGTTAAGTTTTCCAATAGAGTTAAGCTATTCCAAGTTCTTCTTTCTTTTGATGTACTTTAACTATAGCTTTTGAATAAATTATCTTAATGCTGAGCAGTTTGACCAGTTGAATTGCATCAGGAATACAGCAGATTGCATTAGCTTTAAAATAAGGAAAAGTTAGGGTCTAGGCTACCTTCTTAAAATATTTTGAGGGGGTCTGGTCCTTAACAGTCTTCATCCCCACAAAATCCAGTTCTGAAGAAGGGTCACTGGACCCAAAATGCTATTTCGGCTTTCTCTCTCAGATACTGCTGGACCTGCTGAGTTTCTGTAGTAACTCCTGTTTTTGTAATTGTGAACTACTGCTTGGAGATAATATGTAATACTAAAGTGTTTCTTTTATCAATTATAAACAATATATTGACTCTGCAAAGTAATATTACCGGCAATCTGCAGAAACAAGTGAAGATCAAGCACCTTTTTTAAGTGAAGATAATGATGAGCACAAAAAAAAAGCAAATGTCACAGGAAGTTACAGAAATTTCAAGTTTTATAAACAGTTTTACTTTAAATTGTTTGTTTAATTCCAAGCTAGATTGAAATTGGGAATTCTTCAGGATATTTTTACCTGAATACAAAGCTCTTAGGATTCTCTTGATATGGAGATTGAATTGGGAAACAAAACATCAAAGGTGACCAAACATAATATTGGATAGCAGGGTTTCTAAAGAAATCCCAGAACCTCTTTAAAGGTCTTAAGAGAGAGAGAGAGAGAGAGAGAGAGAGAGAGAGAGAGGAGATAGACACACCTCAATTTGCCACCAAAGAAAAAAGAATGCTGTTCCCACTGTTCACCACCTGAAACTGACCTGGGAGCTCACACTCAGAATGAGGTATTAAGTTCTTGCAGAGGTAAAAGACACTGAAAGATTCATTAAACCTGGGTTGGAGTGAAGGAATCACACTGTGGAAGTCAGCCATGGGATTACAAATTACCAATTGGGAAAGCCGAGAAGGCAGCCGGCCATCTCACCAGTACTGAGAACAGCTTTAGACTGGTTCCAAACGAACAGAGTGTCCACTTAAGATTTAACATGAAATAAAGCCATTGCAGTGGATTGGCAGTTGCCTGAAAATTCACATGGCTAGTCTTTTCTGTGGATTAGTGGTGCTGGCAGAGCACAGCAGGTCAGGCAGCCTTGCAAGAGGATTCGCAGTAGGGTTAAAATCAATGAGGGAAACAGCATCCGAGTTACTGCTCCTCGGATGCTGCCTGAACTGCTGTGCTCTTCCAGCACCACTAATCCAGAATCTGGTTTCCAGCATCTGCAGACATTGTTTTTACCTAGTCTTTTCTGTGGTTTACAGGATAATTTATCTACAAAAAAATGGTTAGTCGATGTGCTCATAACTTACATTTGAACTATAGCTTTTATGTTTTACAAATAAATAACATTTTTGGTTGAAAATGAGAAGGATAAATGTAGATAATTGGCTTTGAAATTGATAACATGTTCGAAGCTAATTACACTTAAAAGCTAATCTGTATTTATCTTACATGGTCAGAGAACGATGTAAGTGTATACATAATGTATGCCCTGTTTATAAGGCTCAGATCTACCAGGGAATCTCCACTGCTTTCATATTTACATTATTTATGGAATTTTCAGATAATTGAAGCTGAAAGAAGCTTTAGAAACAAGAGGATTTTTTTGTGGGTTGAAGGATTTGGAGCAAGGGCAATCACATTCATTAGTAATATAAATTATTTTGATAGATCTCTGAATTAAAAAGAAGTTTTCAAGCAACTTGCAAAGAAGGAATGTTGTTTTCAGATTGCTCTTCCAGATCACAGAACAATCCTATTCTTCAGTGGAGACGTCGGTTAGCCAATGTGTCTCTCTTTACTTCATTAAAAAATTTACATGGTTTATGAAATTTTCAAATGCAAGAAAGCTGAAAGATATTTTACAGACACAAGGACATTTTGTTGTGGGTCATATGGTCTTGCCAAAGGGCAATATCGTTCATTAGCAGAATAAGTCATTTATATGGATTTCAGAATCAAAGGTGAGTACTTAGGTTGTCAAATAATTTTTAAGGTCTGTTTGGGGACATCCAAAACATGCCATGTTGTCATAGAAATAAACTAGAAAAGGTTTGCTGTTGTTCAGTTGATCTGGGTGCTTGTTCCAAAGGCTTGTTCCAAGTGTCATTTGGGCTGTGGAAGTCAGCAGTGTTTTTTTAATTCACTCAAAAGTAATGGGCTTCCTTGGCTGGATCAGCGTTTATCACCCATCCTGATTTGCCTTTGAGCTGCCTTGTTGAACGACTGCAGCCCAGGTAATTGGTTCAGGTGTACCCACAATACCATTAGAGTGGGGGTTCAGTATTTTGTTGCAATCTCACTGAAGGAATGGCAATGCATTTTCAAGTTTTGATGGAGGGTATGATGAGGTGAATAAAGGAGCAGCATGATGGCACAGCGGTTAGCACTGCTGCCTCACAGTGCCAGGGACCAGGGCTTAAATCCAGCCTTGGGAGACAGTGTGTGTGAAGTTTGCACATGCTGCCTGTGTTTCCTCCAGGTGCTCAGGCTTCCTCCCAAGTTTAACGATGTACAGTTTAGGTGGATTGGCCATGTTAATTTGCTCCATGGTGTCCAAGATTGTGTTGGGTAGGTGAATTAGCCATGGTAAATGTGGGGTTACAGGAATAGGATGGGATGTTTTTCAGAGAGTTGGTGCAGACTTGATGGGGCATACAACCTCTACCTGCATTATTCGGATTCTGTATTCTATGACAGTAACTTGGAGGGGAACCTGTCGTTGGTGCTGATGTTCCGTGTATCTGCTGCCCTCGTCCTTATGGATGGTAATGTTTGAGAATTTGGAAGCTCACTGAACATAGCGAAAGTCCATTCGTTTTAGTCAGAGTAACATTAATTTAAAATTTCACATGAAATGTGCGGAAAAAGCACCCCCACTTCTGATCTTATGATGGAATGGAACATCATTGATGATTTGGCTGAAGATGGTAAAGCCAAGGAAACAATAGAAAATAGACAATATGTGCAGGAGTAGGCCATTCTGCCCTTTGAGCCTGCACCACCATTCATTATGATCATGGCTGATCATCCTCAATCAGTATCCTGTTCCTGCCTTATCTCCATAACCCTTGATTCCACAATCCTTGAGAGCTCTATCCAACTCTTTCTTAAACGAATCCAGAGACTGGGCCTCCACTGCCTTCTGGGGCAGAGCATTCCACACACCCACCACTCTCTGGGTGAAGAAGTTTCTCCTCATCTTTGTCCTAAATGGCCTACCCCTTATTTTTAAGCTGTATCCTCTGATTCGGGACTCGCCCATCAGCGGAAACATGTTTCCTGCCTCCAGAGTGTCCAATCCTTTAATAATCTTATACGCCTCAATCAGATCCCCTCTCAGTCTTCTAAATTCAAGGGTATACAAGCCCAGTTGCTCCAATCTTTCAACTTAAGATAGTCCCGCCATTCCAGGAATTGACCTCGTGAACCTACGCTGCACTTCCTCAATAGCCAGAATGTCTTTCCTCAAATTTAGAGACCAGAACTGCATTCAATATTCCAGGTGTGGTCTCACCACAGCTGCAGAAGAACCTCTTTGCTTCTATACTCAATCCCTCTTGTTACAAAGGCCAGCATGCTATTAGTCTTCTTCACTACCTGCTGTACTTGCATGCTTGCCTTCATTGACTGGTGTACAAGAACACCCAGATCTCTTTGTACTACCCCTTTACCTAACTTGACTCCATTTAGGTAGTAATCTGCCTTCCTGTTCTTGCCACCAAAGTGGATAACCACACATTTATCCACATTAAACTGCATCTGCAATGCATCTGTCCACTCACCTAACCTGTCCAAGTCACCCTGTAATCTCCTAACATCCTCCTCACATTTCACCCTGCCACCCAGCTTTGTATCATCAGCAAATTTGCTAATGTTATTACTAATACCATCTTCTATATCATTAATATATATTGTAAAAAGCTGCGGTCCCAGCACTGATCCCTGAGGTACCCCACTGGTCACCGCCTGCCATTCCGAAAGGGAGCAGTTTATCACTACTCTTTACTTCCTGTCAGCCAACGAATTTTAAATCCAGGTCAGTACTTTGCCCCCAATATCATGCGCCCTAATTTTGCTCACTAACCTCCTATGTGGGACTTAATCAAAGGCTTTCTGAAAGTCCAGGTACACTATATCCACTGGATCTCCCTTGTCCATCTTCAGAGTTACATCCTCAAAAAAATTCCAGTAGATTAGTCAAGCATGATTTCCTCTTCATAAATCCATGCTAACTCTGACCTATCCTGTTACTGTTATCCAGATGGGTCGTAATTTCATCCTTTATAAATGACTCCAGCATCTTTCTTACGACTGAGGTCAGACTAACTGGTCTATAATTTCATGCTTTCTCTCTCGCTCCTTTCTTAAAAAGTGGTACAACATTAGCCACCCTCCAATCCGGAGGAACTGATCCTGAATCTATCGAACTCTGGAAAATAATCACTAACGCATCCACAATTTCTAGAGCCACCTCCTTCAGTAACCTGGGATGTAGACCATCAGGCCCCGGGGACTTATCAGCCTTCAGACCTAACAGTCTCTCCAACACAAATTCCTGGCAAATATAAATTCCCTTCAGTTCAGGTCCTTCAGCCACTGTTACCTCTGGGACATTGCTTGTGTCTTCCCCAGTGAACACAGATCTGAAGTACTAATTCAACTCTTCTGCCATTTCTTTGTTCCCTGTAATATATTCCCCTGTTTCTGTCTTCAAGGGTCTAATTTTAGCCTTAACCATTTTTTTCCCTTTCACATAACTAAAAAAGCTTTTACTATCATCCTTTATATTTTTGGCCAGTTTACCTTCGTACCTCATTTTTCTCTGCGTTTTTCCTTCTTAGTAATCCTCTGTTGTTCTTTAAAAGCTTCCCAGTCCTCCGTTTTCCCACGCATCTTTGCTATGTTATACTTTTTCTCTTTTGACTTTATATGTTTCTTAACTTCCCTCATCAGCCATGGCTGATGCCTCCTTCCCTGCCTCCTAATAGGATCTTTCTTCCTTTTTGGAATGAACTGATCCTGCATCTTCTGCATTATACCCACAAGTATCTGCCATTGTTCCTCCACTGTTATCCCTGCTAAGGTATCGCACCATTGAACTTTGGCCAGCTCCTCCCTCATAGCTCCATAGTTCCCTTTATTCAACTGAAATATTGTCACTTCCAACTGTAACCTCTCCCTTTCAAATTGCAGATTGAAGCTTATCGTATTATGGTCACTACCTCCTTCACTTCGCAGTCCCTGATCAATTCTGGTTTGTTGCACAGTACCAGATCCAGAATTGCCTTCTCCCTGGGAGGCTCCAGCACCAGCTATTCTAAGAATCCATCTCTGAGGCACTCCACAAAGTCTCTTTCTTCATGTCCAATACCATCCTGATTCTCCCAGTCGACTTGCATGTTGAAATCCCCCATAACAATTGTAGTAACATCTTTGCGACAGGCCAATTTCAGCTCCTTATTCAACTTACACCCTACATCCATACTACTATTTGGGGGCCTGTAGATAACTCCCAAGAGGGTCTTTCTACCCTTAGAATTTCTCAGCTCTATCCATACTGACTCTACACCCCCTGATTCTAGGTCACCTCGCGCAAGGGACTGAGTATCATCCCTTACCAACAGGACCACCCCACCCCCTCTGCCCGTCAGTCTGTCCTTACAGTAGTGCGTATAGCCTTGAATATTCATTTCCCAGGCCCTGTCCACTTGAAGCTACGTCTCAGTTATCCCCACAATACTGTAGCTGCCAATTTCCAAAAGAGCCTCAAGCTCATCCATCTTATTTCTAATACTTTGTGCATTTACATATAGTATTTTTAATTTGTTACTGCCTTCACCCTTCCTATCAATCCATATTTCACTCAACCTTACGGCATGATCCCTTTCTGCTTCATTGATAACGTTGTCTTTCTTGACTTCCCTTGTTCTAACTTTCCCTTCAATTTCCTTCTTAAACTTCCAGTTTGTCCCCACCCCCCCGCTATTTAGTTTAAACGCAGCTGTGTTGCAGTAGCAAAGCTGCCTGCCAGAATGCTGGTCCCCAACCTATTAAGGTGCAAACCGTATCTTTTGTATAATTTTATGCTTACCACAAAACATACCCCAGTGATCCAAGAATTTAAATCCTTGCTTCCTGCACCGGTTCCCCAGCCACACATTCAAGTCCATTATCTCCCTGTTCCTGGCCTCTCCAGCCTGAGGAAATGGAAGCGAACCGGAGATAACCACTCTGAACGTCCTGCTTTTCAGCCTTCTTCCTAGTTCTCCGAAGTCCCACTGTAGTATGTTCCTCCTCTTCTTCCCGACATCATTTGTGCCGACATGTACCACCACCTCTGGCTCCTCACCTTCGTCCTTGAGGATTTCCTGCACTCTGTCTGCGATGTCCTTAAATCCCGCCTGTTGCCACAGAAACCCTGTTCAATTCCTCTCACTATGGAGTCCCCTATCCCCACGGCTCTGTGCGATGTCTGACTCCTTGGCTCTGCCTCCACGCCAACATTTGATTGACAGACCTGACTGCCTCACAGACTGGCAGTGTCATCTGTCTCGACTGTTTCCAAAAGATTCAACTTGTTCCTGACAGGTATTTCCCCCGCGGTCTCTTGCACTCTGCCTTCCTCATTGTCTTCTCTCTTCTGCTCTCTTCTGAAACTATTCTGAGGAACTCCTACAGAGATGTCCTGAGACTGTGATGACTGAACTCCAACTACAACCATCTTCCTATTGCCAAGTATGGCGCCAACTACAGCAAATTTTCCCCTAATACCCATTGATTCCTTGATGCTACACATGGTGGAATGCGGCCTTGATATCAAGGATGTCACTCTCACTTCACCTCAGCTCTTCTCTTGAGATTACTAATATGATTGTGTATGTACAAAAGAACATTCTTTATCTTTTTTTTAGATTAGATTACTTACAGTGTGGAAACAGGCCCTTCGGCCCAACAAGCCCACACAGCCCCGCCGAAGCGTAACCCACCCATACCCCTACATCTATATTAACCCCTTACCTAACACTATGGGCAATTTAGCATGGCCAATTCGCCTGGCCTGCACATCTTTGGACTGTGGGAGGAAACCGGAGCACCCGGAGGAAACCCACGCAGACACGGGGAGAACGTGCAAACTCCACACAGTCAGTCGCCTGAGGCGGGAATTGAACCCGGGTCTCAGGCGCTGTGAGGCAGCAGTGCTAACCACTGTGCCACCGTGCCGCCCACATCTTGTTCTTAAAAATAAAGTATAAGGAACAAGAAGAGTACAGGATTAATGACAAGTTTAAAGTAGAATTTGGTTAGGCCACAGTTACACTACACTTTTTGTTTGCATTTTCTATAATGAATAGAAACTGCATTACCCCTCTTCAGACCTTACATGGATTTACCAGGATAATACCAGGGCAACTTAAGGGAAAATACCAGAAATACTATGTGAAATCCCACTGCAGCAAAGGGCAGAGAATGTATGTAATACAGGTTTTTAAAATAAAAAATGATTTTGATAGAGTGAATAAGGAATGACAATTTCCTCCAGTCAAAAAATGAGTGATAAAGGTATCATCAATTTACAGCTGACACAAGAAGAGAACAGACTGATTAGCAGAATTGTTTATTATGCAGACAGTTATTGGAGCATGAAAAGCTCTTTTTATGACAAAATATTAAGAAATATTTGAAGTTGAGGAATACAGGTGAAGGGGTAAAGTGGTGTGGTGGGATTTGAATTGCTGTACAGAAGTGATGTGATAGATTAAATTACTAATTCTGTTTTTTAAAATCTGAAAGAGGGAACAACATTTGAATCAGTCAAGAGGAAATTAGGTGGAGGTGTAATGGATTGCAAATAAGCATGAGCTAAATGAGACTAAAAAGTCTCCCTTACTTTACTCAGGCTGCTCCATGCCAAACAAATGTTTATTGCAAACACAACAAACCTGTTAAATATTTACTGCTTCAGATATCAAACCCAGCTCCATCTATTATGAACAGATGCTGCTACCTCAAAATAATAAAAATGTCTGCCTCCAAAATGCTGGCATTCAACTGAGATTGGTTGATGTGAAATTAGATACGTGAGCTATGACCTTTCTGAACTTGGGCAAAGGAGTTTTGATTGTAAATCAGCTCTCAGCTGTCACATTAGATAAACGTAAAATATCCCTTTCCAAATTCAGTCACTTTTATGTTGTGAAGTTATTTAAATTTTATTCCCAGTAATGTAATTTATTGGTGGTCTTATTTCCAAATGACCTTGTTTTGATGGACTTTCCAACACTTGAAGGCCGCATACTTGTCTCATAACTGTTTCTACAGGGAGTGCCGAGTGATGATTGATGTGCTGATGTTTCAATATCTCTAGAGCTGTCCATATCAAGGCAGCGTTAACAATTAGATTTATGATTAAAAAGGAATATGAAGATCAAAAAGTTGTTACATTTCTTTCGTAGAGGTTACCTTTTTAAAATTTTTACTAGATACTGATTCCTTCCTTGTTGGGTTATGGGTTTACAGAGTCCAGAAACCTTCCAGTTCATTCTTGGAATGCTCATTCTTCACAAGACTGAGTATATAGCTGACAATTGCTTCATGGTGCATACTTCAGCTGACTTTGATGCTGCTCTCGAGTTGCATTTACACCCATGCACTTCAAAGAGAAGCTGCTGGATAGCAACCGGGAGAATGGAAACTGGCTCATTTTCCTCTTCCTAATATAAGAAGCTTGCAAAATTGATGCAGCAATTTAGAGTGAATTTTCCATCTGCTAGCATTTTGCCAGTGTTGGAGTGGCCTCCTGTCTTGTGGGATGGGGAAGGTTTGCCAGGTAAATTGAAGGTAGTTTCCCAGAAGTGTGTGGGCAAACCAGAACCAGAGGCTCCAAGATAAAGGTGCCTTGTGCTAATCATTATCCTGTGATTCCAACAGTGCAGCTGGATAGGTTTTCCCTCTGTTCTGTGGACATAGCCAACATAAAAAAAAGATTTACTGTTGACTCTTCTGAGAGTGCCTTAAAATTGAAGGCACCCACCCTCTTATCTTCCTTACTATTTCAACAGTGACCAACTCTCTGTGGCATGACTGACGATCTAGATTGCTGGCAGTCTGAACGGGCTATGCAGGAATGAAGGTCCACTGTCATCCTGAAAAAAAACCACCTCCCAGTTCCTCCTTTGTTGTCATCTCCTGGTAAGATCACAGAGCAAATCCCGCCTCCTCTTCAAGTGCTGACCACCTGATGATCTGCCCAACGATGTGACCTTTTCCATTTTCTCCAAATCTCACATCACCCTAAGGGTGATGGGAGTGAGAATGGGGCGGGGGAGCTTGGGTGGCTAGATGCATTTGTCAAGTGGGTGACAATCATGAATTCAATGTATTACGTAACCTTTAGCTTACCACAACACAGGCTTGGTGGCTTCAGAAAAATGTTAAAAGAAAGCAGGGAGAAGAAAGAGTATAATATTCTGATTGAGAGTTTATACTAAGCTTTTACCATTTAAATCTTGTTGAGTTGAAGCATAATGTGCTAGGATTCAACATAAATCCTCAGATATGTTTCCACTAAGTTTTCAAAGTTGGCAGTTAAATCGTTTACACATTTCATGTGATCCTATTCTCCACACATTTCTTGAAGGGAAACAATCAGGATTAGGATGGTTTTACATCCCTCCTGCAGTAAATGAATTCTATCAGCCTATTTGTTTAATTACCATCAGCTCCTCTGACCAAGCTTTCAAGATGTCAACAATTGCAGAAGATTCATATAAATTGTAGCTTTATTGATACACACAAACATTCTCACTTGACAGCACACCTCCAGCCAGTCATCCATAAATGAACAGAATAAACAAAGGATACAATGTTGATCTTTTGAGGAGTACCAGTCAGCATCTCACACAAAACCTACGTACCTTTGTAAAAGTGTGCTTTGATAACTATGATTTAAGCAAAGGCACTGACCTAAGGCTAAAAAATAAACCATTTAATTTTCTGCAGTAGCATTTTACAGGCAACTGTGTCAACTAGCTCACATAGGTCAAAAGACTCAGCCAACCATTAAACTGAGATGCAAAGGTGGATATGTGTACCTATTGAATTCTGTACAAACTGCTGGCCCTTATAATACAAGTCTCTATATTTATTGCATTAACTCCATATTGCATTAATCTACTGATGTCAGACAACATGGACTGGGACCCGAGTCTACAGAGTAAAAGAGATGTCACCGTCTGTCATCCCTTGTATATAAAATAGGATTTGCCAGAGGGCAACTCAGTAGGTCTGGCAGCATCTGTGGGAGGAAAGCAGAGTTAATGTTTTGAGGCCTGTGACTCTTCATCAGAACTGAATAGCAGCTGGGGAAAAAAAAATGGTATTTATGCTGAAAATGATAGGCAGGTGAGCAGTGGGGGTAAGGGGGAGGAGAGCAGATAGACGCAGATAGACCCAGAACGAGAGAGGCATATAAAATGGGGAGGTCAACAAGGGGATTAAGTATGGCAGACTAATGCAAAACAGAAGTTGAACAAATGATAATGAAAGTCGCAGCGAATGTGTGGGAAGTGCTCTTTGTGCAATTTCTGCCACTTTCAACTCTCATTGTCAATTATTCAGCAAATTTTCTGTCCTGGTCTGCCATCCGTAATCCCCTTGTTTACCTACCCCTTTCATATCTCTCCCTCTCTCTCTTTGGGCTCCATTTCCACCTATCTACTCACCTCTTCCCTAACTCCCTGTCATGCCCCAGCTCATCCCACAAGCTCAGCTTCAGCAGAATACCAATTTTTCTTCCAGCTCCTATCAATTCTGATGAAGATTTGAACCGTTAACTCTGTTTTCTCTCCACAAACACTGTAAGACCTGCTGAGTTTCTCCAGTGATTTGTTTTTGTTTCAGATTGCCAGGATCCCCAGTTCTTTGTTTTACCCCTTGTATATAAAATGTTCAATAAAGTCTGTTAATGTCCACTCACCTGACTGTAGAAATTATCTTACTGCAGCCTAAAGAAGACCTTACATTATAAAAAAGCACCCTCACCTGCCAAAAGGAAAGCTATTTTCAAAGTTGTTCCTGAAGTAGCAAGCAATATGTGCTTTCCAAATGTGACATGGAAATTTAAGAACAGATCAATTCAGTCCTTAGCTGCCTAAAAATTATAAGTACTCCTGGGAAACAATTACATTCTTTGTGGGTGAAATGGTGGACCCACAAAGGTTAATGGCAAGAACGCCAATTTTAAATTGGATCCAGAGGCAAGTGCAGTCTTTCATATTCGATGTTATGATAAGCCTTTCTTAAACCATCTTTCTTCAAGATACAGGTGGAATCACAATAAAAGCAGGAGGCAATTGCAGAGATTACTTATCCCTCGATGTCATTCGCATTGTTATTTATTAAACAGGTCTGCATATGCAGTTTTGAACTTTCTTTATGCACCAGCTGCAGCTGAGATTGAAGTTGATTTATTACCCAGTAAGCCAGACTGTATTAATGGATCACCATTCCCTGGACCACACGAGGAGGATGCAGAATTTCCACTTTACTTAGAAGAGAGGTTAGAGGAAGCAGGAGCATGATGTGTCAAGGATGATTGTGACCATCTGCCAGATGGAGTTTTAGACTTTAATATTTTCTTTCAGGACAAAGAGAAAACAAATGTTAAAGTTACACAATCTGATGAATGAAGAGGTACCTTGCCATCCTTTTTTGATTCTAATGATGATGATAAAGTCTCTGCTGCCTGTTTTGAGGACTCAAACCCTTTCTTTAAAAAGGTAAGTTTATCTGCTTGTTTCACTGAGAAATTTCACAACTATTGCAAAATGCCACTGAAAAGCTATCAAGAGGAAAAGGAGACCCTTAACTACAACAGAATCAAACAGTTATTGACCATTTAGAGATTATTGATCTCCAAACGATACCAAAATCTGTAACTGAGTCCCATCAGTAAGCCAGGGAACCACTCAAAATTTCTTTCAGTAAAGAGAGCACAGAATTATTACAGTCCATTTGGCTCTTCAAATGAGCATCAATACTGAGTACCAATCAGCTGCTTTTACTGAATTACCCTTGCACATAACTTATGTTCAAATAATCATCCAATACCCTTATGAATACCATCTTGGGGCACTGCACAGATTCTAGAACTGAGTACCAACTCAGAAAAAACTTAAAAATCAAACATTAAATGGAGCTTGATTACCTCCAAACTAAACAAGTTGCTAATTACTGGTAAGTACTGTTAAAGGTAAGGTTGAAGTGCCGAGTGGATGATCAATCTCAGCCTCCTCAATAGGTTCTTGGCGTCTCAGATGTTAGTGTTCAGCCAAGTCACAGCACACTACATGATCTCAAGAAACAGGTGAAGGCACTGAACATCATGAATACTAAGGGCCCTCATAACATTCTGACAACAGCACTGGACACCGAACTTGTTGCACAAGTAGCTAGATTGTTCCAGTACAGCTACAACACTGGAATCTACACAGCAAAGTGGAAAATTGCTCAAGTATATCCTGCATACAAAAAGCAGGATGAATCCAACCTGCTTAATTGCTGCTCCATTGGTCTATACTTTATCATCAGAAACATGACAGAACAGTAATCAAGCCATCAATACTTGCTTAGCAATGACATTCAGTTTGGGCTCCACCAGGGTCATTCAGCTCCTCATCTCATTACAGCCTTGGCTCAAACAAGGATAAGACAGCAGGATTCCAGGGTCAGGAGAGAGTGACTACGTTTCTAGAACTGTTAGCTCCCTGCGCTAACCACACGCTTCCCCAGGCTGGGTGCTGCAAAATGGGTAATTTCCTAACTTGAGCTGTCTGCCTCGGACACAAAAATCTAGCTCAATGTCTCCAGTCATTGCCACAATTATTAGCCACCATGTTACACAGCTCTGAACTTTTCATTAATTATTGTGGAATACTACCACGGTACTTGTGAGCAGAAAACCATTCAGAAAAAGCATGTTCATGCAGGAAAATGCATGTTACTTTTAACTGAAGAATGATAATGTGTTGTAGAGAAACAAAGAAACTGAAAATCATTACACCATTCATTCCAGTTGGATAGATGAATTTAATAGCTGATTTATTCAGGGCCATTAATTTTCTTGCCTATTTACTTGGTTAATGCACAACAGCTATGGTGCACTTGAAACTCACTCATGTTATTGAAGGTGTTCAGTGTAATAGATTGCAGAGTTTATGTTTATTACATTGACAAAAGAGAGAGGGAGAGATAATTAGCCTGATTTGAACTAGCGTTGGACCTAAAGACAATAATAATATTGATTAAATCAGTCTCTTCTGCGCAACCAGGGAAAGTGATCACACTTTCTTCATGAGAAAACTATTTTAAAATGTTCAGGTGGAATCTTTTCTCCCTGGAGGTGGTGAAAGAGGTGGCAAGAAGTGGAATAGTTGGATGATTTGGTCCTGGAGGCCGATTAGGCATTTTCTTGGCTCCTCATTAACTAAGTGCTGTGCACTGGGGACTTCCTTGACTCTTTGGCTTTTAAGGCCTTAATGTGGTTGAGTAAAAGCTAACTGAAAGTCAAATGCATGGATTCCAACCCCTAGAACCCCTCTATTCACAACACCCTATTTTGTGAGAAACGAAAAAATAACCCTTTTGGATCTGCTTCAGGGTGGTCTTTAGGACCCAGAAGTTCTGGCCTCTGATTCGCTGCCACTTTCTGACAAGGTGGGGGGGTGCACCTTTGTCAAGCCCTGCAATCCAAAGAGAAACTCAACGGGGCGTTCTTAACAAGATGGTTGTCTTGTGATTTAGCAAGTTTTCTTGATGATGAATCTGCCCTCCCCAACACTTAGCCTGTAAATCTGAGAATCACATTGCAGCCAGTCCAATGGTTCCAGACAATGATTCCAAAGTTTATTTTTCATCTGCAGTTATTGTGCATGTGGCAACCGTAGTTTAAAAAAAAACATTTTGGAATTAAGGGCTAAAAATGTCCACAGTACTTCAAAGTTCTGCCACTGACCATGGCAACAGGGGTCTTCTCAGTATTTAAACTCAGCAATAGTGAAGGAAAGATATTGTTACAAATAAGACTAGTAGGTGGTTTAGAGGGGAATTTGCAAGTCATGGAGCTTCCATATATGGGCTACCCTTGTCCTTCCAGATGATAGTGGTTTTGGTTTTGGAAGGTGCTGTCAGAGGAACCTCTGTAAGTCATTGAATGTATCTTGCTGATGGGACACACTGCTGCCACCATGCATCAGTAATGAAAAGACTGAATGATGATGGTGATGGATATGGTGACAGTTGGCAGACAGACGGTGAGTTAATTGCTACAGAATTCCTAGCCTCTGACCTGTTTCTGTAGCCACAGAACTCACAATAAATGCTGATTTTACCAGCCTATGAAGGAATAAAAACAAACAGAAGCTTTGAACAATTGGTGAATTGAAGAGTATAGGGAGAGTGGTGGTGTTCAGTTGAAGTTCAGTCATGATGAAGTGGGCTCAAAAGGTCAAAGGGCCTATTCTTGTTCCTATTTCTCATGTTTTATGTCAAAGCTCAAAGAAAATTCTTACATTCCTAATGAGGAATATGCTACAAAATCTACGTCTCTGGCAGAGTGTAAATGAAGCTGTACATTATTTTCAAGTGAACTTATGGATTCATTAAAACTAATGCAAAAATATCATTCATTGTGAGGCTGAGATGACAAAAACATCAGATTATCGAAAGGTGACATGTTTGCTAGGTTTAATGGCCTCACCCTGCCAATATTAGTTGCTGTCTATAGTCAGCTGCTGATTATGCAGCAGTGTAGCAAGTAATCTAAATGTCATGACAAGTTGTTAAAGTGAATTTGAAAAATTGGATAATTTGTGGACTAGTTCCAGAAAACAAATGTCTTAAGTCTGTTGACTATTGCAAAAATCTAACAAGTTGCATTATGTCCTCTAAGAAGGGGAATTTTCCACCCCTACCTGATTTTTCCTTCAGAAATCCAATCTTTTTTTTTACATGCTTAAATACATCAAGGCTCCTAACTCAGCACATTCAAAACTATGACCTCTCACATCTAGTCAGGAGTCACACAATACCAGGTTATAGTCATAGAGTCATACAGATGTACAGCACAGAAACAAACTGATCGGACCAATTCGTTCATGTCGACCAGATATCCTAACCTACTCTAGTTCCATTTGCCAGCACTTGCCGCATATCACTCTAAACCCTTCCTATTCATATACCCATCCAGATGCCTTTTAAAAGTTGCAACTGTACCAGCCACCACCCACTTCCTCTGGCAGCCCATTCCATACGTGTACCACCCTCTGAGTGAAAAAGTTTCCCATTAGGTCCCTTTTATATTTTTCCCCTCTCACCCTAAACCTATGGCCTCTAGTTCTGAATTTCCCCCACCCCAGAGAAAAGACTTTGTCTGTTTACCCTATCCATTACCCTCATTATTTTATAAACCTCTGTAAGGTCACCCCTCAGCCTCCGAAGCTCCAGGAAACACAGCCCAGCCTAGTCAACCTCTCCATATATTAGTGAGTTTTGAGAAGATTTGTAGCTCAGGTTGAGGCTCTGGGCGTAGGTTTGCTTGATGAGCTGGAAGGTTCATGTTCAGATATTTCATCACCATACTAGGTTACATCTTCAGTGAGCCTCTGGACAAAACCTATATCTCTCCCTATATCTCAAATCCTCCAACCCTGGCAACATCCTTGTAAATCTTTTCTGAACCTTTTCAAGTTTCACAACATCCTTCCGATTGGAAGGAGACCAGAATTGCATGCAATATTCCAAAAGTGGCCTAACCAATGACCTCTACAGCTGCAAAATGACCTCCCAACTCCTGTACTCAATACTTTAACCAATAAAGGCAACAGGTTTATTTAAAATCACAAGCTTTCAGACTGCTGCTCCTTTGTCAGGTGAAGGGCAAGGGCAGCAGACCAATGCAAACCCCACCATCTTCACTTTTTCTCCTAGACACTGACCATTCTGACATTGAATTCTATCGTTGTTCCTTCAGTCTTACTGGATCAAAATCCAGGAGTTCCCTCCCTAACAGCATTGTGGTGTGGTTACACCAAATGGACTGCAGCAGGTCAAGAGGCAGGTCAGTGCCATCTTCCCAAAGGCAAATAGGGATGGACAAGAAGTGCTGACCCAGTCAACAATGCTCACATCCCATGAATAAACAAAAAAATACATGCTGACATTTGCAAAACAAAATCAAACAAATTACGTAAATGCATTAAATCTGAGAACAAATGATTATTCTTACAAATTATATTACTTCAGCTAGAGCTTATCAGAAGGTCTCTAATTCAAATATGCATTATAAAACTGTATTGTATCTTAACCATTTGGACTCTGAAAGTTACAATGGATCCATGTTGCCCATTGATCTGGTAGTATAATACTGGTTCTAAAAATGAAACAATTATTTTAATATTAGATCTGATTGGTTTTGTTGAGGTAGAGAGCAGACCAATGTTCGGTCATCAGCTCTGTTTAATTTCACGTTTCAATCATTGTTGCGATGTGACAAATGATGTTCCCGAGGGATCCATACTTATCTTTTCGTCACATTCATCAATGTCTTGACTGACGGAACTAAGAGTCAAAAGGTGTGGTGATGGAAAAGCACAGCCGGCCAAGCAGCGTCTGAGGAGCAGGAGAGTCGACGTTTCACGCATAAGCTATTTGTCAGGAACTGACAGTTTACATCCAGGTTTGACACAAAGGCCTGAATTTTCATGGGAATGGTTAGAGTCTTTGGTTTAGCCCCAGCAACCTGAGAGGTTTGTAAAATTATGAGGGGCATGGATAGAATGAATAGTTGATGTCTTTTTCCCAGGGTGCAAACGTTAATTATGTGGGACATGGGTTTAAGGTAAAAAGGGATATTGAAAAAGTTTAAAGGAGACATGAGAGGCAAGTGTTTTTACACAGAGTGTCTGGAATGCGTGGACAAAGGAGATAGTAGAAGTAGATACAAAGCAAAATTGAGGAGGCATCTTGACAGATACATGCACACCAGGCAACTGGGATGTTGCCTCGTATGGAGGGAAGGTCTTCTGAGGAAAGACTGATGGAGTTGAGGCTGTTTTTGTTAGAGAGAAGAAGTTGAGAGGTGACTTAGTTCAGATATATAAGATAATCAGTGGGTTTGGTAGGGTGGTCAGTGAGAGCTTTTTCCTCGGATGGTGATGGCTAGCATGAGGGGAAATAGTTTTAAATTGAGGGGTAATAGATATAGGATAGATGTCAGAGATAGTTTCTTTACTCAGAATGCACTGCCTGCAACAGTAGTAGATTCACCAATTTTAAGGGCATTTAAATGGTTATTGGATAAACATATGGATGAAAATGGGATAGTGTAGGTTAGATTGTCTTCAGATCGGTTCCACATGTTGGCACAACAATGAGGGCTGAAGGGCCTGTACTGCGCTGTACTGTTCTATGTTCAATGAATACGCATGCAACACAGGGATAGAAACTGTGTAGAGGCAAAGCGGTTTAGAAAAGTATCATGTGTAAGCATAGGCTTGGTGAGCTGAAGGGCCTGTTTCTGTGCTGTGCTGTTCTTTGTCTACAGATTGTTAAAAGTGGGCACTAATGTGCATAAAAAGTGCATAAGCTCATTGGAACTTCAAAGCTGTCAAGACACAGAGATCCTCTTGGAACTGTCAAGTTGTCAAGCCATTTAAATCTTGTAGCTTTAAAATTTAAATAAAGTGTGCAGTTTAGAAAAAAGAATCAGCATTTACAATTTTCTTGTGTTTGGATTTGATAGGACTTTTGGTACGTGACTGATTTCACAACCTATCATCATATTCAGCAAAAGAGGACAGAATGTTTGATCAAGAGGGAGAAAATAGAGCATAAGAGTAAAATTTCAGGCAACATAGAAACTGACCATAAAAGCTACTGTGAATACACAAAGACAAAAAAAGTTAGGAAACACTAATGTAAGTCTCTTCCAGTCAGAAACCAGGGGATTTTAATGGGTGATCAATAACATGGTAGAAGAATCAAATACATACTTTGGTTCTGCCTTCACAGAAGAAGATGCAATTAACCTCTCAGAAACATTCAAGAACAAAACATCCAGTGAAAGGCCTAAATTGAAAGCAATCAGTATTATAAAATGGTGCTGAAGAAATTAGTGTGGTTAAAGAATAACAAATCACCAGGGCTTGATAACATACATCCCAAAGTTTTAAAGGAAGTGGAAATACTAGATGCATTGGTGGTCATATTCCGAAATTCTAAAAACTCGGGAGCAGTTCTTACAGATTAGAGGGTGGCACATATAACCCCACTATTTAAAATGAAATAGAGTGAAAAAGCAGTGACCAGTTCACCTAACATCACCAGTGATAGCCTATTATAAAAGATAACGATATTTGGATTGGGCAACACCCAGAATGAGTTTATTAAAGACCAATCATGGTTAATAAATAGAACATAGAACATAGAACAATACAGCACAGAACAGGCCTTTCGGCCCTTGATGTTGCGCCGACCTATGAACTACTCTCAGTTCGTCCCCCTACATTATCCCAACATCATCCATGTGCTTATCCAAGGATTGTTTAAATCTCCCTAATGTGGCAGGGTTGACTACATTGGCAGGTAGGGCATTTCACTTCCTTACCACTCTCTGAGTAAAGAACTTGCCTCTGGCATCTGTCTTAAATCTATCACCCCTCAATTTGTAGTTATGCCCCCTCATACAAGCTGACGTCATCATCCCAGGAAAAAGACTTTCACTGTCTACCCTCTCTAATCCTCTGATCATCTTGTATGTCTCTGTCAAATCCCCTCTTAGCCTGCTTCTTTCCAATGAGAACAGACCCAAGTCTCTCAGCTTTTCCCCATAACAGCTTCCCTCCAGACCAGGCAACATCCTGGTAAATCTCCTCTGTACCTTTTCCAATGCTTCCACATCTTTCCCGAAATATGGTGACCAGAACTGTACACAATATTCCAAGTGCGGCTGCACTAGCATTTTGTATAGTTGTGGCATGATATTGAGGCTCTGGAACTCAATCCCTCTACCAATGAAACCTAACACACCGTGTGCCTTCTTAACAGCACTATCAACCTGGGTGGCAACTTTCAAGAATCTATGTACATGGACTGCAAGATCCCTCTGCACATTCATACGACCAAGAATCTTTCCATTGACTCAGTACTCTGCCTTCCTGTTATTCTTCCCAAAGTGCATCACCTCACATTTAGCTGCAGTGAAATCCATTTGCCACCTCTCAGCCCAATTCTGCAGTTTATCTAAGTCCCCCTGCAACCTGTAACATTCTTCCAAACTGTCCACTACCTCCACCGACTTTAGTGCCGTCTACAAATTTACGAATCCATCCACCTATGCCTGCGTCTAAGTCATTTGTAAAAATGACAAACAGCAGTGGTCCCAAAACAGATCCTTGTGGCACACCACTAGTAACCGGATTCCACGCTAAATATTTTCCATCAACCACCACTCGCTGCCTTCTTTCAGAAAGCCATTTTCTAATCCAAACTGCTAAATCACCCTCAATCCCATGCCTCTGCCTTTTCTCCAACAGCCTACTGTATGGAATCTTATCAAAGGCTTTACTGAAGTCCATGTACACCATGTCAACTGCCCTGCCCTCATCTACATGCTTGGTCACCTTCTCAAAAAACTCATTGAGGTTTGTGAGACACAACCTGCCCTTGACGAAACCATGTTGACTATCTGAAATCAAATCTGAAATCAAATCAAATCAAATGTACTGGAGATTTTTGAGGCTGTAACTTGTAGAATATACAGTAGAGAACCATTGGACATGATGTATTAGATTTTCAGAATACATTTAATAAGATGTCTCTTAAGAAGTTAGTGGGCAAAGTTAAAGCACATGGGATTGGGGGCAATATTTTGGCACAAATTGAAAATTGGTTGACAGACAAGAAATCTGATAACCCCGCATTTGGCATGGCTACTCCACATAATCTGCACATCTTTGGACGATGGGAGTTAACTGAAACACCCATCAGAAACACATAGAGACACAGGGAGAATGTGCAATCTTTACACAGACCGTCATGCAAGGTTGGAATTGAACCAAAGTGACTGGTACTGTGAGGCAACAGGGCGAACCACTGTGCCAAGTGGTAACAAATGGGTCTTTTTCAGAGTGGCAGGCAGAGACTAGTGGGGTACCACAAAGCTTAGTGCTTTAGGCCTAGCTATTCATATAATATGTATATAACCTGGATGAGGGAAGCAAATGCAACATTTCCATTGTTGATGACACAAACAAGGTAGGATTGTAATTTGTGAAATGAATGCAATGGTGATTACCAGTGAGTGGACTAACACAAGGCTGATATAGTACATCATGGCTGAATGGCAAGTTATATACTTCAGTGTGAAAAGCAGAAAATAAGGGGATTATTTAAGTGGTGACGTTTTCACTTATTGGGAAGTCTAGAACTAGTGCTTATGATATTCTTGGATTCTATGTTTAAAATAACAGTACATGGCAGACAGGGAGGAGGATATGAGGTGGCATGGGTTAGCATGGACGGGCAATGTCCGATTCAGCTTCACCACTCCAGATCCCTCTCACTCAGAATGGAAATTTAATAATCCAGGGCACGGCATTTCATGTCGGTTTATATAAGATGAATGGGCAAGAAGGTGGCAAAGGTTATATATGGTTAAGTGCAGAACCATGCACTTAGGTTCCAAGAGAGTTTGTGATGGCAACGAGCGTGGGCACAGCAGTGACAGGTGGTACTGGAACATGGCAACTTCAATGCTGATCAGCACACCAGTGCAGGACTCAAGGTGGTGTGGTGATACTGCAACTGTTCCCACACCCTCAACCACCAATGTTAAGCAGAGCAAGAACTCTGTTTTTAGTCATATTTTAGTTATATCTTAATATCTTCTGTAACTCAAAATGGCACTGAAGCGTGGCAACATATTACATTTTTCACTGTATTTATTTGTTAAATACAAGTGACAATAAATCATTCAATTTGAGACATTGTGAGCGTGTGTTTGAAAACAAATAAGAACCTGCAAAGTATGATTTCTATAATCATGCAGATGTTCTCAATCATACCCCTCCCAGGCAGGGAAATTTCATTCGAAAATTACTTCTGGGGGAAGTCAGAAAACAACCTTGATGTGGTGTTTATTCTACTTTTTTGTGATTTTAGTGACAGTTAAAATTTGGCTTTCTATCAATGACAGAAGCATTTTCTAAATAGTAAAAAAACTAGACACTATGGACCAGCAAAAAAAAAGATTGTGTCCCTGCAGAGAAATCATTAAAAACAAATAGAAAAAAGGCAATTCAAAAGGTTAATGAAACATTAGCTTCTATCTCCAGTGAATTGGTATTCAAAGAAAAGAATTGATTTTCAGTTGTTCAAAGCTGCAGTTAGACCCCATCTGGTTTCAGGCGAAAGTGAGGGCGGCAGATGCTGGAGATTAGAGTCAAGATGAGAGTGGTGCTGGAAATGCACAGCAGGTTAGGCAGCATCTGAGGTGCAGGAAAATCGATGCTTCGGGCAGGAGCTCTTGATCAAGAATGAAGGGCTCACTCTTCCCGATGAAGGGCTCCTGCCCGAAACATCGATTTTCCTGCTCCTCGGATGCAGCCTGACCTGCTGTGCATTTCCAGCACCACTCTCATCTTGGCCCCCATCTGCTTTCAGTTCAATTCTGATTTATATGATTCAGGAAGAGGAGATGCAGGGCTTATTTACTTTGATGTTAATCGGGCTTAAAGGGTTAAATTACAAGGATCAGTTTCATTTTATCTGCATGGGATGGGGTCATCACTGGTTAGGCCAACATTTACTGCCCTCATTTCCCAGAAGGCAGTTAAAAGTCAATCACATTTCTGTGAGTAAGGAATCATATGTCGACAAGAACATGTTAGGAAATCAGATTTTCTTCCCCAAAGGACATTAGTGCACCATATGGGTTTTATAACAATTGCCAGTGCTGGCAAGGTTACCATTAGATATTCCAGATTTTTACTGAATTCAAGTTTCACCATAAACAATGCTGGGAATCAAACCTAAAGCCTGGGTTGCTAGTCTAGTTGCATTACCATTACACCCATATCTCCACAAACCTGGCTTCTATTTCCTTCAGTAAGAGGAGTGAATGATGTTTTAGTTGAGAAATTTAAAATGAGAAAACAATCCATCAGAGTTCACATAAACTCATTCTTCTCGTTGGGCCACTAGCACAGAAGGCAATAAGTTAGAATTAGACCAGGCAGGAGCGACATCAGAAAACAATACTGATTACACAAAGGTTACTGATAATTTGTGGTACACTTTTCTAAAAAAAGAGTTGTGGAGGCCTTGGGAATAAGTGAAAATTCAAGACTATAATCAAAAACGTTCGGTAGGTAAGGGTATCCAGAGATATGGAGCAAAGACAGGGAAATAGGGCTGAGATAATATACAACCATGATTTAATAGCATAATGGATTAGGGGAGAAAGATCTACTCCTGTTTCCATGTTACCAAAAGTTGTTGCATCATTTGAGGGACTTCAGGATAGAATTATCCCATCCAGAAAAGTTTCAGGGAAGGTGATGGGAGGGGATAATAATCAGGCTGGTTGGCTTCAGAGCTTACCACGATCAGGGGAGTTAAGTTCTAGATGATGAGGCCTACACCAATTGAGACCTTTGTGCAGTAAATTTGCAATTACTTCACAGCCACCAGCGCAAGCAACTCCATTTCTAGAGTAAGAGTAATGCCAGCTTTCCCAACCTATTAAAAGGAAAGGCCTGCAACACCCTTGAATCTACATTCCCTGGTTGGTTTTAGGTTTTGTCAATGCTCTGCTCTGTGTTTAATAAAACACCCTGTAATGGGAAACAGCTTTCATTTTGAGATGAGAAAAAAGTGAAACATGGCTTACTCCTTACTGCTCATCCGGTGGCTTACCTTTGCTGTGCAAGACAGATCTCTCGAATGACACATAATTACATCTTGTATTTATATAGTGTCTTTGAGGGTAGCAGAAAAGCAAATTGGAGGAAATCACTAAAGCCTTGGTCAAAGTGCATTAAATGTGAAAGGAATCAGTGAGAAAACGAGTTACATTGTAGATTTTAATAGATATTATAGATCTTTTACATAAGATTTTATTATAAGAAAGGAATTAAAACAAAACAGAAATTAAAGTTTAATATTTAGCAAGAAAAATAGATTTAAGGCAGGCATCATAAGGTTCATAATGAAAAACAAGACTCATCTTTAAATTGTATTTTTCATGAATACAGGATGTCCAAAACATTGGGAATTTGCTGGGTTGAAGCAGGCCCTGGTCAGGGAGAGGTTAGGGGTGGGTGGGCCAGTTTGAGCAGCTGAAGGGTAGGATGAAGGTGGAATTGTGATCTTGTGGGGGTGCTTCAATAGGTGCAGGGGTATTGCAAAGGAGACCTGCCATCCCTCACTCAACAGCAGCTTATGCTGGTCTACCAACATGGCCTGGGCCTCTGCCTCTCCATTTGGTGAATTCCTTGAACTGTTGCCTGGTATCATCAAAAACAATGTATAAATTCTGCCTTTTATAAACATGTTGCCACTAATAGGTTTATTTTTTTAATGCGTGTTCATGAACTGGATTCCAATGAACATAATTCCAAATTTGTATAAATTTCAAAGTTTAGAAAGTAGGTTGTATTTATATTTTTAACAATCTTAATGTTTTCAATCTGAGTGGGTTTTAGCAATAAAGATAATGCTTATGCAAATCTGCACACAACCAAATACTTATTGAATTGGCAATACTGCATCTTTTTAAAAATTCAAAACTATGTTGTAATCAAACAAGGAATGGGAAAAGAGTTTACCTCTTCACATCTGGTCACAAGAGGTTTGAAAAGATTTGACATTGTAGGTAAAGAAAAAAATCTTGCTGATGAGTGAGCCAAAAATCTTAGATCAGAGATTAAAAAGCATTGCCAACAGATCTGGAGAATTTCTCTCATCCAGGGAATTGTCATGATTTGGAACACGCTCCATGAAAAGGTGACACAAGTTGAATCCATTTTTTTAAAGGAAAATGCACAGGTGCTTGAGAATAAAGAATTGACAATATTACAGGAACAGGTATGTCAAGCTCAATGTCCTTCTCTGCTGATTGGTTCCATGATTATATGTTTCACCTACTGAGTCTATACCTCGGCTCTAATTAATCCTATCGTTGTATGGTGAGACTGTGTTTAGAGCTGGAGAAGGACTGACACAAACCCACACCTAAGAGCCTACACATGAATTTTATAATCATTTATCTATAAAGAAAAAGAGATGAACAGATGCTGTTTCATTTGCCAGATGTTTTGATTCAGGTATGTTTCAAAGTTAAGGAAGGCTGGGACACTGAAAGCATTGTGCGTTCTTCAGGGTTATGAAGTTGCAAATATAGATTTAAAATGCTGTCAGGGAAGAAAATACTTTTTATTAATGAATTTTGGGTGCAGATAAAACTGTAAAATGGCTATCCCATTGTAAAATTGAAATTTAAAATAATGGAAGTTTCTGATTTGTTTGACCCAGGATAGATTATAGTAACAAATATCACTGCACCAGAATTTATTTACTTCTTAATTAATCATATGTCTGACATTTTTATTTCTGCCATTTCAACTATTCAGGACAGTAAGGCCTTTGGCTAATTAACAGAGATTAGTTCCTTCCTGGAATCTAAAAGGCAGTTTATTTTTAAAAGGCACAAATCATTGCCCTTTGTAGAACAAGACAAATAAAGTATGATATATAGTGATAACCTTTTAAAAAATGTTCCATTGAGCAATATTGGACAATCTTTCTGCTTACAAATTCAGTCAAGAAAAGGGTTTGAAAAAAAATGACAAAAGGATTCGCACACCTGCTGAAGCAGTTTTCCCATTGGCCTGCTTGTTTAAGTACAATTAGATTGCTTTTATTAAGCTTCTTACAAATGGAAATTTTTTAAAAAACATATATTGAATGCGATACTCATTCTTGGTTAATTATTTCTTTGCCTCTCTTGTGCACTGATGTGGACATGTCGGTGTTGGACTGAGGTGGACAAAGTCAGAAGTCACAAGACACCAGGTTATAGTCCAACAGGTTTATTTGAAATTTGGAGCACTGCTCCTTCATCAGGCATTCCACCCAACTATGACCTGGTCTCTTGTACAATGGAGCAGTGTTGCCAAAACTACAACCCAGGCAAAGAGAGATTTTTTCTTGCCCTGTGAGGACTGCAGCATTATTCTTGCTCCTCAAGACTTAGTAAGAAAATAAATAATCTCACATAACCTCTTCTGGTCCTGGAACTTCAAGCTGCTAACTTTGCCCATCACCTATAGAATCCTGGATTGCATCAATCCAACTCATGAACATCATGCAAGTTGATTTACATGTTGATTTCTCACTGAATGGATTTGGAAAGGGCTATTTGGAAGTGGGTGACTTTGAAATCAAAGCATTTGACCTATTAGTATCAACAAATAGAGACCTATGCAAATTAATCGGAGCATGCATTTGAATTTAGTGATAAGATACCACAAACCTTCAAGTGAGTACCCTTAAATTAAAGTGACAACAAGTGGCTCATTGGTTAGCACTGCTGCCTCACAACACCAGGGGCCCAGGTTCAATCCCTGCCTTGGGTGACTGTCTATGTGGAGTTTGCACATTCGCCCTATGTCTGTGTGGGTGCTCTGGTTTCCTCCCACAATCCAAAGATGTTCATGTCAGGTGAACTGGTCATACTAAACTGCCCATAGTGTTAGGTGCATGAGTCAGGGGTAAGTATAGGGTAGCGGTAGAGGAATGGGTCTGGGTGGGTTACTCTTCGTAGGGTCGGTGTGGACTTGCTGGGCCAAGTCGCCTGATTCCATATTGTAGGGAATCTAATCTAATCAATATTTAAGGTTAGGAAAGCTGGTTTGAAAACAATTGACTTTGGAAGCTGAGCAAAGATAATATTGTACTCTATAAAGCAGTGAAGGCAAACCATGTTGCATCCATCGACCTTTTCAACTTTTCTTACTAAATCATTCTTTTTAAAGGAAACTTATTAGCTGAGTGGAGAACAGAAGAAAATTTCTTTGCACCATATCACTAAAATAGATGTGTTATAGACTATTTCACACTGTGGTACACTTGCTAATGAAGTCATCTTCTAAAGGACAGCCCAATTGAAAGGCTCTTACAACTGTGTTTACTGTCTGATTCTTATCCACAATGTTCTCCATTCTTCTGTATTGAAACGCTGCCAAAATTCCATTAGTTTCAGCCATTGCAACATGATCCTTGTTGTTCTATTATCATGTTCCTCAGTAAAACCAATTCTCTTCAGCTTCACTGCTGCATTCTGTACTTTGTGAAGGCATGTAGCCAAATATTTCTTATTTATGGCATTAAAGCCAAAGGAAGCAGCAGAAAATAATTTTAAAAATAGATTCTCGCATTATGAGCATCAGTAGCAAAGCCAACATTTAGTGCCCATCTTAAGTGACCTTGAGATTGTATTGCTGAGCCACTTCACAAAAGTACAGAAATATTACAGCACAGGAGGAAGACTTTCAGCTCATTTGGTATGCACCAGCTCTTCATTACTCAATACCAATCTCCTGCTTTTGCTCCATATCCTTGCACAGTATTTCTATCCACGTAATCATTCAATACTCTCTCAAATGCTTCAATTATACCTGCTACCACCACCCATCCAGGCAGTCTATTCCATACCCAAATGACTCACTATGTGAAAATATTTTATTCACTTCGCTTTTTTTTTTGCAAATCCCTTTAACCTGTGCCCTCCAATTCTTAACTATTTTATGATCAGAAACAGTATGTTCCTGTCTACCCTATATAGTGCTCTAAAAAACTGTGAAAAATTCTATCAGATCTCCTCTTAGCCTTCTTCTCTCCAATGGGTACTGTCCCAACTTCTTCAATTTATCTTCATGATTGAAATTTCTCAACCCCGTGAACATTTTTATAAACAGCTTCTATATTGTCTTACTTCTTGAACTGCTGTAGTCCATATGCTTTTTGCTGACTGATTATTGTCACAAGCATAGGGAAAGAGGGAAAGAAGGGGAATGATAGCAGCTCTTGGTTGAAAGACAACGGAACAAATGACAGCAGATGACACAAAGAAAGGCAGGGACGTATGTTGTGAAGAGTATATATGGAGGTTGCAATTTTAAATCATATCTCAAGAATTGTGTTTAATTTTGATTTTAATATTAAAGTAAGGTCATAAGGGATACACGCAGCAAGTACTTTACACAGAGGGTGGTAGGTTCCTGGAATGCATTGCCAGCAGAGGTAGTAGAGGCAGGCACAGTAGATTCATTTAAGATGCGTCTAGACAGATGTATGAGTAGGTGGGGAGCAGCGGGATACAGATGCTTAGAAATTGGGCGACAGGTTTAGACAGTGGATTTGGATCGGCTTAGAGGGCCGAAGGGCTTGTTCCTGGACGGTTAATTTTCTTTGTTCTCTTTGTTCTTTTGTATAAATACTTTTAAATGATAGAGATAGTTCATGTGGTGTTTACTATATCGATAGCTGGAATGAGCATGTTATGAGGAAAGGTTGGACAGGTCAGCCTTTTTTTAATTGGAGCTTAGAAGAGAGTGAGGAGTGATTTGATTCAATTATATATGATCCTGAAGGTGGTCTTGAAAAGGATGTTTCCTCTTGCAGAATGAGGGGGCCCTTTTTAATAGAGTCATATAGATGTACAGCACGGAAACAGACCATTCGGTCTAACTGTCCATGCCGAGCAGATATCCCAACCAAATCTAGTCCTATTTGCCAGTACTTGACCCATATCTCTCCAATCCTTCCTATATTCTTTAACTGCCCAAATACCTGTTAAATGCTGTAATTGTACCAGCTTGCACCATGCCTTCTAGCAGCTCATTCCTACATGCACCACCTTCTGCGTGAAAAGTTCCCTTTTATATCTTTCCCCTCTCACTCTAAATCTCTAGTTCTGGACTCCCCCATCCCAGGGAAAAAGACTTTGTTATTTATCCTAACCATGCCCCTCATGATTTTATAAACCTTCATAAGGTCACCCTTCAGCCTCCGATAGTACATGAAAAACAGCCACAGCCTATTCAGCCTCTTCCTATGGCTCAAATTCTTCAAACCTGGCAATCCTTGTAAATCTTTCCTGAGCCCATTCCAGCTATCAATCTAGTAACCCCCACCTGAACTACCTCCATCATTTACAAGTGTTTATGACCTTTCTTTAATATGAAAATCAAAATCAAACACATTTTTTGAGATATGATCTCACCAATGCTCTATGAAGCATTAGATCATTAATTTTATGTTCAATTTCTCTTGTAATAAAGGATAGCATGTCATTACGTTTCTTCTTTAAGACAGAGATTAGGAGATTTTTTTTCTCCCAGAGCGTTGTGACATATTGGAACTCTCTGCCTCAGAAGATGGTGCAGATAGAGCAGCTGAATATTTTTATGGCAATGGTAAATAGATCCTTTCTGAGAAGTACAATAAAAGTATATGGTGTGGGGGTGGATGGGTATGTGGATCTATAGTTAACAATGGAGCAGACTCAAGGGGCCAAGTGGCTGAGAAATGCTCCTAATTGACATGTTTGTATTCAGCCCCCAGGAGCCTATCAGACTATTCAATTAGACCATGGAAAATCAGAATTGTAACTGCATTTATCTTCCTGATTCCCTAACAATCAATACCTTTGCCTGACAAAAAATCTGTTAGTCTCAGTTTTGAAATTTTGAATTGACTCTTAAGCTCAAAAGCTGTTTGGGAATGGAATTCCAGATTTCATGTCCTTTTTGTGTGATGAAGTGCTTCCTGATATCAACCCTGGGTGACCCAGCTTTAAATTTCGAACTACAATTTAATGAAAATAGTTTCTAACAGAGGGCAAGACAAAATTCTGACATGAGATTAGTGACAATAGTTCAAAAGTACAGCATTGATTGTAAAGCGCTTTGCAATGTCCTGAGGCCATTATATACGAGGGGGTAGATCTAAGGTAGTGAAATTTATTTTCATGGTTAGTGATTGAAGAAAAATCATGTCAACAGTTAAGCTGAGATTGGCTGAAGGAAATAGGATTGAAGGGACATGGAACAGAATGTTTAATGTGATTAGGACTGTATACATGCATGTAGATTAAATTCTGACATGAATGGGTTAGCTTCATTCGCTGATTCCTTGCTGTAATTCTCATATATCATTCATCAACAATTAGGCTGCAGAGTGTTCATAGAGGGAACCCATCCCTTAACTCTCCCTTGATCTAATTTTATAGTAAATTCTGTGTTCGTGCACTGTCATAGTTCATGATAATGCAGTGATACTGCCAAGGGGTCTCCCACCTCTCTGCACTATATCCATATTTCTTACGTTTAATCTTTGTAGCTTTGAATTTAATGACAAGGATTTCTCTAAAGAAGAAGCTCAAGGTTCTTGGTTACTTCTTGATAACCATGGTAAATGCCTTTCTATTTAAATTGACAACTGCCTCACAACAAAGATGACATCAGGGGTTTAAATGGAATCAATGATGTCATGGCCCATGTTGAATGATAGGCCTTAGGTTTGATAACAGATTTGTATAGCTTGAACATCACTATTACCAGGTGTTATTAGTCAGCCTGAAGGTTTCTCTGTAGTTCCAAACCCAGCCAAAGAGAGATATGCTCCACAGAGACCATACCTATTCATTTGCTCCTATACCTTTCTTCAGAAATTGCAAATGGCTCTGATGACCAATCCTAATTTTATGCAAGCAATAATAAAATAAGTTCTGTGTACTTCATGCCACTAAATGGATTGTAAGGTGTATTTCTTGGTGGTACCTTCACACTCTATGTCCATAACAATGAAAAGGTAAAATTGCAATAGTCTTACCGGAATGTAAGGCTGCTCTCTCATTAGAAATGGACGACTGGTGTTGGGTGGTTTATTCTGTGGACCACCACACTTCAAACAAGGGAAGAGATTGAGAAGGCGAGTCCTTCAATTGTATATGCAACTGAGAACTGAGTATATTCAACTCCTGCGAATCCACTGGAAGAAAGACACATCAACACCAGTGTCCTTGACCAGGCCCATCATTCCTCGCACTGACCACCTTTGATCGGTTACAATGGGCTGGGCACATTGTCTGCTTGACCGACAAGAGACTCCCCAAGCAGGTGCTCCACTCCCAGCGTCAAAATGACAGGTGAGTCCCAGGCAGACAGAGGAGGCGTTTCAGTAATACCCTCAAGACCTCACTGGCAAAGAGTGACATTTCCACCCGCACCTGGGAATCACTGGCCCAAGAGCATCCAAGGAGCAGCATCCACAAAGGTCTCAAGCACCTCAAGACTTGCCATTGGGAAGAAATGGAAGCCAGATGAAAACAACGTAAGGAGTACGCAGCCACACTAATACCACACCACCCTCCCCACGGCCACCACCTGCTGCAAGTGGAACAGAGCTTACGGTAGCCGCATCGGTTTGTACAGCCACCAACAGACTCACCCTGAGAGTGGAAGAGTCATCCCTGTCTGTGAGGGACCATTGATGAAGTGAAATGACTCAACTGATGAGATGGCTGGTTTGCGGTGCAGAGTGATGCCAACAGTGTAGGTTCAATTCACTTGACATTTGGGGCAGATTGGCTTCAAGATGATAATAAAGCAGCCTGCCTGGTACAACAGACATGTGAGTGTTTGCTGAATGTAAATATCTACATACTCGTCATGCACATCAAAGTCATTGCATTCATGATGTTCATTGCAAGTGAAGGTAAAGCACTACACAAATCCATGTCACAAAATCATTAATTTTGTTTTGAAAGAACTTCTCCACTTGAAGTGTATGCAATAATCTGTCAAGGCATTTAAAGTACAACCTGATATAATATGAGAGTTGCCAGAGGGTTGAGCTTAGATCAGTAAAATGGCCTTTACTCACCCTTGACTTTTTTATGCAGTGAAATGTCATTAGGTAGAGCTGAGAACAAATTTATAGGAAACCAATCTCTTGAAGGTTATTTCAACAGTTGATAGTGCAACAAGAATGATGTAAATTGGCTCAGGGTAAAAAAAAATAGTCTATTAATGAAAAGCCTTAATGTAATCTTTAACATAAAAAATAAGTTGCATCTTTAAATTTAATTATTTCTTCAAAATATTCCCAGATGCTTCACAGGGGATAAGAAAGTTAAGTGTCAAGCCAGAGAAGAACCAAAACTTTGTCAAACATTTGGGGGAACATGAGAGTTCTTACAGGAACAGACTGAGCTGGGGAACTTTTCGAGGTTCTCAGTAGCCAGAGACGAGATCATACACGAGCAGAATTAGGTCATTCAGCCCATTGAGCCTGCTCTGCCATTCGATCATAGCTGATACATTTCACAACCTCATTTACATGCTTTTTCCCTGTAACATTTGATCCCTTACCAATCATGAGCTATTATCTATGTCTTAAATGTCTCAATGACTTGGCCTCCACAGCCTTCTGTGGCAATGAGTTCCATAGATTCACTAACATCTGGCTGAAGAAATCCTCTTCATCTCAGTTCTACAAGTCATCCCTTCTTCTCCAATTGGAAACGTTGTCTCCATATCCACTCTATCCATGCCTTTCAGTATTTTGTAAGTTTCAATGAGAATCACACCTCATCCTTCTAAACTTCAGTCCCAGTGGCCTCAACCACTCCTCATATAACAGGTCCTTTGTCCCAGGATCATTCTTGGAAAGCTCCTCTGGAGCCCCTCCATTGCCAGCACATCCTTCCTTGGATATGGGACCCAAAAATACTCATAATATTTCAAATGTTGACTAATCAGAGCCTTATACAGCCTCAGCAAGACATACCTGTTCTTGTATTTTGCCCTCTTGAAGTGAATGATAACATTGCATTTGCCTTGCTAACTGCCAACTAAACCTTATTCATAGTTTCATCATGTGGAGGAGATGGTGTTGGACTGGGATGGGCAAAGTTAAAAATCACACAGCATCAGGTTATAGTCCAACAGGTTTATTTGGAAGCATGAGCTGTTGCAGTGCTGCTCCGTCATCAGGTGGTTGTACTAATTCATAATAATAGAAATAGAAGCAAGAGTAGGTCATTTGGCTCGTCGAGCCTACTCCACCATTCATTAAGATCATTGCTGATCTATCCATCCTCTCAGCTCCTCCAACCTGCATTATCCCCACAACCCTTAATTCCCCTACCATGCAAAAACCATCCAACTGTAACTTCAATGTATTTAATGAAACTGCCTCGACTGCTTCTTTGGGCAGAGAATTCGATAGATTCCCCACTCTCTGGGAAAAGCAGTTCCTTCTCATCTCTGTCCTACATCTACCCCACTAATCTTGAGGCCGTGGCCCCAAGTCCTCATCTCACCGATCAGCAGAAACAACTTGCCTACCTCTAATTTATCTATCCCTTTCATAATTTTATATGTATCTATGCCATCTCCTCTGCGTGTTAACCTCAAGTGAATCCTGAACTAGGACTCCTAAATCCCTTTGTGCTCCAGATTTCTGAAGTCTTTCCCCATTCAGAAAATAGTCTGCACCTCTATCCATCCTACCAAAGTGCAGAAACTCACATTTTCCCACATTGCATTCCATCTGCCATTTCTTTGCCCACTTTAAATGTCTAATCCTTCTGCCAAGTCACCCCTTCTCAACTCTACCCTGCTCCTCCATCTAACTTTGTGTCATTTTTGTGTCCATAAGGACTCTTGCTGACTTTTACTGATGCAGCATAGAAAGCACACTGTCTGGGTGCATAACAGCTTGCTACAGCAACTGCCTTGCCCAGGACCGTAAGAAACTACAGAAGGTTGTGTGTACAATCCAGATGATCACGGAAGCCAATCTTCCATCCATGGACTCCATTTACACTTCCCGTTGCTGCAGAAAGGCTTCCAACGTCATCAAAGACCCATCACACCCCGGTATGTTCTCCTCCAACCTCTTCCGTCAGGTAGAAGATACAGAAAACATGCACCAACAGATTCAAGAACAGTTTCATTCAAGAACAGTTTCTTCCCTGTCGTTATTAGACTGATGAATGGACCCACTAACTTCAAAAAATGTTGATCTTGTTAATATTGATCTTGGCTCAGGCACCTCCAGTGCAGTTTGACCTGTCTGCCTCAAGCTTTCGAAGCACCCTATGATCTGTATGATCTGCCTGCACCACTCGCAAACTAAGCTTTTCACTGTATTTAGGTACACGTGACTATAATAAATCAAATCAAAGAAAGCCAGGCACTCCAAAGGAAGATGATGCACAAATGACATCAAGTAATGTGGGCAGAGAACATTGTCAGGCTGGTGAACGTGAAAGATATAGGGCAGTTTAAGGTCCCAAAGCTTTACAAATGGGATACATTTGAACAGTGGGACCTGAAATTCTGGTTTTAAGTCCCATCTGCCCAGAGTGTGTCATAAAATAAGCAATCAAGTTATTTTTTATGCACTTGTGAGACTTGGATATCACTGGTTGGCCTGTATTTGTTGCCTGATCCTAGTTTCCCTTGAGAAGGTGGTGGTGAGCTGCCTTCTTGAACTGCTGTAGTCCACATATATTTTGGTTGACCCACAATGCCCTGAGAGAGGGAATTCCAGGATTTTGACCCAGTGACAGTGATATATTTCCAAGTCAGGGTAGTGGATGATTCTTCATGAATTGTCAGCTGGTCACTCTCCCATGCATCTGCCGCCCTTGTCTTGGTGCTGTTTAAGCATCTTTGGTGAATGTTTACAGTGAATGAAGTGGATGGAGGTAGTGGATGCGTGTGGACTTGGTGCCAACCAATGTAGTGTTCTGGGTGGTGTCAAACTTTTGTGTGTTGTTGGAGCTGCACCCATCCAGGCATTTGAGAAGTGTTCCATCACATCCCTGATGTGTGCCTTGTACACGACGGACAGGCTTTTAGGAGTCAGGAGGTGCGTTACTCGCTGCAGTATTTCAAGCCTCTGACATGCTGTTGTAGCCACGTGTATTTGTGATGAGCCCAATTGAGTTTCTGGTCAATGCAAACCCCAGTATTTTGACAATGAAGGATTCAATGAAGGTAACACCATCGAACATCAAGGAGTAGTGGTTAGATTGTCTCTTATGGAAGATGGCCATAGTTTGACATTTGTGTGGTGCAAATGCTGCTTACAACCTCAGCCCAAGCCTGGATCCAGTTGCATATGAACATGGACTGCATCAATATGTGAAGAGTTGCAAGTGGCTTCACCTGACAAAGGGGCAGCGCTCTGAAGGTTGTTGGACTGTAACCTGGTGTTGTGTGACTTTGAGCTTAAATTATGTCTTTAAATCCTAGAGCGAGCTTTCAGAGATACTGACTGAAGTAAGGCGACATTCTGAGGAGTTACAAGGATGAATTCAGAAACTGTATGTGGAATTGTATGGTCTCAACGGTGTGTGAGGCTTGTGGAAGAATTAGGTCCATTTTGATGTCAAAATCATCTTGCTCTATCTTCCGTACTTTTCAAAAGCAATGTGGCAAGATTCTTGCAATGTAATGATGAGATGTTAATTGACAATCATTGCAAAACAATTTGCTAACACCACAACTCTTCTGATTAACCTTACTAACAAGTTGAACAAGCTAGACATTGGGAAAACTTAACTAGGAGGCCCAGTGGATTTTGCTTGCTGCTTCCTCTGAAATACCACCATTGAACATAGGACATGGTCCAGCAGAGGAACAGGTCTTTCTGCTCACCATTTGTGTGCCAACCATGATGTCATTTTAAACCAATCCCATCTGCCTGGAAATGGTCTGTATCCCTTTACTGTGTACCAGTTCACATTTCTGTTTAAATGCCCCTCAAAGTTATTTTTTATGCACTTGTGAGACTTGGATATCACTGGTTGGCCTGTATTTGTTGCCTGATCCTAGTTTCCCTTGAGAAGGTGGTGGTGAGCTCACAAGTGCATAAATGCCCCACAAAGTTAACATCATCTCAGGGCACATGCCTCAGGTACCAGCTGAGTGCACATTTCCTCTGTAGACGTTTGCAGCTGACAACTTATCAAGAGTCATGATCACTCTGCACCTCTACTTTGCATTGGCAGTGCAATCTGGAAGCTCAGCATTGCAGGTTCACTGATAGGGTACAGTGGGGACACTGTTTCATTCAGGAACAGACACAACTTGCAGGGTGGTCTAGGCTGCATTTCAGAGTTGAAAATGTGTTGCTGGAAAAGCGCAGCAGGTCAGGCAGCATCCAAGGAGCAGGAGAATCGACGTTTCGGGCATGAGCCCTTCTTCAGGAATAGAGTTTGCTTGTTCAATTAATGCTTGCTAACTTAACCCCTACCTGCTAGCTGACAGCATCCCTGCTTTGCCTTGCCAAACCAGTTAGCGCAGACACACAAACAGGCAGCTTGCCTTACTGCTCAACAGTCCTCAGTCTAGAGGTGCACATCTTAATGTAAAACACTGTGCATCAAACACACACCTGAACTAAGTGCCTGCAACATATGCAGCAGACACACAGGAGTTGTGGTTCCCAGGCCTCAATGATGTCAGTGAAGTTTCCATCAATTAGGCCAGGGACAGCCACTCCTACAGTGCACTCCTACATAGTCTGACTGATGCCTCCATAATGGCAAGACCAGAGGGTAAGGCTCATGGAATCGGGGAGATGTGCACTGGTCGGTGGTCTGGATGCACCTGACCTTACATTGTCCAGTCAGTAGGTGACATGGTTATTAGTCCTGCTGCATGTTAGGGAAACACAACAAGATACTTACTAAGGAGGCATTGCAGATGGTATACATTGTAAATGGTGTAGGAGTTTGAGGAAGAAGAACAAGTGAGGGAATGAGCTGTAGGCATTCTGAAGGTGCCCTGTACTTTGATGGACAGAATGGTCATGAGTCTTGATGGGAGGATTGTGCATTGGCCCTGATAGATTGATTGCAAAGTGCACAGGGGAAAATATGGTTCTTCTCCTGGCAGAGCTGAGCAGATCCTTTCTGGATTTCTGGCTGTCCCTTTGTACTCTGGAGATGGCACTGTTCTAGGCAGTGATCTGAGAACAGACTGGCAGAATCTGGCACAGCATCCTCTTGTGGCCTTCCAGGAAGAAGTCTCCTCTTCAGTGCTCCACCCTGTCCACGAGAACATTCAGGTCCCTGCTAGAAAAAGGTGGCGCCATCTTCCCCATCTCAACCATGTTCTTCAAAGAACAGAGCAGCTTCAGAATGCCAGTGCTCAGCCAGGTGCACAGTGGCACTTTGAAGATGAGGTCGGTGAATCCTGTCTTTGGTTGGATATCTGGTAAGTGGCAATTGGTTTTGGGAATAGTGTGTGTGTTAAGATAGGATAAAAACCAGACATTAGGCACACCATGGGAGCATGGTGGGAAATTGATGACATGAGTTTGATAAGACAGGACAATAAAACTTGCTAGGCTTCAAGGTGAAAATCCCTCCAAAACACTCACCACAATTCAGAATTCAGTCTCATGGCTCTGAGAAGAGATTCAAAGAACAGAACTAATTTTCATTCATGAGAACTGCAATGGGACATGATCCAGACTCTTTACATTTTGAAGGTATTATTCAGGTGAAGATTATGATTTCACATGTTTAAATTAAGATACTATGGAAAGCAAAGATTAGAAGTACCCCTCATGACTCAATAAAGAATAACCGACTACCTCTTCAATAATATATAAACATGTAGGATAAATGTCTGATTTTAAAGGATTGCTCCAAATAAACAGTAATTACAAGTCTAAAGTTAAAAATCAAGCTTTCTCACAGATTTAAGAGAAAAACATTCCCACACTTCTGAAATTTCCATAAAGTAGTAGATAAATAGAATAGACTTCAAATACAATGTATGCCACAAATATATTGTTAGAATCCTCAATGATTTTTTATCAGCTTTATGTTGTGGTTCTGTTCGCCGAGCTGGGAATTTGTGTTGCAGACGTTTCATCCCCTGTCTAGGTGACATCCTCAGTGCTTGGGGGCCTCCTGTGAAGCGCTTCTGTGATGTTTCCTCCGGCATTTATAGTGATTTGTATCTGCCGCTTCTGGTTGTCAGTTGCAGCTGTCCGTTGCAGTGGCCGGTATATTGGGTCCAGGCCGATGTGCTTGTTGATTGAATCAGTGGATGAGTGCCATGCCTCTAGGAATTCCCTGGCTTAGCCAAACAGAGAACAGCCAGGGTGGCCGGTATATTGGGTCCAGGCCGATGTGCTTGTTGATTGAATCAGTGGATGAGTGCCATGCCTCTAGGAATTCCCTGGCTTAGCCAAACAGAGAACAGCCAGGGAATTCCTAGAGGCATGGCACTCATCCACTGATTCAATCAATAAGCACATCGGCCTGGACCCAATATACCGGCCACTGCAACGGACAGCTGCAACTGACAACCGGAAGCGGCAGATACAAATCACTATAAATGCCGGAAGAAACATCACGGAAGCGCTTCATAAGAGGCTCCCAAGCACTGAGGATGTCACCTAGACAGGGGACGAAACGTCTGCAACACAAATTCCTAGCTCGGTGAACAGAACCACAACGAGCACCCGAGAGGCAAATCTTCTCCCAAACTTATTAGCTTTATTTTTATTCTTTTATTGATTTTGGCTTGGAACTGGGAACTGGGAACTGTGAGCTGAAGATTGCCTTTGAACATTGGGAACCAGCTCGTGGTAACAGACAAAACAATCTTTTGCTTCTTTGTGAGGCCAGGCCTGAATGTTAATTGCAGGCTGAGTCTCGATTAAAATGATTCTTGCAGGCACAGTGACCCTGGGAAAAAACACTGTGTTTAAACAGATAGCTGAAGTTGTCTATTATTGAGGTCAGTACCTGGGAACTGGTTCTGGAAAATCGAGGAGTGGCAAGCAGATGGTAGATGTTGAATGGTAATTGAGGCCTCGAGAAACTGATCTGACTGTTAGGTTAGGACCAGACTTGGAATTGTTTATTTCGACTAACTTTTCTGGGGAGAAGAGTTTTGGCTATTGGTAGCACAGTGTTAAGGTTTTGAAAGCTCCTTACCGAACCTCCCTTACCAGCTTTTGGAAGCCCAGAGCGTAGAAAGCTAAGTTAGAAGTATTAATACCTTTACCTGAATGAACTGGAAAAGTACTCTGATCAATGTGTCCAGATGTGCAGGAAGAGTCCGCATCTATGCATGTGAAATAACACATTGTGAAAACTATTTAAGTAATCTAGTCAGATTTGTTGTTTTATTTTATTTATCCCTTAACTATGGTTGTTTCTCTGTGTTCTTTTGTGTGAATGAGGCTGAAAACAAATGTATTTAAAGTATAGAAATTTATTAATTTACCTTGTTTTTTTCTCTGCTAAGCTTATTGTAAGTCGAATAAATTAATTATTTGCTAAGCCTAAGATTGGTTATTCAAAAGTCTGCTTTGGAACCATTGCAGTAACTATTGACAATCTTCAATAGTTTTAATTCTACAGTATCGCATGTACAAAGGTAGAAAGGTTGATTTGGTTCAGTCGTCTCACTCCATTATGTAATATAATTGGGGCTCATCTGGGATCTTAAAATGTAGAGAATGTATGTCTGGAATTAGATTTTGGAACTTAGAATGTGTAATCAGACACCAGGTTTTTATTCAGGCCTAAGATGGCACTGGAAACTGTTGAAGAGTTTTTGAACATATCAGAAGTTTCCCTGGTGTGGTTCCAGGGTACAACTAAATGTAAACTAGCAGATTTAGCCACCTGACTGGAAAAAGAAAGTTGCCAGAGCAAACTAAGAAAGCAAACATTACAGATTTAATAATGAAACAGTTAGGTTTAGTGGAAAATGAGAGGCCAATTGGTACAGGCAGTACATCAGATGCATCGGTGAACACTGAATTGCAGTTCAGGCAAATGAAAGGGGAAATTTCAAGATGAAACTTCAAAGGGTGAAAAAAAGGGGAAAAAAAGGGAATTCCAAAAAGAGTTTGAACTTTAGAAACAGGAAATGGAGTAACTATTCAAGGTTGTAATTCTACTGTATTGAACATGCAGAGGTAGGAAGGCTGATTTGGTTCACCTGTCTAGTGTTGAAACAGTATTTCTTCCAAACAGAACCTTGACACCTTAACTACCTAATGCTTTAATGGCTTTGGCACCGAGCTCAACTTCATCAATGGTGTGCCTTCCGTCATGTGGTGAAAAATGGGAATGTTTGCAGATATTTGCGCAACATTCAGATGTGAACATTATAATGCAAAGAAACACAAAAAAAAAGTGCAGGAGTAAGCCATTCAGTCCCTAGATCTGCTCTGACATTCAATATGATCATGGCTGATCATTCAGTTCAGCACCCTCCCCCCTCACCCCCTTCTTCAGAGAGTTAAAAAATGGATGATCATAAATCAGGACCTAGATGATTGTATCAATGTAATAGTTCTGCCCTTATTGGAAACATGAGATCATCATTTATGATGTGCAGTGCATGCACATTACCATGACCACAAGATGTGGGAGCAGAAGGAGCCATTCAGCCCATCGAGTATGCTCCACCATTCACTGAGATCATGGCTGATCTGATAATCCTTAATACCAATCTCCTGTCTTTTCTCCTCAACCCTTGATTCCCTTACTGATTACAAAATAGTCAATCTCAGCCTTGAAATATTTAAGGATCCAATCTCAAGAGCCCTCTGCAGTAAAGAATTCCAAAGATTTACCATCCTCTGATAGAAGAAATTCCTCTCATCCTTGTCATAAAAATGTGATGCCTTATTCTGATATAATGCCCTCTGGTCTAACATTTGCAATGTATCCTGTTGCATCACTTCGGAGAAATTAGATACACTGGTAACTTTTATATAACATTTCTGTAAATCTGCAGCGCACTAGCATAATAGTAATTGGTGTTTGTAGTAATTGGTTCCACAGCATAAAGCCTGACGCTCATTGATGAGTAGCTATACCATTCTATTATTCTAATGCTTTCTGTACTTCTTTTCAGACTGTGGACAGTGCTGGCTGGGCATTGTTTTCTGCCCATCCAGTCTGCCTGAGAAGATGGTGGTGAGCACTTATCTTGAGTAATGACTGGCTTTACAACTATGTTGCTTGTCAGGCTATTTCAGGAAGTGTTAAGTATCAACCAAGTAGATTTTGAAAAGAAAGACAAGAATGGTCCAGACATGAAGTTCCATGTGGGTAGTTTGGAAAGGAATTTGCAGGTGGTAGTATTTCCATTTGTCTGTTGCCCTTGTCCTTGTTGGCGGTAAACCTCACGGTAGTGAAGTTATGTAGTAATCTTGTAGATGGTACACGCTGCTTCTACTGAACATCTGCGGTAAAGGGAGTGACTATTGAAGGTGGGTGATGAGATGCCAGTGGGTTGCTTTTTTCTGGATGGTGCCAAACTTCTCGGGTGTTGTTGGAGCTGCACACATTCAGGCAAATGGGGTATATTCCATCACAGCTGATAGCAATTTAATGTTGACTATGCTTCTTGTGCACATACTTTGCAGCCATAACTTTGTATTCCTCACTCTGTTCAATCATCCTATAATCTCTATATGTTATGACCTGCCTGTACTGCACACAAAACAAAACTTTTCACTGTACTGGGGTACATGCGACAATAATAAATCAAATCAAACCAAATCAAAACTGCATGGTCCAAGAGATTAAGGATGAAAAGTACGTGACAAACAAATGTCTAGCGTAAGGTTTGTCAGATAGGAGAGAAGTTACACATACTTCATAATTAAGAATTCTCAACCTGAGTTTGAATGTGTGCCCGGACCTCAATCTTCTTCATCAGGTATCAAGCTGGTTAAAAAACAAGAAACAACTGCTCCTGTCCCGGAACAATTTGATTATTTAACATCCAGTTATGAAATAAAATGTATATCTTGTTAACTGTAACAGTTTGTTCTTGTCAGATTATTAAGTGGTTTTCCTCTATGATATACCAACGACATAGGTAGAAAGAGGGATAGGGATGTAAGGCAGGATTTCAGGGAGATAGGGTGGAAGCTGAGAGCTAGAACAAATTGTTATCTCTGGATTGTTACCCGTGCCACATGATAGTGAGGCAAGGAATAGGGAGAGATATCAGCTGAACATGTGGCTGCAAGGATGGGTGCAGGAGGGAGGGTTTCAGGTTTTTGGATAATCCTGGGGAAGGTGGGACTTGTACAAACAGTACGGTCTTCACTTGAACCAGAGGGGTACGAATATCCTAGGTGGGAAATTTGCTGGTGCTATTCCGTTGGGTTTAAACTAGCTCAGCAGAGGGATGGGAACCGAAAGTGTAGCTGCAGTGCACAGGAGGATGAGAGTAGGAAGGACAGGGACAGGATTTCAGGGTCACAGGAATATGCTGGCAGACAGTGAAGTGGTTTGAAGTGTGTCTACTTCAACGCCAGAAGTATCCGAAATAAGGTAGGTGAGCTTGCAGCATGGATAGGTATCTGGGACTTCAGTGTTGTGGCCATTACAGAGACATGAATAGAGCAGGGTGAGGAATGGATGTTGCAGGTTCCAGGGTTTAGATCGTTCATTAAGAACAGGCAAGGTGGTAAAAGAAGGTGTGGCCTTGTTAGTCAAAGATAGTATAATGGTGGCTGACAGAAGTTTTGATGAGGACTCATCTACTGAAGTAGTGTGGGCTGAGGTTAGAAACAGGAGAGGAGAAGTCACATTGCTTGGAGTTTTTTATAGGTCTCCGCAGCGTTCCAGAGAAGTGGAAGAGAGGATTAGCAACATTATCCAAGGTAGGAGTGAAAGGAACAGGGTGGTCATTATGGGTGACTTTAACTTTCCCAACATTGATTGGAAATGTTATAGCTCTAGTACATCAGATGGATCAGTTTTTGTTCAATGTGTACACGAGGGTTTCCTGACACAGTATGTCGAAGAGCCGACAAGAGGGGAGGCCACACTGGACCTCGTGCTTGGTAATGAACCAGGCCAGGTGTTTGATTTAGTTGTAGGTGAGCACTTTGGAGAGAGTGACCATAATTCAGTTATGTTTAGTTTAGCGATGGAAAGGGATCGGTACATGCCACAGGGCAAGAGTTATTGATGGGGAAAGGGCAATTATAATGCGATTGGGCAAGAATTAGGATGCATAGAATGAGGTAGCAAAATGCAGGGGATGCAGACAATGGAAATGTGGAGCTGATTTAAGGAACAGATATTAAGTGTCCTTGATAGGTATGTCCCTATGCATGCTGACCTGGCAACAAATATAACAAATATATCCTTGTGAACAAAGCCTTCCTGACTCCTCTGAGATTGCACTACTTCTCTGGTTCTGCGTTAAAAATCACACAACACCAGGTTATAGTCCAACAGGTTTAATTGGAAGCACACTAGCTTTCAGAGCGACGCTCCTTCATCAGGTGATTGGCAATCACCTGATGAAGGAGCGTCGCTCCGAAAGCTAGTGCGCTCTCAATTAAACCTGTTGGACTATAACCTGGTGTTGTGTGATTTTTAACTTTGTACACCCCAGTCCAACCCCAGCATCTCCAAATCATCTCTGGTTCTGGATTCTGCTCGATCCTCAATTGCTTTCACTTCACCCCTTGCCCATTGGTGCCTATGCTAATAAGTTCCAAGCTTCAGCGTTCCTTCCCTAAACATCTCCATGTCACTCTCTCTCTTTATATGCTCATTAAAACTTGTTAAAATCTCTATGGCATAAGCTATTGGTTACATATCCTCAATTTTTCTGTTCCATCATATTGGCATGGATAGACGATTGGCTAGTTAACAGGAAAGCAGTGAGTAGGAATAAATTGAACTTTTTCAGGCTGGCAGGGTGTCATTTGTGGTATGCCACAGCAGTTGATGCTGGGGTCCCAACCTTTTACAACTTATATGAACAATTTGGATGAGTGGATCAAAGGTATTGTAGCTAAATTTTGCTGATGACATAAAGATGGTTAGGAAAGTGAGTTGTGAAGAGGACATAAGGAGCCTAGAAAGGGCCCTAGATAGGTTAAATGATTGGGCAAAGATCTGGCAAATGCAGTACAATGTGGGAAAGTGTGAAATTGTCTATTTTGATATAAATAATTTTTTATATCAAATTACTTAAATGGTGAAAGTTTGCGGAGATCTGAGATGCAGAGAGATCTAGGTGTCTTTGTGCATGAATCACTAGAGGCTAGAATCCAGGTACAGCAAGTAATGGGGAAAGCTAACAGAATGCAATTGTTTGTTTTGAAGGGAATTGAATGAGAGGGTGGGGAAGTTATGCTTCAGTTATAGAGGGCACTGATGAGAACCACATCTGGAGTACTATGTACAGGACTGGCCATCATACTAATGAAAGGATGTTAATGCATTGGAAGAAGCTCCAGAGAAACCTGAGAAATTTTACTGGCCATAAAATTAGAATGAGCAGATTGCTTTTGGAGGAAAAGTTCAAAAGACTGGGTCGGTTTCCTTGGTGTTTAGAAGACTCATATGGACTTAATGAAACAGTTCTCTCAGTTCTGAGAGAACTTGACTCAATGGATGTGGAAAGGATGCTTTCTCTTATGGAAGAATCCAGAACTAGGGGTCATAGTTTAAAAATAAAGGTCACCCATTTGAGTCAGAGAAAAGGGAACTTTTTTTTCTAGATCTCATGGAATACAGAGAGAACTAGCCATTTGGGTACAGAAATGGCTCAAAGGTAGAAGGTAGAGGGTCCTGGTGGAGGGTTGCTTTTCAGATGGAGGCCTGTGACCAGTGGAGTGCCACAAGGATCAGTGCTGGGTCCACTACTTTTCATCATTTATATAAATTATTTGGATGTGAACGTAGGAGGTATAGTTAGTAAGTTTGCAGATATCACCAAAATTGGAGGGCTCGTGGACAGTGGAAGAAGCCTACCTCGGATTACAATGGGATCTTGATCAGATGGGCCAATGGGCTGAGAAATGGCAGATGGAGTTTAATTTAGATAAATGCGAGGTGCTGCATTTTGGGAAAGCAAATCTTAGCAGGACTTATACACTTAATGGTAAGGTCCGAGGGAGTGTTGCTGAACAAAGAGACCTTTGAGTGTAGATTCATAGCTCCCAGAAAGTGGAGTCGCAGGTTGATAGGATAGTGAAGAAGGCATTTGGTATGTTTTCCTTTATTGGTCAGAGAATTGAGTGCAGGAGTTGGGAGGTCATGTTGTGGCTGTACAGGACATTGGTTAGGCCACTGTTGGAATTTTGTGTGCAATTCTGGTGTCCTTCCTATTGGAAGGATGTTCTGAAACTTCAAAGGGTTCGGAAACAATTTACAAGGATGCTGCCAGGGTTGGAGGATTTGAGCTATAGGGAGAAGTTGAATAGGCTGGGCTGTTTTCCCTGGAGCGTCAGAGGCTAAGGGGTGACCTTACAGAGGTTAACAAAATTATGAGGGGCATGGATAGGATAAATAGACAAAGTCTCTTCCCTGGGGTGGGGGGAGTTCAGAACTAGAGGGCATAGGTTTAGTGCGAGAGGGGAAACATATAAAAGAGACCTAAGGGGCAATTGTTTCACACAGAATGTGGTACATGTATGGAATGAGCTGCCAGAGGATGTGGTGGAGGCTAGTACAATTGCAACACTTAAAAGGCGCCTGGATGGGTATATGAATAGGAAGCGTTTGAAGGGTATGGGCCGGGTGCTGGCAGATGGGACTAGATTGGGTTGGGATATTTGGTTGGCATGGACGGGTTGGACCGAAGGGTGTGTACATCTCTGTAACTCTATGACTATGACTCTCTCAGTGTTATGAGTCTTTGGAATTCCCTTCTTCAAAACGTGGTGGATGCAGAATCTTTAAATAGATTTAAGGCAGAGGTAAATAGATACTTGACTACCACTAAGTGGATTAAAAATTATCGGGGGTATGCAGGAGTCTTCTTTTAATGAGTATAGAGTTGAGGTTAAAATCAGATCAGCCATGCTCTTATTGAATGGTGAAGCAGATTCAAAATGCTTAGTGGTCCATCCTTGTTACTTGTTTGTATGGTATGTAAAAATCTCTTGTATCACAGGTTTAAGTGGATGTTGTCTGCGGCTGTTTAGTTATGACAATAACTTCTTCAATTTCTTAATTAGATTACCTGGTGGTGCTTACCATGTGTCATTGTTGTAATGTGCTAAACTGATCCTTATTAATATTAGTAGACCTGTTGTAGGTGGCACTGTGATTCATCAAAATAAACTATTTGAAACTCATTGAAGAAATTTCCTGGTTTAGCAGTGGAGATTGTCTTCCCATCAGTGCAAAATAAAGGCTGCTTGATATTTGAACAAAAGAGCCTGTATTCGGGGCAGCACGGTGGCTCAGTGGTCAGCACAGCTGCCTCATAGCGCCAGGGACTTGGGTTCGATTGCGGCCTCGGGTGACTGTCTTTGTGGAGTTTGCACATTCTCTCTGCGGCTGCGTGGGTTTCCTCTGGGTGCTCCGGCTTCCTCCCACAGTCCAAAGATGTGCAGATTAGGTGAATTGGCCATGTTAAATTGTCCACAGTGTTGAGGGATGTGTAGGCCAGGTGCATTAGTTTGGGGTAAATGTAGAGTAATAAGGTAGGGGAATGGGTCTGGGTGGATTATTCTTCAGAGGGTTGGTGTGCACTTGTTGGACCAAAGGGCATGTTTCCACACTGTAGGGATTCTATGAGTGTTGGTTTAAAATACTCTGCAACATCTCTCACTGAGTTGTCAAGGCCAGTGCATAAATCTTCAAAGGACATCAGACCCACTGTAACCCAGGCTCTCTTGTTACTGAAGCATGTTCGCATTCAAAGCTTCCCAACTGACGATACACATCACATTTACAGCACCGCCCTTCTCAGTATGTATGCCATGCAGTGGACTCTAGAAGCAACCCAAGGTCCTGTAAATTCCACTCAGCGTCTCTAGTTCCAGCAGACTAGAGAACCTAATTTTGTGTTATGAGACAATTCCCATGTCCTAAGGAACAGTGAACACTTTTACTGCTTGCTGGTAAGATGCAGTTTTGCCCAGACAGTCAATTGGAAATGTCAAATCAACCTTTCGGGCAAAAGCCCATCATCAGGACACTCCTGATGAAGGGCTTTTGCCCAAAACATCAATTTTCCTGCTTCTTGGATGCTGCCTGACCTGCTGTGCTTTTCCAGCACCACTCTAATCTTGACTCTAATCTCCAGCATCTGCAGCACCCACTTTCACCTGGAAATGTGAAATGTCAAATCTACATCTGCAGTTTACCACAATTAAAGGCAGAGAAACACTGCATGAATGTAGAGAAATTACACACTATGTAATCAGCACTCAAAAGGAGGACATGAGAGCAAAGAACAAGAATTCAGATAACACACAGACTAATCGAGAGAGAAAATAAATCCAATACCAGGTTTGATCTTCCCACACATTTTGATCTCGACACTGCAGATGAAATTGTATAGTTGTTGTGTCTGCTAAACTGTCAACTAAATTGTCAAGCAAATTGATGAATAAGGTTCATTTTGAAATAATGTTTTCTTTGTCAGTGGCTGGTTACTAACTATCGATTTGAATCCAAAAATCTACAATTCCTCCAATACCTTATCTATTAGCTTCTGAAGATACAGAGATATGAGAATCACATATTTCCTTTATTTATTTAACACAACTTCATCAAAACTATAGAACTTACAACAGAATTGCCTCTGCTGGGTACTGGACTACTGCATTTGAATGACCATATTAGCAGGGCATTAGTAAGTTCTTGTACCGCTAAGAGTCATTTAAATTCAGGTACCAACCTGCTCCATGAAACTGAGCTACGGATCAGACAATGGAGTTGGTAGTGAACAATCAGATACAGTGTGCAGATCGTCTGTGAGGAGGGATAGGCACATGATAAGGCAAAGATGCAGTCAGTATGATGGACTAAGTGTGTCTATTTTAATGCAAGACGTATCAGGAATAAGGATGATGAACTCAGAGCATGGGTCAATACTTGAAAAGATGATGTTGTGGGGGCGGGAATGGTTAATGGATGTTCCAGGGTTTCAATGTTTCAAAAGGAATAGGGAGGGAGGTAAAAGAGGTGGAGGAGTGACATTGCTGATCAGGGATAGTGTCACATCCATAGAAATAGAAATGGTCGAGGTGGGTTTGTCCAGAGTCAGCATGGGTGGAAGTCAAACACAGGAAACGAGCAGTCACATTACTGGGAGTTTTCTATAGACCCCTCAATAGCAACAGAGACATGGAGGAGCAGATTAGAAGGCAGATTTTGAAAAGGTGTTGAAGTAACACGGTTGTTGTCATGGGTGACTTTAACATCCCTAATACTGATTGGAACCTATTGATTTCAAATTGCTTGGATGGAACAGTTTTTGTCAGCTGTGTCCAGGAAGGGTTTCTGACACAATATGTAGATAGTCCGACTAGAGGGGAGGCCATATTGGATGTGGTGCTTGGCAACAAACCAGGCCAGGTGTCTGATCTCTCGGTGGGAGAGAATTTTGGTGATAGTGATCACAAATCCCTGATCTTTACTATCCTCATGCAGAAGGATAGGAGCAAATGGTATGGAAAAGTATTTAATTGGGGGAGGGGAAATTACAATGCTATTAGGCAGGAACTGGGATACCTAAATTGGGAACAGATGTTCTCATGGAAATCAACAACAGAAATGTAGAGGTTGTTTAGAAAGCCCCTGCTGATAGTGCTGGATAGGGGTTTGTCCCACGGAGACAAGGAAGGGATGGTAGGTTGAAAGATCCTTGGATGACAAGGGTTGTGAAACATCTAGCCAAGAGGAAGAAGGACGCCTACTTAAGGTTAAGGAGGCAAGGATCAGAAAGGGCTTTAAAGGGTTACAAGGTAGCCAGAAAAAACTGAAGAATAGACTTAGGAGAGCGAGAAGGAGGCATGAAAAAGCTTTAGTGGGCAGGACTAAGGAAAATCTTAAAGATATAGAATTTACACCAGAATTGCCTCTGCTTGGTCCTAGACTAAAGCATTCTACATTTATGTGAGGAACAAGAGGATGGCCAGGGTGAGTGTAGGGTCAATCAGGGATAGTGGAGGGAGTTTGCACTGAGAGTCAGAGGAAATAGGGGAGGCCCTTAATGAATATTTTGCTTCAGTATTTGTAACTGACAGGGACCTTGATATTTCTGAAGGCAGCATGAAGCAGACTGATGGCTAGAACAGGTTGATGTTAGGAAGGAGGATGTGCTGGAAATTTTGAAAAACATAAGGATAGATAAATCCCCGGTGCCAGATGGGATATACCTGATATATACTGGAAGCAAGGGAAAAGATTGCTGCGCCTTTGGAAAAAATCTTTACATCCTCACTGTTCAATGGAGTAGTGCCAGATGATTGGAGGGTGACAAATGTTATTCTCTTGTTCAAGAAAGGGAATAGGAATAATCCTGAGAATTAGAGACCAGTCAGTTTTATGTCAGCGATGGGCAAAATACTGGAGAGGATTCTGAGAGACAGGATTTATGATCACTTGGAAAACCATAGTTTGATGAGAGATAGCCAGCATGGCTTTGTGAGGTGCAGGTCATGCCTCACAAACCTTGTTGAATTTTTTGAGGATATGACAAAACACATTGCTGGAGGTAGAGCAGTGGATGTGGTGCACATGGATTTTAGCTAAGCATTTGATAAGGTCCCTCGTGGTAGGCTCATTCAGAAAGTAAGGAGGCATAGGGATATAGGTAAACCTGTCTGTCTGGATACAGAATTGGCTGGCCCATAGAAGACAGAAAGTGATGGTAGATGGAATGTATTCAGCCAGGAGCTCAGTGATCAGTGGTGTTTTGCAGGGTTTGATTCTGGGACCTTGCTCTTTGTGATTTTTAGAAGTGACTTGGATAAGGGAGTGGAAGGGTGGGTTAATAAGTTTGCCAATGACATGAAGGTTGGTAGAGTTCTGGACTGTGTGGAGGTCTATTGTAGGTTGCAGCAGGATATTGACAGGATGCAGAACTGGGCTGATAAAGTGGCAGATGGAGTTGAACATGGAAAAGTCTGAAGTTGTCACTTTGGAAGGTCAAATTTGAATGCAGAATGCAGGGTTAAAGGCAGGATTCTTAGCAGTATGGGGGATCAGAGGAGTCCATGACCATAGATCCTTCAAAGTTGCCACGCATGTTGATAGGATTGTTAAGAAGGCACATGGTGTGATGGCTTTTATTAGCAGTGGGATTGAGTTTAAGTGACGTTAGGTTATGCTGCAGGTCTATATGCCCCTGTCGAGACTACACTTGGAATATTGTGTTCAGTTCCGGTTGCCTCACTATTGGATATGGTATGGAAGCCTTAGAAAGGGTGCAGAGGATATTTACCAGGACGCTGCCTGGAGTGGAGGACATGCCTTCTGAAGAAAGGTTGAGGTAGCTAGGGCTTTTCTCATTGGAGTGAAGAAGGATGAGAGGTGACCTGATAGAGACATCGATAGAGTGGAAAGCCAGAGACTTTTACCCATGGCAGAAATATCTATCATGAGGGTGCATAATTTTAAGGTAATTGGACGAAGGTTTGGGGAGAGATCAGGGGTAGGTTCTTTACTCAGAGAGTGGTGGGTGCTTGGAATGCACTGACAGCAGCAGTAGTAGAGTCAGATACATTAAGGACATTTAAGCGACTCTTGGATGGGCACATGGATGATAGTAAAATTAAGGGAATGTAGGTTAGTCTCATCTTAGAGTAGGATAAAAGGTGGGCACAATATTGAGGGCTTAATGGCCTCTACTATGCTGTACTGTTCTATGTTCTAAGTAAACTATGTAGAATCATAGAATCCCTACAGTATGGAAACAGGCCATTTGGCTTATCGAGTCCATGCCAATCCTCTGCAGATAATCCCATCCCAGATTCATCCCCCTATCCTATCCCTGTAACCCTGCATTTCCCATGGCTTATCCACCCACCCTGTACATCCCTGGATACAACAGACAATTTAGAATGCCTAATTGACCTAATCTGTACATTCTTGGACTGTGGGAGAAAACCGGAGCACACAGAGGAAACTCACCCACACGAGGAGAATGTGCAAATTCCGCACATGCAGTTGCCTGAGGGTGGAATCAATCCCAGGTCCCTGGTGCTGTGAGGCATCAGTGCTAAACACTGAGTCACTGTGCTGCCCTATTGGATACTGATATTTAGGTTATTATTTGAGTATCAAAGTGTCCTCTCACAATACAAGCAGGTTATCCTCAAGGGTTGAGATCTGATAAAAAAGGATAATATCTTTCGACTCATTTTTCATTAATACCATGGTGCAACTGCTCAGTCCCTATAAAGTGCAGGGGATGGGACTGTTCAATGTAATGGGTACTCACTTCCTATGTTCCTATGTCTTCAAATCATTCAAAACCTCTCCTGTCTTGGTTCTCTTTAGTAAGATTTAGGGTACTCCCCATTTCTGAGAGCAGAGTCGATATACTTCCTCATTCAGCTTTTGTCTTTTTTCATTATTTCTAGAGCTATTTCAAAGTTTTGCCACTGATGGGAAAAAAAAGATTACATTCTGATGTAACAAACACTTCAAAGTAAAAAGCAGCAGTTTTAATTTTATCTGGCTGAACTTTCACTGCAGATCTGAGAAGTTCACATCAATTCAGCTGGGCACTTCTGATTCCATGTTTCGGGTAATGTGTATTAATAATAGTCAGTTTGAGTTCCATCAGGGTCACTCAGTTTATAAGGCCTTTACAGCCTTGATTCAAACATGGACAAAAGAGTTATGGTAATAGAGTCATATAGCCCTTCGGTTTAATTCATCCATGCCGACCAGCATTCCGACCTGATTTAGTTCCATTTGCCAACATTTGGTACATATCCCTCCAAACCCTTCCTTTTCATGTACCTATTCAGCCACCATTTAGATGTTGTCATTTGGAAAAGTGTCACGAATGATGTCGACAATGAAGCTGGGCCATTGGAAGCAGCAAGGGGGCTAACATCTCAGGTTACTCTAACAAGTCCAAGTGGAGAGCAGGCATAAACATCTTAAGATACATGATCCTATCCAATCTCTCAAACATCTGAGATTATGTTTGTAGATCCAGCACTGGACTAGACAGTTATTTATCATGTTCATAAAGTTCTGTTTTTCTTGAGCCTGTTCAATACTGAACATTTGAAATCATCAATCTATGATTAATATTTTCTCACTTTTGGATTTTTTGTGCTGAAAAACTTCTCACCTCCCAGAAGACTAGATAACATAGAACATTACAGCGCAGTACAGGCCCTTCGGCCCTCGATATTGCGCCGCCCTGTCATACTAATCTGAAGCCCATCCCACCTACACTATTCCATGTACATCCATATGCCTGTCCAATGACAACTTAAATGCATTTAAACTTGGCGAATCTACTACTGATGCAGGCAAAGCATTCCATACCCTTACTACTCTCTGAGTAAAGAAACTACCTCTGACATCTGTCTTATACCTATCTCCCCTCACTTTAAAGTTGTGTCCCCTTGTGTTTGCCATCCTCATACTTGGAAAAAGGCTCCCCCTGTCCACCCTACCTAACCCTCTGATTATCTTGAATGTCTCTATTAAGTCACCTCTCAACCTTCTTCTCTCTAACGAGAACAACCTCAAGGCCCTCAGTCTTTCCTCATAAGACATTCCTTCCATACCAGGCAACATCCTAGTAAATCTCCTCTGCATCCTTTCCAAAGCTTCCACATCCTTCTTATAATGTGGTGACCAGAACTGTACACAATACTCCAAGTGTGGCCGTACCAGAGCTTTGTACAGCTGCAGCATAACCTCCTGGTTCCGGAACTCAATCCCTCTATTAATAAAGGCCAAAACACTGTATGCCTTCTTAACAACCCTGTCAATCTGGGTGGCAACTTTCAGGGATCTGTGTACATGGACACCAAGATCTCTCTGCTCATCTGCACTCCCAAGAATCCTACCATTAGCCCAGTACTTTGCATTCCGATTACTCTGGCCAAAGTATATCACCTCACACTTGTCCATATTAAACTCCATTTGCCACCTCTCAGCCCCGCTCTGCATCCTATCTATGTCTCTCTGCAACCTACTACATCCTTCTGCAAACTTTGTGTAAACTGGCTTGATCTTCTTTGTGTTTTCTCTCTCATTACCTAAAAGGAAGCTAGTTTTGCTGTTTACCACAACATGACTGCAATCTGGGGTTCACTGTCAGGAATGAAGACTATGAACACCATGTCTAAACAATGATAGTGATCCAAATAATTTAATTTTAAAAATCTGATCCCACCATGGATGAAACCATTGTCTGTTTAGAATCACTTTGTTTTGTTCAATCTCTGTTGCCTCACTCTTATCAATTAGTGCATAGCTACTTAGCTCAACGTTATGATTCCAAAAGTAATCTCAGTTGTAAATGTCAAGTGCTCAGCAGATGACCTCTTAAGAGTTAAATGTACATGAAGAATGTTAATGTCACTGTTTACTATTTTTCTGCAGCATTAAAGCAACAGAGTGAAACCAGTAGGTATCCCCCTTATACTTAGCACAGAATTGTAATAATGGCATCAATCAATGTTGTATTAATCAGATACATAGAGGAAACAAGATGCCTTCTTGCCCCTGCTGTAAGAATGAATCAGTTCTTTTCAATCCAATTACAACCCAATGTGACAGGACCAATCATTTTTTGTTGTGTTCTTGTTTACAGAAGTGATGAATGAGCTGCACTAGATTTTGTAGGGAAAAACAACAGGTACATATAAATGACTGCATATTGTTTCCACAGCCATTAATCTCAGATAAAGTTTATCTTTACACAGAAGAATATTTTGTTGTCCTATTCAGCGAACACCTTATATTTTCCATTTGACTGTTCCTCTGTTGTCACTCAGCTATGTCACATCATTTGGTGAGAGTTGAAAAGATGAGAAGGTTATGCTGATAGGGTTAGATAAAGAGTTGGAGGATGCTTTTATGGAGGATGTATACTATTACAGATCAGGTAGACCAAATAAACGTTTCTTGTGCTAAATGTTCTGTACAATCATAAAATAGGTGTGTGAGTAAAAGCAGAAAAATGATTTCTTGGGTTAGGAATGTCGATTTTAACATGAATAACTTTATGATTGATTTGTTTGAGATGTTGATGAGAGTCATAGAGATACAGAATGTGGGGAAATAGATGTTGATTTCTTGAAAAATGCCCGTATTACAAAGGAGGAGGTGATGGATGTCTTAAAATGCATACAAGTGGATAAATCCCCAGGACCTGATCAGGTGTACCCTCAAACTCTGTGGGAAACTAGGGAAGTGATTGCTGGGACCCTTGCTGAGATATTTGTATCATCGATAGCTACAGGTGAGGTGCCGGAAGACTGGAGGTTGGCGAATGTAGATACTGTAAATTCAATTTGTTTCACTGAAATTGCTTGCATCTATTACTATCTTCTAAGTGTAGAACATGGCAGTCTTGCAATGCTTCCTTGCCCATGAAAGCACTTTTTCCTAAGCTGCAGGTGCCATGGTCACCAACAATGATCAATGCAGTTTCAACTGATGTTTAATAACTTATTAATGAATGGTTTTGTTGACAGATCCAATGATGTTTGAGGACTCACTATTGCAAGTGCCAAATGTCACCGAACCAGTGAGATTTATGTATTGTATTTTCAGTTTCTTCCCTCTTAAGTAATGATACAAGAAATATATATATAGTTACTTCTTTCAAAGTAAAACTGAATTTAATGTTCTGAACTGCTGGAGCATTGTGCGTTATCAGGATTCAGTAACTAGCTTACAGCTGAGTGCTTTGTCCAATTAGCTTATGACCCCTTTTTGTGACAAGTTGCAACAACAGAGTAGCTATATAATTGCAGAGGGCAGTTGAGAGGTGGGATGGGATGCACATATTGGCCAGACTGGCTAATAATGGCAAGCTTTCTGCTGTGAAGGACAGAATAGTGTTTTTCTTTAATATGACAGTTTGATATCTTCATAGTCACTTTTTTTCTAATACCAGCTCTTCATTTCAGATTTATTGTTTAGTCCTTGTTAAACAGAATTCAAATTCACAAAAGCTCTGAGAAATGTATGCGCCATTAACCTGTGTACATTCAAATGAATGCGGGCAGCAGGTAAATGTCATTTACTTGCTCATTTTAAAAAGATGTGGCATGCACCCAGTATTAGACAATACTGAGTAGCTCCACTGTTCAGCAGAGGTCCAAGGTCAAACGAGGGTAGTACCAACTAAGGCAGAGCTACTGAAAGCCAACCAAGGACACTGCATTCTGGCCTCTATGGGTTTCCAGAAAGCGACCTAGAAAGAATCTTTGACCTGCAAATTCAGGGCCTCAGTCATCTTCAAAGCCACAGCCAACAATATCTTTGGCCTGCTCTGTCTGATGCTGTCGGGCTGGTTCCAAGAGGAAGCAGGGTTCTGTGAGCACCTGCCTTGCAGACCACAAACAATGCACTCACTGCTTCCAGCTTAAAGCCAGCAAAGGGAAGTGCTTCTGGAAAATCCTAGGCAGCCTTCTCCCTCTCTCCCTTCTCAATCTATGAATAGCTTCTCCTCTTATTGGCAGGCTCTGCGCTATCTCTTTTTCACACTGTATTTCCGGCTCACGCAACAAATGCACATGTGAATACCCTCACCCACATGGCATTTGATACAGACTGCACTAAAAGTGAGTGTGAACAACAGGGGTTCCATCTTAACACCTAAATCACACCCTCATGCTGAAAATACAGGTGTCACTGAGTCCAATTTTATGGCCACTTTTTAAGATTATTAGTCAAGGTCTCAGGATTGTTATTTCATGACAAATGTATGGCCAATCAGCCTCTTGAGCCTGCTCCACCAGTCGATAGTAGCCAGAAAATCACATTCCTGCCTTCCCTTGATAATATTTCAACCACATGCTTAACAAGAATCTATCTATTTCTGCTTTACAAATACTCAGAACTCTGCAACTCCGCTTTCACCACCATTTTAGGAAGAGTGCTCCAAAGGCTCACAACACATTGAGAGAAAAAAATGCCTGATCTCGATTTTAAAAGGGTGACCTCTGATTTTTAAACAGTGGACCCAAGTCCAAGATTCACCCATGAGTGGAAATATATGCTGTCAATACAGCCCTGACTTCAGGTTTCAATCTGGTTGCTTCTTACTCTTCTAAACTTCAACAGATGCAAGCACATCCTATCCCACCTTTCCTCATAATATGATCCACCAATTCCAGGTATTAGTGTAGCAAACCTTCTCTGAACTGCCTCCAATTCACAGTGGTTAGCACTGCTGCCGCACAGCGCCAGAGACATAGGTTCAATTTCTGCCTCAGGCGACTGACTGTGTGGAGTTTGCACATTCTCCCCATGTCTGCGTGGGTTTCTTCCGGGTGCTCCAGTTTCTTCCCACAGTCCAAAAATGTACAGGTTAGGTGAATTGGCCATGCTAAATTGCCTGTAGTGTTGGGTGAAGGGGTAAATGTAGGGGAATGGGTCTGAGTGGGTTGCGCTTCAGCGGGTTGGTGTGGACTTGTTGGGCCGAAGGGCCTGTTTATACACTGTAAGTAATCTAAAAAAAATACTGTGCCCAGATGAGGTCTTACCTGTACTCTGAATAACTGAGGCAAAACATCCATAGTTTTGATTTCAATTCCCCTCATAATAAATGACAACATTCTGTTAATTTCCTTCATTACTTGCTGTACCTGCAGACTAAGTTTTTGTAATTTCTAAACAAGGGCAACAAAATCCGTCTGCATCTGGGAGCTCGGCAATCTTGTTTTGTCAATGTGTTTCTTTTTATTCTTCCTGCCAAAATGGACAATTTCACACTTTTCCACATTGCACACAGCAACCAGCCACCATACTGACTATGGAATGCAGTCTCACAAAAAGTTGTGAATTTGGCTCAATTGTAATATCCAGGATTAAGATCAACAGTTTGTAGTTAGATACAAGTATAAAGGATCAAGGGCAGGTAGATGGATTTGTGTTCAGATCAGTCATGATCTAATTAAATGTTGGATAAAGAAAAGCTATTTGATTAGTGTACTCCTGTTTCTTTGTAAGAAGCAGAATCTCATCAGGCTACCATGGAAACTAAACTTGCTGCGTTCAAATGAATCAAGCAATCTTAACCAAATGTGGTAGGAACAATCAGTGAAATAACCAAGCTAACGTCCATTCCCTGAAGGACACTGTTTTCTTTTATATATCTTCCAGCTCAGCTGACCTGTGGATTGAAAGCTTTTGTATGTCCATCTTAACTCTGTAATCACATTTAACATAAGTTACATATATGGTGGATTGGTCAGAAATCCCCAAACATGTGAGGCCTTGCTGCAGGAGCTGCAACTTGCAAAAGAGATTTTGAACTTTTAAATGAGAGAAATATTGAGGGTTATCAATTCAAGTGGACCAGTATAATTGTACTAGTACATAAGATCACTGGTATTGTTTACTTTAAAAAAATTAGTCACAGTAGCATCATATGATATGTAATGCAGAGGTCCAAGCAAAAGATCTGGTGACAAAACAACAAATCCCAACAATGGCAACTGGTAGAATTTAAATTCAATTAATCAATCCAAGATATAGCTGCAGAAATGCTGCTTATGAAACTACCACTGATTGTTGTAAAATCCATCAGTTTCACTAATGTTCTTTAAGGAAGGAAATCTGCAATGCATATCCATCTCCATCTGGTGTGGCCTACATGTGGCTCCAGAACCACAGAAATATAGTTGACTCTTAACTGATCTCTGAAACAGCCTAGAAGCTGAAATAACTCAGGAAACCCAACACAAAAGGAACATCATTTATTGCTGAGCACCAAAATAGAGCCTATACTCACAGCATACATAGGCTAGTCCCAATCGGGGACAGGTAGCTCTGCAGATGCTTCCCTTGATCTGCTTGTTTCGCATTTTCTAGTCAACCTGTTCAGTGATGTTATTAAACATCTCTGGAACAGGTGGGACTTGAACCTGAGCCTCTTAGCTCAAAGATAATGACATTACCACTGCAACAATTCAATATTTGCAACCAAAGCGCAATATGGGTAATGCAAACCATAAAGGTGAAGGTGGAGGGAGGGGTAAGGTGGAACAGGGAGAGTGGGAAGGGACTAAATCAAATGGGGAGCTGGATCTGCTTTTTTTCTCTTCTTCCAAGGCATGGTCAAATTTCACAGAATGCCTATCTGTCCAGGGGTAGGAACATTACTACCTCAGGTAATGAATTCCAGTTGGGTATGCCATTATCTGTTACCAAGGGAACTCATACTCAACAAGCTCCATAGGGAGATTAATTAGTGGTATCGCCAAAGGTCTTAAAGGGGTCTCAAATCCCTCCCCCTCCAAGTCTGAGGGTTCCCTCTTGCTTCTGTGATGATGGGATCACCTGCTTCCTGTTGCGCACAATCCCATTCCTGTTGTTTTTCAGGTCTGGCCAAGAGGTGTATAATAAGTAGAGGAATGTTTCTTTTGTGAAGACTGAAGCTTCATTGCTGGAGGCTCTGCCTCAGTGGCATGTCTGTTGAAACAATCACCTCTATGGAGAATGTCACAGCTGTTCTGAGGGTTCATTGAGTGAGGACATAAGGGTAGTACTTAAGAGTAATAAAGGTGAAGTCGCTACGATGGGTTACGCAACAGGCCTCCAAATAGCCAGCGGGAGATAGAGGAAAGAAATGTAAGAAGATCAGGGAAGACGTGAAAACAAGGTTGTTGTAGTGAGTAATTTGAAATCTCCCAACATTGACTGGGACCCCTTTAGTGCCAGGGGCTTGGGTGGAATTTGTGCATCCAGGAGGGCTTCTTGAAATCATATGTAGACAGTCCAACCAAGGAAGAGCCCTTACTGTACATTGTATTGTGAATGAGCCTGTATTGTATTGTGATTGAAGTTTCAGTGAGTGAGCATTTTGGGAACAGTGATCATATGTTGTATCTGTATAAGACTTTAGTTAGGCCATATTTAGAGTACTGTGTGTAGTTCTGGCCCCATCACTATAGTGAGGACGTGGGAGCATGTAAAAGAGGTTGACAAGGGTGTTGGCTGGATTAAGCGTTTTAGCTTTAAGGAAAGCTTGGACAAAACTTAGATTGTTTTCACTAGAACAACAGAGGCTAAGGAGCCATCTGATAGAAGTTTATAAAATTTGAGGCATAGATAGGGTAGATGGTCAGAATTTCTTTCCCAGGGTGGAAACATCAAATACTAGGGGAATAGGTTTAAAATGAAAGGGCAAATGTTTAAAGGAGGAGTTTAAGGATCTAAAGGGTCGTTCTGCTATAATATGTGTTTTGTTTCCTTGAATTCACTGTGAAGCGATTGATGAATTGGGAACACTGTTTTTAAAGCACAAATTTTTAAAATATATCTTGGCTGTAACACAATTACATCATCAACACTTTAAGCATTGTTTCAAAATGTGATTTTTCTATAATGTGTGGTTGCACAAGAACACAACCATTCCGTTACAGAAGAGCTACCTGTAAGTGCCTGGAATGCTCTGTTAGGGGAAATGGTAGCAGCAGGTATGTTAGCAAAGTGTAAAAGGCATTGAGACATACACATGAACAGGCAGGGAATAGAGGAAAATGGACCATGTATAACCAGATGGGATTAGTTTATAATGGCAACATGGTTGGCACAGACTTGGTTGGTACAGGTCCTGTTTCTATGCTGTACTGTTCTATGTGGAGGATTTCCACCCGATCTACTCTCCAGGTTTGGACTATATACGATACTGGATACTTTTTTAAAGGATAACACCCAGGATACCTGGATAGCCATCACCAAAGTTCCTTACAATGAACATTTCTGCCCTAAAAACTTCTTGAGACTCTGGAGAATCTTCGACTCCATTACGCTCATTGGAGCCAAGTCCCTTTTTATGACTTTCACCTTACTCCATCTTTGTCAACCATGTCCCCATTATCTCATTTACCTGGAACATGCATTTTTCCAATTGTCACCTGATGTTGGCCTCATTAAAAATTCTCTAAACTCTCCACATGCTTCTTTCAGCAGCTCCTGAGATTAAGATGTCATCCAGACAGATTCCCACTCTGGTCACCCCGTGGAGGATGTTCTCCATTTGCCTCAGAAAGATGGCAGCAGCTGAAGATACCCCAAAGGGCAAGCAAGTCTATTCATACATTCTTTTGTGACTATTTGTCGTAACATGCTTCCTGGTTATCATACCCACTTCAGAAAATATGTGACTACCAACCCCCCCCACCCCCCAGCCAACTTTTCACACAAGTTTTCTATGCATGGCATAGAATATCAGTCTAAGCAGGAAACTCTGTTGACTGGCACTTTATAATCCCCACAGAGACGGACTGAGTTGTCAGGTTTTACAACTGGAACCACTGGCCCAAGCCATTTGGCAAATTGTACTGGAGTATGGAACCTCTAGATGCTCCAATTCAGACTCTACTCTGATGCATTGCACATAGGTGACTGGTCATGTCTTGAGGTGTTTAAATGGAGCCTCTGGGTCAATGTAGATCTTGACCCCGGCACCTTTTATCATCCCGAGGCCGTCTTGAAACTTGTCAAGTTACTTCGCAATGACTTCACATAGGTCGCCGGTACCCTTTCAAACATTTGTTGTCACACCTAGCTGATCTTTTGTAGCTAGTCCCTTCCCAAAAGGATGGGATTTGGCCTTTGCATCATAATTACAGGGAGTCAGACTGTCTGTTACCCATGAAAAATTGGGGTCATAGTTGCCTTGCTAGTACGGAAAGGCTCCACAGTCTGTGGCTGATCTAGCCTCGGTGCCTCGTAGGGTTAAAGGTAAGATGGCTTGCTGGAATTTCAAAGGTCTTCTTCCCAATAATAGATAGAGTGGTAGCTGTGTCTAACTCCATATCTAGAGAATTGCCATTTAAAATGGTTAAAACAATGACTGCAGATGCTGGAAACCAGATTCTGGATTAGTGGTGCTAGAAGAGCACAGCAGTTCAGGCAGCATCAAAGTAGCTTCGAAATCGACGTTTCGGGCAAAAGCCCTTCATCAGGAATAAAGGCAGTGAGTCTGAAGCATGGAGAGATAAACTGGCCCTTTCCTATGAAAACACAGAAAAAGGGGCTTATGAGCTTTAGGGGTGCATGGATGGTACTGTCCTCACATTGGGCTACCTCCATACTGCAGAGTCAAATGCCCACCGGAGAATACTTGTGGTTCCTGTTGGTTTCCAAGGAAAGATGATTGGAGTTAGAGGTTGCCAAGTTCTGGAACTGGACCGGAGGTTTCTGAAAAGTAAAGTGAGTAGCAATAATGTCCATATCGCACTTGTAGTCACTGGGTCTGCACCAGACAAGGCTACCGAAACTGGCAAAGTGCGTACCATACAGGCAAAAGGGCAAAGTCACCTGAAAACAGAGCTTTGTAAATAAATCAGTCTGAGGATGAGGAATTGATACAACTAAATCGTATCACTGTTCATCTTAATTGGGGTCACTCTCGGAACAGTGATACGATTTAGTTGTATCAATTCCTCATCCTCAGACTGATTTATTTACAAAGCTCTGTTTTCAGGTGACTTTGCCCTTTTGCCTGTATGGTACGCACTTTGCCAGTTTCGGTAGCCTTGTCTGGTGCAGACCCAGTGACTACAAGTGCGATATGGACATTATTGCTACTCACTTTACTTTTCAGAAACCTCCGGTCCAGTTCCAGAACTTGGCAACCTCTAACTCCAATCATCTTTCCTTGGAAACCAACAGGAACCACAAGTATTTTCCGGTGGGCATTTGACTCTGCAGTATGGAGGTAGCCCAATGTGAGGACAGTACCATCCATGAACCCCTAAAGCTCATAAGCCCCTTTTTCTGTGTTTTCATAGGAAAGGGCCAGTTTTATGACTTTCTTGAGGTTCAGATCCGGTTCAGTCAGTAATTTCCTATAAGGTTCAGGTCTGGTTCAGTCAGTAGCTTCCTTTAGGTTTCAATATTACTGGTTCTACAAACTAAGCAATCGCCTAACCTTTCCCAAAGCGCTAACAATTTCTGTAGTCTTGTCAAGACTTCAGTAATTGGCTTTCCAGCAAGTGTATTTGCCAGTTTAAACATATAATGCTTTAATATAACAAATCATTAGGGGTCATAGTGATCTGCTATCACAGCTATCAGTTCATTAAAGAATTTTGACTCTGGCGTTGCCAGGAAGATTGAACTCTAGCATACTGAAAGTTGTCCCTCACAAGTGGTCAAGAGAATGACATTTTATTGGTGATCCCTTCCAAAAAAAGATTATCTGAAAAAGGTATCGCATTCTTTCTACATTCTGGGCCCAATTCTCAAAACGTGCATCATAAGGTTCCAGTTTCTCAAATCGCAGTATTTTCAATATTTCCTCAGCACGGTCTTATCGGCTTCATTGAAAGGCAAAGCTGTCCAAAACATTTTGTTACTCTCCCACCAATGCAATAAGTCAGGAAGCCTGACTGGAAAGTATCATCACTTATTGTTGAACACCAAAATATAGCCACTTAGGAGTACCTAGGCTAGACCCATTCCTGGGTCTGCTTTACATAGGACACAGGTGAGGAGTTCTAATCGGGCAGGCTATTGCCTGTCATTATGGGAATTTATACTCAACAAGTTCCATAGGGAGATTAAATAGTGATTCCCCGTAAAGGAGTTAAGCCAGTCAGTTCAAGGGCAATTAGGGATAGACAAGAAATGCTGGCTGAGCTAGCGATGCCCACATCCCATAAAGGATAAGGGAGAAAGAAAGCTCTGAACCACAGGATGCCCCTTGGCACTTTACAGCCAATGAAAAACAGCTGAATTGTAATTATGTAATTAAATTATTATTTAACTAACAATTTGAATTTTGGACAGATTCTAGAATATTTGAACAATGTGTTTCCTCGAAGTCTAGACAGATGAGAGAGCTAAGAAACTGTAGCACACTGCAATATTGACCTGAATGCACTTCTCAAATTATACCCAAAGTTAGCTAGAGTCATTCTTTTTCCTCACTAGTGAATTATCAGCACTCTTCAAATAGACAGCTATCAAAGGGTCATTCTATACTATAATCATCCATGCGTTCACTAAAACCATCCTCTGTCTAGAGGGGCATCATCAAAGCTAATGGAATCGAAACATACATTTTTGCAACCAATTCTAAGACATTGTTTAAACAAGTTACAACTGTAGAAGAAGTATCTGTGTAATAAATTATTAGAATGGTGAAGCCAATTGAAATTTTATTCCTTTTCTGGTAAACAAAAAATTAATCATACGTCTTGGGTAATGAGAAGCAAAATCGTTCATCTTTCTAGTCCTGTCTTTCATCCAGGCTTCTTATTACATTCAATTTTCAGGTTAATCCCAATGGATTAAGACTCACACAGGAACATGCCAATGCTTGCGTTGATGGCTACGAAGCATAACTAGAAGAGTGAGCAATGTTCATAGAAATCCCCAGTGCTGAAGAATGTTTATACAGGCGATTTCAGAAATCACTTCGGGAAAGAGTTGAAATTGGATAAGGATAGAAAGCATGGAATGTGAAAAAGTCATTATGATTTGAAGTCAGATTCATAAATCATTAATGGAACAAATGCTTCTGCCATTGCTTTAAAGATGCAAAGTCCAGCCATGAAAGATGTTGCTGCAACAGTCAAATATGTCAATGCACAGCTCTTCTGGCTGTTCACCAGAGTTCACAAACACTTATTGCCTCCTTCTTTGCATTTCGACAGCATGAAAATTTGAATTGGTATTTAGAAAGCAAAAATGCTTGGTTAAATCGAAAAAAAAAAATCAGAGGTCAATTGCAGCCATAGATTAGAAGAAACAATGAAGTGGTATAAATATAGAACAACCTCCCAGCAAACATAATACCAATTAATTTAAAGATCTGGTTAAATTTATGACAAATAATCATTTTGCAATAAGGAAAGAGACAAACCCAAGACTGTAGAACACAGCTGGAAAATTACTAGTTTTTGCAATTTTATTTTTAACATCTTGTTTCTGTTTCACTGATAATTTTAAGAAAACCTTTATTGAACTCTGACTCTGTAAACATTGATTTAAATTGAAGAATGATGGTGCTTCATTTAACTCAAAACAAATCAATTCTGTAATTAGTATATCATTAACTATAGACTTTGAGCCTGTTCTCAAGAATCTTTATTTGTGTGTATTATATCCAATGTCTTCAAGACAATATCATAACCCCAAATTACTTATGGGCATGTTGAACTTTTAAGTAAGATAGTATTTTTAAAAAAAGGTACATAAGCCTGGAAGTACATACATGAAGGACATATGTAACTGGAAATTGCCTGTGTGGATTACACCCAACCTCAAGGGAGAGACTATGGGATGTCTGAATTTAAAATATCAAGGAATTTCAGAGAAATACTTCAAAGGTGGAGATACAATGCAAAAATGTAAACCACCTTCCATGAGTTACTGACTATGGATATTATGCAAGGTAAAATAAGACAGCCTAGGCAAAAGACATGTATGTAGTTCCTCTGCCAGGAATGCACAAGTGAAGGGATCAAAATAAATAATGCTGGTGTGCCACTCTGGTGTTTGAGTCAAAATCACCCTAGACATGTCACACCATGGGAAAGTGACACCATATTTTGCCAAAGGAAGGTACATGTAGTCACTGCCCATGGAGTGTTCTTATCTAGTGTCCATCATAAGGATGAGAGAAAAAGGTGGCAAACTGGAGTCACCAGGTTACTGCTGTTTCTTTCATGTCAGGAACTGTTGTTGTCTAGTTTCTATGTGGCAGGTTGGAGAATCCTAAACTGTAAATCAATAATAATGATGATGCTTTTGCACACTCATGTTTGCAAACAGGCCTCTCTCTGCTCCAACATGTGAATCTCGACTCGACATTCTAAATAATGGGGAAAAATCAGGAATCTCCATACTGATGACCTCACATGATTCACCTAACTTTCTTGCCAATGCCCATGTCTCTCAGTGGCTGGGAAGGTTCTGCTCTTGCTGATGTATGGATCAAGGGATGCTTTATCACTTTTGGAATTTGTCATGGATAAATTAATTAGGGGTTACTGCTTGTGTTATGCTTATTTATATGTTGTCTTTTCGTCTCATATTCCAAACGTTACAAAAATTCAAAGGGAGGGAACCACCACATATGGCTAATTAGAAAGGTTGAAGATAGTATCAAACATAAAGGAAATGCATAAAATAGGACAAATGTGCAAACAAGAAGACTGAACAGAACATTTAAAAAAAGCAAAGCAAGACTACATAAATGGGATTTTTTTAAAAAAAATTCATTCATAGGAAATGGATGTTGCTGTCTGGGCAGTATTTATTGCCTTTGAGAAGGTGTTGCCTTCTTTGTTGTCTCTTGAACCACTGTAACCCATTTGGTGGAAACAGACCGAATAATGTTAGGGCAGGAGTCCCAGGATTCCAAGACATAGTGACACTGAAAAACAGTGATATACTAAACAAAAAAACTGCTAGAACTGCAGATGCTAGAACTCTGAAACAAAAACAGCAAGTGCTGGAAAAACTCAGCAGCAGTCAAAAACAAGACAGCATAGGTTGAAGGTCAGAGGGGAAAGATTTAAAAGGGATGTGAGGGGTAACTTCTTCATGCAGAGAGTGGTGCGTGTGTGGAATGAGCTGTCAGACAAAGTGGTGGAGGCTGGTACAATTCCAACATTTAAAAGACATCTGGACGGGTATATAAATAGGAAAGGTTTAGAGGGTAATGGGCCAAATGCTGGACAATGGGACTAGATTAGTTTAGGATATCTAGTTGGCAGAGACGAGTTGGACCAAAAGGTCTGTTTTTGTGTTGTATAACTCTATGAGATCTGGCAGCATCTGTGGAGAGAAACCAGAGTTAACATTTCAAGCCCAACAATCCTTCTTTAAAAGTGTCAACTCAGATTTCTCTCTACAGATGCTGCCAAACCTGCTTGTTTTTCCAGCTATTTCTATTTCAAAATAGTGATACATTCCCAAGTCAGGATTGCAAGTAACGTGGAGGGGAATTTGCAGATGATGGTGTTTCCATGTACTTGCTGTCCATCTCCTATCAGATCGTAGTGGTCATGAGTTTGGAAGGTGCTGTCTAAGGAGCCTTTGTGAATTTCTGCAGTGCATCTTGTAGATATTGCACACTGTTACTACTGATTGGTGGTGAAAGGAGTGAATATTTGTGGATGCAGTGGCTATCAAATGGGATGCTTAGTCCTTGATAGTGTCAAGATTATTGAGTGTTTTTGGAGCAACACTCCTTCAGACAAGTGAGTTACATTACATTACATCTGTCTTGTGCCTTACAAATTGTGAACAATAGGGAGACAAGAGGTGAGTTATCAGCTGCAGGATTCTAAGCCTTTGACTTGCTTTTGTTGCCAAATTATTTATATGGCTCATCAAGTTCAGTTTCTAGTCAATAGCAATTCCCAGGATGTTAAAAATGGGAAATTCTGTGATGGCTATGCCGTTGAATTTCAAAGGGTGATTCTTAGATTCTCTTTCACTGGAGATGTTCATTGTTTGGTACTTGCATGGCATGAATGTTACTTGCCACTTGTCAGAAACCTGGATGTTGTTGAATTTGGACATGAACTGCAACAGCATCTGAAGACATGCGTTTGATGCTGAGCATTGTGCAATCATCAGTGAATGTCTCCACTTTTGACCTTATGACAGAGTGAAGATTGTTCACTGGAATTAGAACACAATAGAAAGCAAGGAAGAAGTATAAAATCAGATGGTAAAAGTTTCTACACATATTTAAACAATAGTTAAGTGAATCCAAAAAAAAAGATAATTGAACATAAAGAGATAACAAGTTAATTGAACAGGTCTTGTTCAATCTTCACTGTAGATCACACAAGTAACATTTTAGGATCACCTATGAATGAGACACTGGAAGGGAGGAAGGAACTCAGAAAAAGAACAGTCACCACAGTAGTAGTACGGAATATGCTGCTGGAGTACATTGTTGTCTCACTAATATCCTTCAGGGAATGAAAATTACTGTCCTCACCTGGTCTGGCATGCATGTGACTCTAGAGTCATAGAATCATAGAGATGTACAGCATGGAAACAGACCCTTCGGTCCAACCCGTCCATGCCAACCAGATATCCCAACACAATCTAGTCCCACGTGCCAGCACCCAGCCCATATCACTCCAAACCCTTCCTATTCATATACCCATCCAAATGCCTCTTAAATGTTGCAATTGTACCAGCCTCCACCACTTTCTCTGGCAGATCATTCCATACACGTACTACCCTCTGCGTGAAAAAGTTGCCCTTTAGGTCTCTTTTATATCTTTCCCCTCTCACCCTAAACCTATGCCCTCTAGTTCTGGACTCCCTGACCCCAGGGAAATGACTTTGCCTATTTACCCTATCCATGCCCCTCATAATTTTGTAAAGCTCTATAAGATCACCCCTCAGCCTCTGATGCTCCAGGGAAAACAGCCCCAGCCTGTTCAGCCTCTCCCTAATACTCAAATCCTCCAACCTTGGCAACATCCTTGTAAATCTTTTCCGAACTCTTTCAAGTTTCACAACATCTTTCCGATAGGAAGGAGACTAGAATTACACGCAATATTCCAACAGTGCCCGAACCAATGTCCTGTACAGATGCAACATGACATCCCGACTCCTGTACTCAATACTCTGACCAATAAAGGAAAGCATACCAAACACCTTCTTCACTCTCCTATCTACCCGCGACTCCTCTTTCAAGTAGCTATGAACCTGCACTCCAAGGTCTCTTTGTTCAGCAACACTCCCTAGGACCTTACCATTAAGTGTATAAGACAAGCTAAGATTTGCTTTCCCATCATAGCAATGTGGTTGACTCTCAAGTGACCTAGCAAGCCACTCAGTTCAAGGAAATTATGGATGGGCAAGAAATGCTGGCCTGCCAATGATGTCCACGAATGAATAAAAACAAAACCGATGAAGGTATCAAAATAGGCCATTCAGACACTCAAATGTGCTGCACCGTTCAATACTTCATCACTGACATGATCATAACCTCAAATCCACATTCCCACATACACCTGGTAAGCTTTCATCCCCTGGCTTAACCAAAACCTATCTTCCTCTATCTTCAAGTTATACAAGGAATCTGCTTCCAAACATTTCAGGAAGAGTTCCAAATATTCTTGATTTTCTGAGAGAAAAAAAAATTGACTCACTTCTGTTTTAAAAATCACTTCTGATTTTTAATTAGTTACCCTATTTCTAAATTCTCCAACAAGAGAAAGCATCCTCTTTACATCGACCCTATCAACACCTCTCAGGATCTTATATGTTTTAGTTAAATTGCTTCTTACTCTTCTAAGCTCCAGTGAATACAAGTTAACCTGTCTAACCTTTTCTTATAAGACAATCCACTCATTCCAGTTAATATTCTGGTACGTCTTCTCTGAAGTACTTCCAAAGCACTCCAAGTATGGTGTTACCAGTGCTCTGTTTTTTGTTCATTGACAGTCCCTCGCAAACAAGGATAACTCTCTTCCGTTCTCTGTACAGACAGATGCAGCTTGCACAGGCTTTGTTACACATCAGGCAGAAGGTGGTCCCAGGAAGAGGGGGGGGGGGGTAGGGCATTGATATGGCAAGCTCCTTTCCTTGTTTTTGCCCGGCTTACGCTTTTTCCTGGCAGCAAGTCTCACGTTGCTCAACCCTTTCCCAGATGCTCATCCTCCACTTTGGACGGACTTTGGCCAGTGATTCCCAGGTGTCTGTGGGAATGTCGCACTTTTTCAGTGAGGCCTTGAGGGTATCCCTGAAATGCCTCCTCTGTCCACCTAGTGCACTCCTTTCATTTTGAAACTGGAAGTAGGGCACCTGCTTGGATAGTCTCCTGTCGATAATGCAGACAATATGTCCAGCCCATCATAGCCAATCGAGGGCCTTCAATGCCTCGATGCTGAGAAAATGGTCAAGGACACTGGTGTCGGTGTATCTTTCTTCCCAGCGGATTCTTAGGATCTTGCATAGGCAGCGTTGATGGCACTGCTCCAGCGCCTTGAGATGTCTGCTGCAGACAGTCCATATCTAAAAGCCACATACAAGGACGGGAACCACCATGATCTTAGTGTCGCGTCTGATGTTGTCCTCAAACACCCTTTTCCACCGGCCACTCAAGGCTGCAGTAATACACTAGAGGCGGTACCAGATCTCTTCATCAATAGTTGTAATTGCGCCCTTCATAACTGACAATAACTTCCCTACTTTTGGATTCAATTCTCCTTATGGTAAATGAGAATATTCTATTAACATTCCTAATTACTTGCTGCACCTGTACATTAACTTTCATAATTCAGTCACAATGACACCCATCTCAGAGTTCTGCAATCTTTCACAACTTGGGTAATCGACTTCTTTTTGATTTTTCTTTTCAAAATGGGCATTTTCCAGCACTATAGTCTATTCACCAGTGCTTTGCCAACTCAGAATTTTTAGATCCCTCTGCAGCATAATTCCCCCCTCCACATGCGCATCCAAAATTTCTTTTAACTGCTCAGTGCCCGAGATCACTCTGTTGTTCCTTTGTATTCAAGATTTCCCCTAGTCATTGTATTTATCTGAGATTTAGTTGGTTGCAATGTCTATGCCACTTCATACCTGAAATCATTCCCTCACCACTCAAATCAACTTATGCCTCTTATGCATACTTTAATCTTGTTCTGCATATATCTCAAGAATTTGTATGTTTTCTATGTCCCCATTAATTTTTGTCCTGCGACATTCTTGTGAAATTCTTGCTTCAATTGTAAAATCCAGAAGCTTGCAGACAAATTCAGCTTACGACTCTGTCAGGGTTGTTCTGCATCCATGGATGATAAATCTCCCATTTAGTTTGAGCATGTGTTGATCCCTTCAAAATATACAATAGGCCAGATCTGAATTCTTTACAGAGCTGGACCAGAAGGCCTTTTCTAGACACCAAATCACTTTCCTTTCCACAATTTAAGACTTGTGAGTCTACCAGATTGATGGAGAATATGGGAAGCTGTAGCTCTCCTTGAAGAGATGACCAGGTTCTGAAAGAATCGAACAACCAGCATGGGTGGATATAACAGCTTTCCCATGCTGTAAGACAAAGTCATTATCAAGTTTGATTTGAAACCGAATGCATAAGTTGGAAAGGACTATCTAAAGATATAGACAACTTCAAAATTGTCAGGCGAACTATCTTGGACAGAATCTTAAAATATGTACAATATTTTCAGAGAGCCACATAGACATTGAAATATTATGTGCAATTAAATGTTCTGTACAGTTGGACATGCCCTAGGGCACATGAGCTCTTCATAATTAATCTATTCAGTCTGATACAAAACAGTGGTAAACTAAATAAATGTATGTATATTAGAAAATTTCACTCTGCAAAATGTTTAATTGTAGGGTCAGCTGAGAAGAGAGTATGTTTTGAGGTTTGGTTAAAATCAGGCAACAATTTCAAACTCTCACTTCAACTGTAGTATTCATCAATTTTTACTATGATTTTTGTTGTGGTTTTTTTAATCATTGACAGTGTCTTCCCATACACAAGCTAGATATGTTAAGTCTTAGTGAGGTTTTATTTAAAGAGGGCTGACAGTTCTCTGCAACTTCACCCACTGGCTATTTCCATGTGAGTTAGGCAGCAAGTCAGAATAAAGCTTACATTGTGATGCAATAGTCCTCGCTTTACTCAATTTCTACACACGTACACAGGCTACATCAGAGGCTACCATCTGTTTCCCTGAACAACAGGGTGACATAACTGAGAATGGAGTCTTGCATCTTCTGGGTTGCAAAGCTGATGAAAGTAGATGATGACTTCAGCCATTAAAACCTCCGAGTTTCTGCTACATATCCAGAGTTCATGAATTAAAGCACTAGTATCTGAATTGCAACACACACTCACCTCAACCAGTTTGTTGGCATGTTCACGGAAGACTTGTGCATATTCTTTCACCTCCTTTTCATTGCCGCTCTTTGCTGCCTCAATGAGCACCAAAAGAGGGACATTGGTCTCCAAAAACGAGTCAGAGATGTGATCCATGACAGCCTTGCGTAGCTTTTGAGTAAAAGAAAGAGACATTTATTTTTAAAAAATGAAAAGGAAGTGGCTAAAAGATTCTAAATTCATAAAATCTTTTCTATTTATTAATGCATATGATTTATCTTTAACAATGTAAAGCATTTTTGGTTCAACTGGTACAAAAGGATTGAGAACATTTGAAGTATTTCCTTGCGAACTGCCACATTGAACTTTTAAGAACACTAACCCTTTTTCAGTGACAAATGGTACCAGACAATTAACGTACATGAAAATAATTCATTTCAATCTCACATAAAATGCATCCAATAGAAATCTTTACCAAAGTTTTACATGATTTACAGCGTTCTATTTATCTTGCAGTACATCAATATCTTTAATAGCAAAAAAATGACAAAAATAATCCCTTTGATACACGAAAATTGCAAGGTTTGCAAATATTCATCCACTGGATAAAGAACTTGGGCCCACCAAGTCAAGGCTCTACTTGTATAAAGTAGCCAATGTATTTAGCAGTTCTGAGACATCAAGAGGTTTTGTTATATAAAAAAAATTCTATTGCATCTTCACTGCAAGTGCCTTTTGTTTTCCTTGTCAGTGGTTATGGTCAGAAGTCCTGATTCGATTAGATTACTTACAGTGTGGAAACAGGCCCTTCGGCCCAACAAGTTCACATCGACCTGTGCAACCCACCCGGACCTATTCCCCTAACACTACGAGCAATTTAGCATGGCCAATTCAACTAACGTGCACGTTTTTGGATTGTGGGAGGAAACCCACGCAGACATGGGGAGAATGTGCAAACTCCACACAGAGACTCACCTGAGGCAGGAATTGAACCTGGGTCTCTGGTGCTGTGAGGCAGCAGTGCTAACCACTGTGCCACTGTGCCGCCCACAGAGCTATGTTATTCTGAAGAAACCAAAGACTTCTTCACATTTTTTGCACATAAAGGTAAATTTTCAGTCATCTGCCTGTACAAGACTTTCTAAGGCCCTCTATCAAAAAAAAGCATCCGTAATTTACCATCCTCAGTTCCAGAATGCACCCCTCAAAATAAAAAGGTTACATAGTGCGAACCATTCTTATATAAAAGCTAAAATCACAGAATGCTTCCAATAAACAAATGGGCCATTCAAACCCTTTAGTTATGTGCTGGCTTTCTGAAGGAACAATTTACTTGGTCTCTTGCAGACTATACACCAGTTGGTACAGTAGTAAACAGTGACGAGGATTGCCTTAGACTATGAGAAGATATGGACAGATTGGTCAGATGAGCTGATCGGTGGCAAATGGTATTCAATATGGGTCAATGTGAGGTGATGGATTGGCACGACACCCAATTCAAGGGAAATGTGATTAACTGTAGGACCTGCAAAAACATTGACAATCAGTGGGACCTTGGTATGCATGTACACTGGTCCCTTAAGGTATCAGAACAGGTCGGTAAAGCGGTTAAGATAGCATTTAGTATACTTGCCTTTATTAATTAATGCATGGAGCAGAGAGATGGTGATGGAACTGTATAAAATGTTATTGTGTATATAGTGATTGTAACAAGGTCAGCCAAGTGGATATAATAGAACATGAGTTCCCTGATTGGGGCTGTTAATCTGGTTGAAATATACACGGAGTGGCAGACATTCTCATAATCATAGAATCTCTCCTGTAAGGAATCAGGCCATTTGGCCCATCAAGCCCACACAAAACCTCCAAAGACCATCCCACCTAGACTACACCTCTACTTTATCCCTGTAACCTTGCATTTCCCATAGCTAATGCACGTTCCTGGACACAATGAGCAATTTAGCATGGTTGATTCACCTAACCTGAACATCCTCAGACTGTGGGAGGAAAGCAAAGCAACCAGTGGGAATCCACGCAGACACGGGGAGAACTTGCAAACTCCACTCCCTGATATTGGAATTGAACCTAGCTCCCTGGTGCTGTGAGGCAGCAGTGCTAACTACTGAGCTACCATGCCATCCACTGTTATGTTTACTCGCTCTGAGGAAGTTGGATTAGTGTCAAGGAATTTCCATGTGCAAATACTGTGGAGTCATTTCAGTGTGCAGTTCTGGAATCCTCAATATATAGGAAGGATATTATTAAGTTTGAGAGGGTTCATAAAAGAGTTACCAGGGTCTTGCCATCTGGAGGGTTTTGGTTATAAAAAAAAGGCCGGATAAGCTGGAACATCTTTCCACTGGAGAATGGCAGGTTGAGGGTTGACCTTATAGAGATTTAAAAAATCGTGATAAGATGAATAGCAAAAATCTTTTCTCCTCTGTGGATGAGTTCAAAAATAGACAGCATAATTTTAAGGAGAGAGGAGAAAAAATTAAAAGGGTTCTGGGGGGAAAGCTTTTCACACAGAGAATGGTCATTCCAGAATGCAGAATGAACTGTCGGAGGAAGTGGTAGATGCAGGTAATGTTACAACATTTAAAAGACATTTGGATAGGTATGTGAATAGGAAAGAGTTAAAGGGATATAAGCCAAATGAGGGCAAGTGAGACTCATTTAGTTTGGGAAACATGTTCGGCACAGATGAGTTGGACCTAAGGTTCTGTTTCTGTGCTGTATGACTCTCTGACACTGTAGGAGGGATGTGATAGCACTGGAGATGGTACAGAGGAGATTTACTCGGCTGTTGCCTGGGCTGGAAAGTATCAGCTATGAACAGAATTTGGACAAATTGGGATTGTTTCCCTTAGAGGGGAGGAGGTTGAGAGAGGACATGGTTGGGATGTATAAATTTATGAAGAGCATAGATGAAGTAAACAGGAAGAAACCTTTCCCTTTGATGAAGGGATCAATGACCAGGGGCATCGATATAAAAGAGGAAGGAGATTCAGAGGGCAAGTGAGAAAAATGTTTTCATCTGGAGGGTGGTGGTTATCATGGTCTGCAAGGGTGGTTGTGGCAAAAACCTTCATAATATTTAAGAAAAATTTAGATGTGCACTTTCAGTGCCAAGGCATACAATGCTAAGGACTAACTGCTGGAAAATGGGATCAGAACAGTTAGATTGTTGCTTTTCATTGTGTAGACGTGCTGGGCTGCAGGGACCTTTTCTGTGCTGTAAATCTCTATGACTCTCTCCTGCCTTCTCCCTGTAACTCATCACATTCTTCCTTTTAAAATAATAACCCAATGCCTTTTTGATTTGTTTGACAGAATCCACCTGAATGAAAAATTTCTCTCCTCACACAGAATAGCTCACTCTTTTCTTCACTCATATGCCTGAGTCTTAGAAGGTACTAGTCTTAGCACAAACAAACTGACATTTACAGAATCAACTGCACTTGCATGAGGCCCAAGTCAGTGAGATTGCAATTAGAGTATAATGTGTATTTCTGGGAACCGAGTTGTCGTGGCATAACCTTATTTGCCAAGGAGCTTTGTGGTTGGAAAATAACAGATATTCATTCCATGGGAATGGGCTAGATTAAAGTTCCAGGCACCAGATGTACAAGGGCAGCAGGATACTGTATGACCCTCTTCATAAACTTCTCATGAAAATGTGTGTCCATTTGTTTTCATTCAAGTGAAGACACTTTCAAAAAGGGCACAACATGTGCTCGGAGAGTAAGCTAACACCAGAGAGTGGACTAACATCAGGGAATATGTTAACACCAGAGGATGAGTTAACAGCTGAAAGTGGATTAAAAAGAAGATACTTTCAGTGGCATTTCTTTTTATTTTATATATGATCATCCTCAAATTCAGATGTATCAGCACACCATTTATTATGCTTTCCTGACAACATCACTGCTTCCCATGACATTAAAACTAAATCATTAAATGTCCTTTGATGCACTTACCGAACAAAAACACTATCAATTGAAGTTTGAAATTATTAACTGATCCAATTAAACAAAGTTGTCTCAATGAAAGGACTCCTAGAATTCCATGTACATTATTGAATCTGTCCCCACCACACTTTCAGGCTTGCTGAGTGAAAAATGTTTCTTCTCATATCGGCCAGCTCATTCTGTTCTTCACGCAATAAAATGCCTGAATCTCAGAAGTATTAGCCTTAGCATATACAGTCTGGCATTTATAGAATTCACTGTACTTGCTTGAATTCATTGTTTGACCAAGACTGAGTTGATTTAAGTCCACATTATGTATCATTTCTTTATGGAAAACATTTGAGATGAAATTTCCTTTGGAGAATACTGTAAGGAAAGAAGTTCTATTCAATAATTTTAATTTTCTATGTAAGAGTGACATACTTGATGATTTTCACCAAGAGTTAAGGTAAATCATACTGTCCTCCCCACTTGCAGTGTCTTGATGATATTGTAAACTTTGTGACAATAAATCTATCAATTAGCTTCCTGAAGCTATTGATCAAATTTTTGTGAATTACAAGATGCAATGGCAAGGTATAGTTTATACTGAGCATTAATACTGTTGGAAAAAAAGTGTTTGCTTCCGTTTCACAAAAAAACCCTGAAAACTAGACACTAAACAACAAACATTCTTCCTGCCTGACATTTGCTGACTCATGATGTGCGATAAAACCCAACAACTCAGTCATTCAGAGTGAGACTCACTCTTTAAAAAGACATCACCTGTTTCAATGTATCTCACTCTTAAAAATAAACACAGCACCATATGTTTAAATGAATTTGCAATCTGCCTCACTGCCTTTGATCCCAATTCGCACTCCGAACATTTCCCCACATTGGCAGTTGTGTCTGGTCGTTTATCTACTCTGAATTTGCTGGCAAGTGCTGGCTCCATGTAAATAACTTAATTTTGCCAAATTCTGCAACAACTTCAAACTTTCCAAGAAGAAGAGTGAGGATATGTTTCATGGAAATAGGGCACTCATTTCTATGATAAAGTTTGCTATTTCACTGAAGTTATAAAGTGGCATACACACTCAAAAAGTACCAAGCACCAATTATTTCCAATAACAGAAAATGTAAGTAACCTTCTTTGACAGCTCTCATCTGATAATCCTCAACTTCACTTGCCCACCTTTTTGCCCCAACCCTTGATTCCCTGACTGATTAAAAATCTGCCTAACTCAGCTAGTAACATACTTAACCTAACCTCAACAGCCTTCTGTGTTAAACAACACAGGATTAAAGGCAAAGGGTGGCTCAGTGGTGAGCATTGCTGCCTCACAGCATCAAGGACATGGGTTCAATTCCACCTTCGGGTGACTCTCTCTGTGGAATTTGCACACTCTCCCCTGTGTCTATGTAGGTTTCCCTCAGGTGCTGTGATTTCCTCCCACAGTCCAAAGACGTGCCGTTTAGGTTTATTGGTAATACTAAATTACCAGTAGTGTGCAGGCTAGGTGGATTAGCCATGGGAAATGCAGGATTACGAGGATAAAGTGGGAGTGGGGCTCTTTGGAGGGTCAATGTGGACGTGATGGATTAAATGCCCTGCTTCCATTCTATGGGGATTTGATTATTGTAACTACTGCTGATACTGGAAATCTAAAACAAATACCCTTCTTCAGGCAAGATTAGTTTGCTCACTTATCTTGTTCACTGTTCTGAAGAAGCGTGATACCAGACTCAAAATATTAATTCTGTTTCTCTCTTCATAGATACTGCCAGACCTCCTGAGTTTCTCTGGCATTCTCCATGTTTGTTAAAGGATTCCAAAGAATCTCAAACCTCTAAGAGAAGAAATTACTCCTAGTCTCGTCTTGAATGTGCGACTGATTATTCTCCCTCCCTGTTATCCTGCATGCTCATTACATCCTGAAAGATCTCTATACTCTTGTCACACACTTACTTAAGGACAATTAAAAATGGGAAATAAACACTGGGCCTTTCCAGAGATAGTCTAAAAACAAATAAGTAAATCAATACTTTTAATAAAATCATTGGACAAAATTAAGATCAGATGTAAAGTATTTTCAGCAGAAAAGTAGCAATGTAAATGACTTTCCATTTTTAAAATAAAATATGTTAAATGTACAATTGTATGAGACTCCACAAAAAAAAAGTTATTGCAGGCTTTCTTTAGCTTTATTTAATTTGAAACAAAAATTGCAGATACAAGCTTACTGAACCGTAAATATTTAATAAGATTCTGCCTGCAGCTAACTCATTAGTTGATAGAAATTCATTATCAGTCAGAAAAACTAAGATTTTATTACCGGATACCTTAACCTGACAAGTTAACTCTGTTTGTCCTTTCATAGACACTATCTGATCTGTCAAGCATTTCCCAGCATCTCCTGGTTTATTTTAATGCAAACTAGGGGCTGAATGCTACATCAAATCAGCGAAGTCTAATTTTTGCTGAGTTTCATGTTGGGGTTCTGTCTGTAAGGCACAATGAGTTTTCTTGTACTGTCATGCCAACCCCATCTTATTAACTCGGTACCAGGTCCTATGCTGCCCTGCATATCTGAATTCTAACCTGATTGTCTCAGTTTCTGTTGACAGAAGTACTCATCACAGCCAGGATATATCATGACCTCTGTCGCAAGCACCATGTTCAAAATGCCATTGTGCACATAGTAAAGACTTCCAGTCCAGATAATACCCTGGACGGTTTGAGACATTTGCTGAAGACATGGCAGACAGAGGGAAATTGCAGCCCTGTTTTGGGGACAGGGAACTCAGGGGCCTGGAGTCTGGGGTAGTGCACGGGAGAGTGTTCTCCTTCCTTAGGACTGGCAGAGGAGGCTACGACACCAGACTCTACCAGCCTTGTCCAGCATTGTCACCCAGCTCAAAGGGGTATCAGAATTCCAGAGGAATGCCCAGCAGTAGCGCAAGAAAATCAATTACTTTTCCTGTTCTGCCAGGGTATGTGTCACCATCTTCTCTCTGCTACCTCACACTCATACCTTCTGTTCTACTGGACCTCCCACCAAAGGTTATGGCGTTCTGACTCTTACCACTGGTTGCAGCACCTTCCTTTGCTCTTCCTCCCCTCAGATCCCCACACTACTCATTCTGCATGGCCTCTGCATCGCAAACTCAGTCACTCAGAACACCTCACTACTTCTGCCCCACCTGCACTAGAAGTAATGAACCAGCACTTCCATCATAATCAACCCTTCCCTTTATCGAATCCAGGACAGAGCAGCCTATAAAATGGCTGAAAAACTGAGATTGGGTGGTAAGGTGCCCAAGGTACGCCATTCTTTATGAGAAGAGGTATTGGCCCTCATTGGCATGAAGATATTCAAAATCCATGTCTCAAAAGCTGAGTGAGAAGTATTAACTATTGTTGCTTTACTCTCCCATTATCCCATGGTGAATGAATTATTAATATGCAACAAACTGTATCCTTGTTCAAGACACAGTCTCTGTTATGCCTTCATGATGGTCTTCACTGTCAAGAGGGCCAGTCACCTCAACAAATTTGCATGTTGCTCCTGTATCTGCTTGTGCATGGCAATGATGTCCCAAATTGCCAACACTATTGGGTTATCTCCTGCCAGAGACTGAATAGATACCTGGTTTCCACCAATCTCCAGAGTGTCAGTAACCTGGGGTGTTTCTTCCTTGATACGCAAAGACATGCCAGTGACAGTCATTCTCCTCTCCAATTCTGAGGCAGAGTGCACGGATAGTCAATGGCATGACAGTCTACTGCACTCCCCACCAGCTCAGACACTAACATTTTAGTGAGTATTTTAACCAGATTAGAGTCAGAAGCACCTGCTGGTAAGCACATCACTTGTCTGCTACCCTCAGCCCTGCAGCAGTTCCAGGAAAGGAGGGTTCACTTGCTTTTGGCTGCTCATAGAAACATTAATTATAGGAGCAGAAGCAGGCCAGTCAACCCTTTAAGTCTGCTCTGTCATTCAATATGATCATGGCTGTTCATACAACTCGAAACACACTCAACATGTCTGGTCCCTCCATCCACAATCATCAACAGGGTCACCATGAACAAGGCCAAGGGGTCCACTGTAGCTCAGGTTCTCTTGACCACAGCTGTGGAACACAAGACTGCACTGATACACAGGGATAGAAAGAGGGCACAGTGGTGGCACCAATGACACAAAAATATAAATAATGCGCCACTGTAAATATGCCATCACGTAAATAATTGTTCATTTTTGTTCATTAGCTGTTTCACTGTGAATACCTGTCTGCTCCCAACTATAATATTGAAGGTACAAAGTTTAGCTATCCTTAGAATTGTATGATATTTGACTCGCCAAAATTCGAAGTGAGCACCTTGTATCAGATGCTTCCTGAATCAGTTCTCATGCTCTAGGAACTAATATAAGTTGCCTAATCAGTTGAAGGTAAAAAGCCCATCGCTGCATCTATGGTAAATCATGAGGGCAGATCAGATCAATAATTAAATTAAAGTTTACCAAGCTTCCTTGCTGATATGTAAGCTTGAATTCCTGAGCATTAGGCTAGATATCTATTTCGCTGGTGCAGTAACTTTGGGCAGAAATTAATATGCAGACTTGCTGTCGGCTTCAGAAGTTGTGGAATGGAGTATGTTAGGAGGAGTCAGCGTGGGGAGTGAGGGGGGAAAAGCACTCAGTACCTGACACCAGGATGGGCAGCCCCACCACGAGCCATCCCCGATTCCCGTTTTTCTCAACAGCTACCTCAGGATCTGGCATGCCCCCAACTGCTATCACTCACTTTGGCCAGTATCCAGGAAAGACTGCCTTGGGTGATTGTCACATGGACACCAGCCACTGCCTCCCCAAGAATACTGCTGTGAGCTGCTGGCTCCAAAACTGCTGGGGTCCTTGATGTTGACAAAATCCCACACGGTTCATTTAAATGCCTGAGTCGCGGAAAATTCAGCCGACCCTCCCTGCAGGCAAGATCCCCTTCATCTCCATTAAAAACAGCCTATAACTATGCCACCATCCCCTGAATGTGTGAATCATCATTAATTCATCTCTCTTTTTCCTGGTGAGAGTTTCTTTGTTGTTTTCAAAAGCTTTCAAACAAACCATAAATTGAATTTTCAATGTTTTATTTCAGAAAAGTACTGGCAATTATTTCAATTATACTTTGATGACTGAACTACTCATTAATAGACAATACTTTTGATCAACAACATGGTTGATTGTGGTGTCTTTGTTGCTGGTTAACAAAGAAAACAGTGTAATTGTCTATCAAGACATGAATGTCCTTTTTAGTTCCCCATTTATTTCTAAATGACAGTTAAAATACTTTGCTTTTGAACAAATTTATTTATAAACTTGGAAACAATGTAAATAATAAATTTTATGCATGGCTTTTTTAATGGAAAGTTATGCCGATTAAAGGCAGCATAGTTGACAAACTCATTAAGTCCAACTATATTTTCCACTACTATGCTCTTTGTATATGTTCTGTGAATATATCAGGTAATTGCACACCCCAGCCTGTGATTTTCTAATCCATTAATTTTAGTGAATAGAATATCTCTGCCTGGAGGTAAGCAATTTCTGCCCCAAGACTCATTTGCAGAAAATTTACTCTTAATTACTTTTAAGGTAGGAACATTAATGTGGGGATGTTGATACACAGACAGCTGATGGTGAAGAAAAGTAGAAGTGAGACATAGATGAGGAAGCAAAAGGAGCTGCAAATGGATTGAGGTAACAAACCAATTGCCAGGAATGGTATAAAACCATGGCTACTGATGATCAGAAAGAGGAAAAGTGCTTGTTGGAAATAAAAACAGAAATTGTTGGAAAAGCTCAGCAGGTCTGGCAGCATCAGAGTCAATGTTTCGGTTCGAGTGACCTTTCCTCAGAACAGTTCTGATTTATAGCATTCACAGTTCTTTTGGTTTTTATAGAGTGCTTTTTGGACTTTTCTGTCTATTCTATTCTGGCTCATCAATGTCCTTAAGGGAAAGAAAGCTGCCATCCTCACCTGTTCTGGCCTACATGTAACTCCAGACCTTCAGCAACATGCTTGACTCTCAACTACCTTCTGAAATGGCCTAGTAAGCCATTCGATTATTTCAATCGCTACAAAGTCTCAACAAAGAAATGAAGCCAAATGGACTACTGAGACACTGGAAACAATAAACAGTACAAAGTCTGTCAACCCTGCAAAGTTGTCCTTACTGACATAGTCAGAGTTTCATGGAGAAATACAGCATGGAAACAGATCCTTTGATCCACCAGTTCATGCCGAACATAATCCCAAACTGAAGTAGTCCCACCTGCCTGCTCCTGGCCCATATTCCTCCCAATCTTTCCTATTCATATCCCTATCCAAATGACTTCTAAACATTGTTAATATACTGACATCCATCACTTCCTCAAGAAGTTCATTCTGTTTCACCCTCTGTGTAAAGGAATTTGCCTCTCATGTCATTTTTAAATCTCATCTCACGTTAAAATTGTGCCCCCCTTGTTTGAAAATCCTCCATCCTAGGGAAAAGACAAATACCATTAACTGTATCTATACCTCTCATTATTTTATAAACTTCTATATTGTTGCTCTCAACTTCCCATGCTCCAGTGAAAGAAGTCCCAGCCTAACCAGCCTTTCTTTATAACTCAAACCTTCCATACACAGCAACACTCTCGAAAAACTCTTCTGAACTCTCTCTAGTTTAACAATATCTTTCCTATCACTGGATGACCAGAACTGTACACAATATTCCAGAAGAAACCTCACCAATGTCCTGTACAACCTTAACATGACTTCCCAACTCCTGTACTCAAAGAACTGAACAATGAAGGCAACATACTAAATGTATTTTTAACCATCCTGATTGTAAATGACATAAGCGTCAACCTACATTATCCATAACATCCCAGACACAGCACTGTCCCTGAATGTGTCCAGTCCCACTGGCAGGACAGACCCAGCAGAGGTGGTGTCACAGTAGTTTACACAGGAAGGAGTTGTACTGGAAAACTCAACATTTATTCTGGACCCCATGAAGTCTCATGGCTTCAGGTTAAACATGGCCAAAAAGATTTCCTGCTGATTACCATATACCGTCCTCTCTCTATGAATGAATCAGTAATTCCCCAAGTTCCCCTTGGAGGAAGCACTGAGGGTGGAAAAGGTACAAAAGGCACTCAGTGGCGGAGGGAGGGTTTCAATGCCTACCACCAAGAATGGCTCAGCAGCAGCACTAGTGACTGAACTGTTTGGATCCTAAAGGACATTTCTGCAAGATTGTGCAGCAGCAGATGGTGAGGAAACCAACAAGAGAAAAAAACAGACTTGACCTCAACCTTACCATGCTGCACATGCATTTGTCCATGGCAGTATCGGTACATGTAAAGTCCACAATGTAAAGTATCACCATGTTAAATTGGACAGACTTCAAACAGATCTAGCAACTCAAAACTGGGCATTCATGAAGCGCAGTTGGCTATCAACAGCAATAGAATTGTACTCCAGGACAATCTGTAACCTCATGGCCCAGCATCTTTCCCACTCAACAATAAGCATCAGGCTAGGGGATCAACCCTGCTTCAATGTAGAGTGCAGGACAGCTTGCAAAAAGCACCACGTGTCAACCTAGTGAGGCTACCAAATAGGACTACCTTCGTGTCAAACAGCAAAAGGCGCAGGCAGAGCTAAGTTATCCCACAACCAACGGATCAGATTTAGGCTTTGCAGTCTTGCCATGAACAGTCCTACCAATGATGAATGGTGATGGACCATTAAACAATTCAGTGTAGCAGGAGGAGGCTTCATAAATATTCCCATCTTCAATGATGGAAGAGATAAAAACATCAGTGCACAAGATAAGGATGAAGCATTCGTAGCAGTCTTCAGCCAGAAGCGCAGAGTGGATGATCCATTTTCACCTCCACCAGCAAACCCCAGCATCACAGATGGCAATCTTCAGTTTGAATCACTCCTTGTATATTTAGAAACAGTTGGAGGTAATGGACACTGCAAAGGCTATGGGCTCTGACAACATTCTGGCAATAGTACTGAGACTTGTGCTCCACAAACTGCCGCATCCTTAGCCAAGCTGTTTCAGTACAGCTACAACACTGGCACTAGAAAAATGCCCAGCTATGCCCTGTACACAAAAAGCAGATTCCAGTTAGAGCCAATTATTGCTCTTTCAGTCTGCTCTTGATCATCAGTAAAGTGATATCAAGCAGCATCTGTTCAGCAATAACCTGCTCAGTGATGCCGATTTTGGGTTCTGCCACTGTTGCTGACATCATTACAGCCTTGGTTCACACATGGACAACCCTATCGCTGAATTCCAGAAGTGAATTAGGAGTGACAGCCCTTGACATCAATGCTGCATTCAACTAAGCATTGCATTAGGCAGCCATAGCAGAACTGGAATCAATTGGAATCATAGGGCAAACTCACCACTGGCTGGAGTCATTCCTGCTTTTTAATCAAGGGCTTTTGCCCAAAATGTCGATTTTCCTGCTCCACGGATGCTGCTTGACCTGCTGTGCTTTTCCAGTATCACACTCTCAACTGGTTGGAGTCATATCTAGAAAATGATTGTGGTTGACAGAAGTCAATCGTCTCAACTCCAGAACATCGTTGGGCATTTGTGGGCATCCAGAACATTTGTGGGCGGCACGGTGGCACAGTGGTTAGCACTGCTGCCTCACAGCGCCAGAGACCGAGGTTCAATTCCCGCCTCAAGCGACTCTCTGTGTGGAGTTTGCACATTCTCCCCGTGTCTGCGTGGGTTTCCTCCGGGTGCTCCGGTTTCCTCCCACAGTCCAAAAATGTGCAGGTTAGGTGAATTGGCCATGCTAAATTGCCCGTAGTGTTAGATGAAGGGGTAAATGTAGGGGAGTGGGTCTGGGTGGGTTACGCTTTGGCGGGTCGGTGTGGACTTGTTGGGCCGAAGGGCCTGTTTCCACACTGTAAGTAATCTAAGTAATCTAATCTAAGTAATCTCTGCAGGAGTTCCTAAGGGGAGTGTCCTCGGCACACCATCTTCGATTGTTTCATTAATGCCCACCCCTCCATTATAAGGTCAGAAGTATGGATGTTTGCTGATGATTGCTGATTATTCATCACCATTCATGACTCCTCAGATACTGAAACAGTCCATGTTCAAACACAGCAGGCTCTGCACAATATCAAGGCTTGAACTGATAAGTTGTAAGTAATATTGGTACCACACAAATGCTAGGCAATGAACATCTCCAATAAGAGACAATCTAACCACTAACTCTTGATATTCAATGGCTTTACCATCACTGAATTCCCCAGTATCAACAATATGGGGGTTATCATTGATCAGAAACTCAAATGGACTTGCCACATAAATACAATAGTTATAATAGCAGGTCATAAGCTAGGAATAGTGCAGTGAGTGCATTACAACTTGACACCATATATCCACCATATATAAGGCACAAGTTAGGAGTGTGATAGAATACTCTCCACTTGCTTGAATAATGCAGGTCCAACAACACTCAAAAAGCTTGACATCACTGAGGAGAAAGCAGCCCTCTTGATTGGCACCACAACCACAAACATCACTCCCTCCACCATGAACACTCACTAGCAGCAGTGCATAGCAAGATGCACTGCTGAAATTTACCAGAGATCTTTAGTCAGGACCTTCCAAATCCACAATCAATTCCATCAATAAGCACAAGAGCAGCAGATACATGGAAACACAACCACATGCAAGTTCCCCTCCAAGCCATTTACCATCCTGACCTGGAAATATATCACCATATCTTCATTGTTGCTGGGTCAAAATCCTGGAATCCCTTTGCTAAAGAGCTTCCTACAGCGAATGGACTGCAGTGGTTCAAGAAGGTAGCTCAACACCATCTTCTCAAGGGCAACCAGGGATGGGCAATAAATGCTGGCCAGTCAGCAATATCCACATCCCACAAGTGAATAAAAATAAAGACAATCCATCATTGGTCAGATCAGGGAGCCACTGAGAACTGCCATACTTTACAACCTTAACCACCTCCAAAATCCTGCGAGACACTTGCTGCTCACAATCAGCCATACAGTATTCTGACCGTTTCCTCCAAGAAGTAATTTCAATCCATTTTTCTCAGACACAAAGGACTTAACACAATGTTTATGAAACACCTTTCTCTAGTTTTACAACAACCAATTCCGAGCAGTCTCAAGACCTTGGTAAGGTAATGCAAGAGCCTCAGATCCCATGCTGCAAGGATCAAATCTTTACTCCCAGAACTCAAATATTCCATTACCATCTTCAGTCCTGATAACTCAGTGACCATGGCAACACAAATTAGTGTAACACTCTTTTCCTTACAGTACTTCAGTTCACTGTGGATATAAAGCCAAATGAATTGTAAATAACAACAGTTATGCACTTAAAGTAATTTTTGCGTTAAATGCATTTCAGGTACATTTATATCACAAACTGTGGAGGGTTATCAATTGTTCTGCACAAATTCTACCTCAATTCGGTTTCTTTATAGAATCTATTGATCCATTTATTGCAGTTAAAATGTTCACTGCTTCTCATTAGCTTTTTAGTTAATCAGAAGAATGGACGATTTGACAAAGATTTAGCAATCATGGCTAAAATGTAATTTACAGAACATTCTATACAGAAAAAGAATGAAATTGTTCAAGCACTAGGCAATAACTGAGTGTGTTAATTAACTTGAGGCTTATTTCTCCAGACAACACCTGACAACATTGGTACTATAGTCAATGGTGAACAAACAGCTCAGATTACCACTTTTAAATTCAAACACAATGCAGGAGCTCGAGGGGATAAGTATCTCTGAACTGCTAATGAAAACATGAAAACTACATTACTAACCGATTAATACTATACATGGTTTAGATACAAATGATTTTATCAATTGTTAAGGATTGTAAATTTGTAAATTTCATTATCTTATCAGCTTTGTTTTATATTCTGTGAAATGCAGGATATTGAGAAAAAAAACAACAGGGAGATTTCAACCCTTTTGGATGAGTGCCTGCTGTCTGATGGAAGCTGGGCTTCGCTAGACTGACAGCACAAAATCTTAGCATTGTGTGGTCAAAAGAAAGACATTTCTGATGACCAGGGGGTGCAGAGGTTGCAGTGGTTGATCTGTCTGCAACTAAGCCTAAAGCTCGGGCTAGAAGTCCCCCTGCAGGGCTAAATAGGCGTGGAAGGAGCAATTGTAATGAGGCCAAACAGGTTGATTATCCATCTGAAAATCCTTCCAACGTGCCTACGGCAGATGGTAAGAGCATGACAGACCTCTGGTCAGCCAAGCTTGATATAGTTTCTGGCTTCATGATACTGCCCTTGTCCAGGAAATAAAAAGCTTCTGAAAATAGACAAATCCAGATATGAAAAGTCTTCTTAGCCTAATGAAGTTTTGCAACACCTACTTTATAATAAGTTCTGTGCTGCATCATGAGGTGTTTATGACACCTGATTGTTGACAGTACTAATCATTGCATTTAAACTGGGTAGTAGAGTAGAAGAGATTAAATATGGGCATGTTTCTTAAAGGCAAGTTGCAATTTTTGATTGATGCTTACACCAGACTTTCTTTTCCACATCAGTTTTGTCTGAGCAGATACTTCAATGATGTGGGCAGCATGAGAATTACATGCAGTGTTCAATAAAAAATCCCAATTTGAAAGAGGAAAAGGAGACTCCAAGAGCCTAAGAGAAGTGACATTTCATTTTACCAGGTACCTGTGCCATGTCTCAGAAGGATAACCTATCAAAAACATACAGCACATGCTGTTTCTGCTTCAACATTCGATGTTTACATGACCAATTCATTTCAATTACTTTGTTTCAATGGCTTATGTCAAAACAGTTAATTGGCTACTAATTGATGCTTTCAACAATAGACAGAATTTTCTTCAATTACCTAAAAATACCGCAAAAGAGGTCGTATTTTATTTTAGGGCTAGGAGCACAAAGCACACTAGATGGTACACATTGGCGCACAAAGGGGAGGCGGGCAAGAGTGGAGAATGTCTTGAAGAGCCAAACCATAGACATGTCCAGCATAAAAACAAAGATCCAATTGATTATCAGTTATGTGATGCCTCTTTATTACAACATTTCAAAACCATTTGCAAAGTCAAACCTCTCCTTATATCATTCTTTGCTTCAAGGTTGTATCCATCATTCCTTTAAAAGTTTCAACCATTTTGCATATAAATCGTTTCCAGTGCCAAAGTATTCCATTTGCCAATATTTTGCATATAAAGAAATATTCATTACATTTCTCCTCTCTCTTAGTGTTATTTTTAAACTGATGAAGTCCCTGATTCCACAACCAAATAAATCATACTTTCCCCTACACATTCTATTAAAATCTTGAATAATTTAGAAATGGCTGTTAAATGTCCTCTTTGCTTTGTCTGTTCCGGTGGAATTGCAGTGTCAGTACCTCTTCGCAAATCCATGCATGATTTATCATGTGCTTTAAGACAATATTGCTATGTGTACATTGAAACACCAGTCTGGGTATTTTAGACTATGGGGACCTTCTTGCTCATTGTCACTAATTAAGACTCTTGTGCTTCATTTTAATATACTTTAATATTCTTTTAGTGCTGTGCCTAAGACAAGCTCTTCACAATCTCATTCTAGACTGGTGTCTTTTCTTTTACTGATGTCAGAGTCAGACAATAAGTTATGATTGACATAAACCTTATAATACCACATTTCCCCCAGTTTCTGTATATTTGTTCGACATTATTCTAAATATTTACATAGTCTTTGTAATCATTACATAATTATTACCATTATCATCATTATCACTCCTCCCATTCCCACAGCCTCAAAATCCAAAACTAACAGGTCTAACCAATTTGGAACTCTGACTAGATGCCCTAACCTTGCTCACTTGACAATAAAACTGGGGTGATTATGTTTTACTGCATTTGGAATAGTTATATCACTGTAGAAACAGTCTGATGCAATATATTCTGTAATAGTCAAACTTACTCTCATTTCTTGTTTTAAATAAGACCTTCCTGTTTTTCCTGAACATCCCTTCAGGTGTTCTGACAATATAAGATCTAGGTTGGTTTGTCTCTCTGATGAACACGGCTTCTGAATTCCTGTAACTTTATGTTACCATTTACCTTGGCTTTGAAGTTGACAGAGTTTTCACCATGTCTACAATTGCACCACTTTTGCAGTGTTTTGATGTGGCTTTTCCGTAGTTGTTTTACCTTCTTGTAGGCTTGAAAGTTCTTTAGGCATGTTCTAAAACTTGTACATGTATTTTTACCTGCCTCCCCATTAATAATTCCAGTGGCATGTACAATGATATTGGTTTTCAAACTGAGTAGAGCTTATTTCCAAGCATTTTGCAGTCTTGGCTGCTCTTTCTTCCACCCTGTCCAACTGAGGATGGAGTAGAGAACTTGTCGCCTGGCTGATGCCTGCCTCCAAAGTGAACTTCCTCAAATCTCAGTCACAAATTAAGGATTATTATCTGATACTAATTCCTTAATTAATATTTGATTCCTAATTAATCAGGAAACTGTGTATTACAAAGATCTTGTTCAGGAGAAAGTGAGGACTGCAGATTCTGGAGATCAGAGTTGAGAGTGTGGTGCTGGAAAAGCACAGCAGGTCAGGCAGCATCCAAGGAGCAGGAGAACTGATGTTTTGGGCATGAGCCCTTCATCAGTCCTGACCGACTGTGCCTTTCAAGCACCACACTCTTGACAAAGATCCTGTTCAGTGAGTGTGCTGGAGTTAAATGAAATATTGCCAGTTCAATCCACCGTGAATAATAGTTGGCTAGGACTAAGTACATTTTCCCTCTAAAATTGAAAAAGAAATAATTGATTCTCCTCCCTGTGGTCGTTTTTGAAATCTTGACTAAATCTGATGGCACTTGGTTATGTGCAGCATATGTTTGCATGATGAAATGTAATCCTGTATGTCTTTCAAAATATGTGGCCACCACATTGATGGTTGTGCTCCTGCTCTTCAGTTTGTAATACCTATGTATTTGGCACTATATGGAGTATCTGTGAGATTTCTCTTTGACTTTGGTATGATTGTACACGATTCCCTGGTCATACAACAATACAACTTCTACTATTGTCAAGTGTTGCTTTTACTCTTTTGGTACCTCTTTATCACTCATTCTGCTGGACTGTATTTTGACCACCATTAAAGACAGAGTCGTCTGATTTTGAGTATTCCTTGTCAGATTTTTGAATTGTACAAATTTGTTTGAGTTTGCCCTCAGATGCTGGTGGTTATAATTTGGAATACAACTCTTCTTCTTCTGCAAGAAAAAGATTTTTTTATGCCCATGGGAGTGCATGCCCTGTTACTTGCGCCTAGCCTGGAACTTAGAAACATAGAAGATTGAAGCACGCCCTCAATTCAGCTCTGCAATACTCATCAATATAAGCCAAATCTTTGTATGTATAGAGGCATTTCTTTAATCCCAATAATGGTACCTGAGATTTGTGACTGGTCTCAATCTGGAATTTCAGACCCATTGCACATCTCCTGTAACTGCTGACACTTCCTTCTCTTTGGTTGTGTACCTTACTTCCCTCGACATCAAAGCTCTCAACATAACATAGGCTAGATTTCATGTTCTGAGGATCAGGAGAATCAACATTTCGGGCAAAAGCCCTTCATCAGGAATGCTCTTCCAGCATCATACTCTCAGCTCTAATCTCCAGCATCTGCAATTCTCTCTTTCGTCTAGATTTCATGTTCTGTCAGTTTGCACTTGAATGAAGACTGCGCCTAGTCCTATGGATCACGCCCGTACTGTTACTATCATAAATAGGCCCTGATTGTAATGTACTAATACATCAGTAGAAACTAATTTCCCTTCAAAACTTTTTTTTAAAAAACATAGTCTGTTCCTGATGTCAATACCATTGGTGGCTTTTATCAAAAGTCCTCTTCAAGGTTGAATAAAAGTGGCTAAGTCATGGTTAAATTTTCCTCATAATTCACCATGCCTGAGAAGCACAGTACATAATTTATGCATTTCAGTGGCGGAAATTCACTGATGGCTCTTGTCCATTTTGGATCCACCATTAGGTTTTGTTCTTGGATTACATATCCTGGGAATGTAATTGTTATCTTTGATGATTAGCATTTCTCATTTATTCTAAGACCTGTACTCTGCAGTTCCTTCAACATGTCTTTGGCCTCTAGTCATGTTCCCTATTCATTTTACCAAAATCAAGGCTATAATTTTTGTGACAAATAGATCCCTATTTGCCTTCCAGGAATCTACACATTGTAACTTGGTAACTGTCTGATGGACAGCAGGTGCAAAATGGCAGATGGTTGAAGGAATGCCACACGAAAGGTGGAATAAATGGAATCAGAAAATCGTGACTCTTGGTCTAAGGCTATCTTCCAAAAAGAACTGTTTGTATCCAGTTTTGTGAAAAAGAAACCTGCTTGTTGCCAATTTTGCTAAATTCCTAACTCCTTTGTTTAACTGAGTGAGGTCCATGTACAATTTTAGTTCTCCATTTGTCTTTGGAAAATCAAAGAATGAGGAAATTTTTGGGGGGTTTATAAGCAGATGGATTTAACATCTTCTTGCAGCTTTTTGTGATAATTTTGTTTCAGTTTGCCTAAACTTTTGAATAGCTTTAGAAAACATTGCCAAAATTCTCTTCTACTTTAATTCTGAAGTACTTTATGCGCTGTTTCTCAGAAACCTAGAGGAATACTTGCATTTTTTTTATATTTCAATGACATTTTTCCTCTGTGACTAGGTTTGATGGTGATTTGCTCCAGAAGCTTAAGAACTGTATCTCTAGTACCTCAGAGGTTTCTGTTTTATGGGCTGACTTTCATAGATTTCCTGTCTACCAGGACTGAAACAGGTAGGTTTAAAGTCAGTTACAGACCTTTGTATCTTCAAATTGATGGTCCAGAATCTGCCTTGACTTTTTTTCAGCTCCACTAGGTATAGTGTTTTCACTTTCTGTTCTGTATCTTGACTGTGAAACATTTTCACTGTCTCATGATTTCCATTATTCTGGGATTCTTCATTTTGCAGGATCCTTGTTTTTAGGGACTATTAACTTACAATAGTTTTCATAGTATCCCACACATAATGAATCAGCTCCACCTGCTAGCCAATCTCTACACTTGTGATTCTCTTCAGTGCCACATCTTCCACAAACCAATATGGTTAATGATATCAATTTCCTCTGTTTCAAAATTTTCATAGGCTTTTGGTATGATGGTCGTACTATCTCAAGGCCTTAGCCATCCGGCCATGTCAGAAGTAGCCCCAATGTTTTTCCACAATACTGACCAACTTTGGGTACTGATTTTAACCAGTATAGTGAATTAGTTTACCTTTTATTTTATTCATGGAATGTGGGTGTCCATTTATTGCAAATTAAATTGGGGAAGTCGATGGGGAGCTGCTTTCTTGAAATGCAAAAACTTTTGAAGTGTGGGTACACCTGCAAGGTGGTCGGAAAGTTCCAGGATTTCAGCCCAGCATTAAATCCTCCTCAGATCGAAGAAGATCTGATAACTTCTCTAGTTACTATAACATCTCCAATTAATTCAACCTTCACAGTCTGTATCTGCGACAGCCTGCTTGGTGATATAAATCCATTGCAGGTGCTTCTATTGATTTTTCCACATGCTGATATCACTGATTAAATTTCGACTATTCTATTGTTAAATTTATTTTGGGGCTAATGTATGCATCAAGGGATTTAATGTATCACGTTCTTCCATGCTTTGTCTTACCAGAACATCATCAGCCATTGGACTTAAAGCATGTAAAAACATACCAATTTGATGACATTATTTGTTCATGTGCTAAGCTGAAGCATTCTATTGCACACAAATTGAAGCTTCAGACCTCACATTTCTGGCTTCATTTTGGGCTCCCCACATTGTCAAAAGGTAAGGGAGAGGTCTCTACTGGAGCTGCCTTCTGTATGGGCTAACAAGCCTGACTGACTCAAGTGAGGAATGAACTTTTCCTTATTTCTGTCAAAGTGGTCTGATCCTGTGTTTTCAGTGTGCAGTGCGTTACTCATTCATGGTTAACTTTCAAAGTCCTGCAAGTGTTTTATTTGCCACCTTTGAGGGTGCTTTCCCCCCACCCCCTTTTCCCCTTGCATTGAGCGTCTTTTCCATGTCTGGCCATCTTTACTCCCTTGAAGTCTTTCGAGGATATAGCCTACTTGCAAAGTCTTCCCAGTTCAGCTGTGTCCCTTGAAGTCTTTTTAACATCAATCCTGGCTCTGAAGGCATTTTCTGCCCGAACTTCATCCAGCGGTTGATACCAATACTGCTACTTTTATGTTGAGATTCTGATCCAGCCTAACAAAAGTCAGTTGGCAGAGAGATAACTTCAATGGGTCAAGAATAGAGATGGGCAGGATTGACTATAATGAGAGGTTGGCAGAAAAACTGTAACTCAACAGGTGGCTACTTTCAAAGACATATGCCTTGACTTTCAAAGTCAAGGCATAATGCCTCAGCTGGTAAAGGCAGGACAAACAAATCCAGGGTTCACTAAATGATAAAGGAGATAACATTTTGTATAAAGAAAAAGAACGTGTTCATGAGAAGTGTTAGGTAGACAATATAATTGAGAACTAGGAGGAATACAGAAGGTTCAGAAGGGAGCTGAAAAAGCAAATAAGAAAAACAAAGAGAAATTATGAAAATAGTATGTCAGCCAATATAAAGGGACAATCTCAAAGTTTTCTGCAGATAGATAAGCAATAAGGGTGATAAAAGGAAGAGTAGGGTTGATTAGAAACTAGAAAGAGGATTTACACAGAGAGGTAACAGGCATGGCTGAGGTATAAATTAATACTTTGCATCTATCTTTACCAATGAATGAGATAATACCCAAACCACAGTGACAGAGGAGGGAACTCTGTCATTGGAAGAGTTAAAATTGATAAGGATGACATCTCGGATAGATTGCTGGTACTTAAAGTTGACAAGGCACTGAGTCCAGGTGAGATGCATCCAAAGGTTTTGAAGGAAGTGAGAGTGGAAAGTGCAGAGGAACTGGCCAGCAGTCCTCCCTAGAATCAGGGGAAGAGCCAGCAACTGGAAAACTGTAAACATCACATCCTTGTTCTAGAAAAGCTGTAAGAATAAACACAGCAATTACAGATGAATCAGATTAACGTGGATATGGATAGTCCCATGGGTCTCAGCTATGCCTGCACTTTGTGGAGGATGTGGAACATTCTTCATTGTAGTCCTTTTTGGGTCCCCACCCACAACCTTTTCTCCAGTACATCAATGATGTCATCAGGCTGCTTCATGCTCTTGTCTAGGGTTGGAAAGACGAAGCCATTTTGCTGACAATTTCCATCAGTCCTTCACATGGTTCATCCCTGACTCTTCCTTCCCCTTCCTGACCTCTTTGTTTCCATTTCTGTCATTAGGCAATCCAACAATGACAATTACAAGTCCATCTACAACAAAGTAATCTCAACTACTTTGCCTCATAATCTGCTTCCTGCAAGAATTCTGTTACACTCTTCTAGCTTCTTTACCAAAGGAAACTTCTTTACCAAATGATGTATCTCTTCCGATGATGCCAGCTTCCATTGGTGTGCCTACAATCTGACCTCCTTTTCTCTCAACTGAGGATTCTCCCCACTGTGGTTGACAGGGTCCTCAGCCATGTTTTAGGACTATAAGATTATAGGAGTAGAATTAGGCTATTCAGCCTATTGACTCTGCTCTGCCATTTGATCAGGGCCGATTATGTTTATTAATCCCATTCTCCCGACTTCCCCCTGTAACCTTGAATCCCCATACTAATCAAGAACCTATCTATCTCTGACTTAAATACACTTAGTGATATGGCTTCCAAATAATTCCACAGTTTTGCCTCCTCAGTTCTAAAGATCGTCCATTCATTCTGAGGCTATGTCCTCGGGTCTTAGTCACTTATACTACTGGAAACGTCTTCTCCATGTCCACTCTGTCTAGACCTCAGCAAACTGTAAATTTAAGTAAGATCCATGTCACACTTCTAAATTCCATCAAGTACAAGCTCAGAGTTCTCAACCGTTCCTCATATGACAAGCCCTTCATCCCTGGGGTCATTCTCATAAACCTCCCCTGGACACACTCCAAGGCCAACATGTACTTCCTGAGATACAAGGCCCAAAAGTGCTCACAGTATTCCAAACATGGTCGAACCAGAGCCAAGTACAGCCTCAGCTGTCTATTTCTGCCCTTGTTCTCTAGCCCTCTTGAAATGAATGCTAAAGTTGCATTTGCTTTTCTAACTCCCAACTGAGCCTGGTAATGAAAGAAAATTCTGAATGAGGACTCCTAGGTTCCCTTGTGCTTCAGATTTCTGAAGCCTTTCCCCATTAGAAAATAGTTTATGCCTCTATTCTTTCTATCAAAGTGCAGGTCACACTTTCCTGCACTATATTCCATCTATCGCTTCCTTGCCCATTCTCCTGGCCTGTTCAAGTCCTCCTGCTGCCTCCCCACATACTCAACATTCCCTGTCCCTCCAAATACCTTTACGGCATCTGCAAACATAGCAATAATGCTGTCAGTTCCTTCAGCCAGATTGTTAATACGCGATGTGAACAGTTATGGTCCCAACACTATTCCCTGCGAACTCCACTAGTCACCAGCTGCTTATCCCCAGTCTCTGCCTTCTGCTAGTCAGCCAATCACACCAGTACCTTGCCCTTAATACGTGGGCTCTTATCTTCTTTAGCAGTCTCTTATGCAGCATCTTGTCAAAGGTCTTTTGGAAATATAAATAGATCATGTCCACTGGCTATCGATTGTCTAATTTGTTAGTTACTTCCTCAAAGAATTCTAAACAGATTTGTCAGGCATAACCTTCCAAGGATGAAGCAGTGTTGACTCAGCCCTATATTACCATGCACTTCCAAGTACTCCACAATCTTGTCCTTAATAACGGATTCTAAAATCTCTTCAGCCTTTTTCTTCAGAACTCTGGTGTGGTAGTTCATCCGGTGCAGGTAATTTATCCACCTTCAGACCTTTCAGCTTCCCTAGCACCTTCACCTTCGTGATTCACACAATACTCACCCCTGCCCCTGACTCTCGTGAAGTTCTGGTATGCTGTTAGTATCTTCCACTGTGAAGATGGATACCAAGTACCTATTCAGTTCCTCTGCCACTTTCTTGTTGCCCATTACAACTTATCTAGCTTCATTTTTAGCAGCCCAATGTACAGTCTTGCTTCTCTCTTACCTATCATACTTTTTTTTAAAAAACCTTGCTTTTTTATATACTATTAGCTAGCTTACTCTCATAGTTCATGCCCCATTCCCTGTCCCCATCTATTATGTTTTTAGCTATCTTCTGTTGGGTTTTAAAGACTTTCTAATCCTCTGGCTTCCCACTGACCAACACCACATTGTATGCCTTTTCTTTGCTTTTATGCTGCTCCTGCCTTCCCTGGTTGCCTTGTGCTCCTATTTAGTTTGTTTCTTCTTCCTTGGAATTACCCCCAGAAACCCCTGCCATTGCTGCTCCACCATCTTCACTGCTAGACTCCCCTCCAATCAACTCTAGTCAGCTCCTCCTTCATGTCTTTGCAGTTACCTTTACTCAGTTACCTTAACACCTGATTCAAGCTTCTCCTTGTCAAACAGCAAGGGGACTTCTATCATATTATGGTCATTGCCTCCAGGGGTTCTTAACCCTTAAGCTCTCTAATCAAACCAGCCTCAGTACGCATTACCAAATCCAGAATTGATTGTCTCCTAGTGGGCTCTACCACAAGTTGCTCCAAAAAAGCTCACAGACATTTTTATACACCACGTAGTTTGGGTACGAAATGCACTGATGGGAATGTTTGTGGATGATATTTGGATAGAAGTAACATGCAAGTTTATGGAGAAAAAGCAGGAGATGGCTAATAGATAATAGTGTTCATTTGTATCTGTACCAGCACTGCAATGGGCTGAATGATCTCCTTCTCCTCTGTAACAGCTCTATTATTCTGAGCTGTAGGTGTCTGCACACTAACTTTCCTTGAGACGGTGCTTGCTCCTTATCACTGCATCAGGCTTTTCAATTTCGATGTGCTTTAACACTCCTTTATTTCCATCTATACATATTATTTTACATTCTATATGTTGTACAGCTCTGTATTATAATGTCTGTGATCTCTCTCTTCACATGCTCATTCTAGACTTGTGTTTTCTGTCTCATCAATGTCCGAGTCATTTGATCAGTTACAGCATTATAGTCTATATGAATCTCATTATACCATTGTCCTTACTCATGGTTTCCCAGAGGGAATCAATACTGCGTGCTCTGTTGGTCTGTTATATTCAAGGACTGAAAATTATACACAATACTCTAACCATGGGCTAAATACTATTTTGGATATGTTTACCATTACTTCATTAGACTGCAACCATCCTTGCACTACTCTCACGCAGCAGCTCAGGGTTGGTTAGTTCAAAATGATCCTTTATGTCTCATTAATGTTTCCTTGGTTGAGTGGGATTGATTGTCGATAAAGGGATGAGCAAGAAACCTTGACGACACTTTCCTTTTTCTGAAAATTATTGTGTCCATATGGGTTATTTATAGCCACATAGAATTTTATCGTTATCTTTTACACATTGGTGCTGGAGTGTCTGCTACTGGTTAAAGACCTCGACAGTAGAATATTTCTGACTCTGAGACCACAGCTACTAAAAGTGCCACAATTTAGATAAAACAAGAAAAATGTTTCATTTCAGCTTCACCTCTAATTAAGTATCTTTGAATAAGTTGTGTGATGTGTCAAAACTGGAAGTTTTACATTAATTGAAGATCAGTCAGTTTCTCAGTAAAGTTGGAAGAGACTTTACTAAGTGAATAAATTCAGGAAACCTCGAAATATAAATGATGAATACGATGAAACTCTTTTATTCTCACAGCTGAGATTAACATCTATTTTGTAGCATTAATTCTTAATGGGAAATAGTGCATCTTTTAAGATAAAGCACCTGCTTTAAGATGAAAACAGATGTTTGGAACTGTTATTACTCAGAAACGTACAGCTGATTCCCTCTATTAGCAAGTAAACTGCTCAACTCATCAATGTCAAAATTCACTAATGCAACAGCAAAGGCCACTTCAGTGAAAATGTTTGATTGAAGTCTTAATTAAATAATATTTCAATAAGATAAAATGCTTACTGTTAACCAGGATGGTGCATTTTTGTTTAGAAGTGGTGTGCTGGTGAAGAATTCTTTCCTTAAACACGGCATTCTTTAAAATCATAAACAAAGACAAACATAATGCAGCTGCAGGCTCACACAATTTTTGAAATAGTCTAATTTTTTTGCTAAAGGAGTCTCATAGCAACACACATAGCATTTTTTTTAATGCTTCTGATAAAGATGTTTCTGCATCACTACAAGCTGACAAGCAAATAGCTTTGACAGATTATTGTAAATTGAGGCACACTGAATGAAGCGTTGTCCTTCAAGATACACATTCTTAACTCATCAATAGTCAAATAACCTTTGTGTATAATCCTGACTTATTAACAGCAATTCATTAATATTTTGAATTGCCAGAGGAACAGCATTGTTGCTCAGCTTCAGTGCAGAAGAATTTTGAAATCAGTTACTCTAAATGAGATTTTTCAGATACATGGCATCGATTCCACCCCAAGAGTGTGGAGGTTGAGGCAAAGATTTTCTGCACTGGTGATGGAGATTTAGAACAGACTGGCCAATAACTTCTGTTATTCCTTGCTGGATCATTAGTGCCACTGGCAAGGCTGTGCATTCTTCTCACAGTTAAAAAGATAGTAGTGAGAATGTAGTGATGGTGATGATGAAGGATCCCATGGTGCTGTCAGTTAGCGAGCTCCAAGGTTTTCATTTAATGATACTGAAGGTGATTAATCAAGTGCCTGGAGGACGATTACCTGTGCCGGGAAGTCAATGTTTTGTGCCAAAAACAGGGTGATGGGTTTCTGAGACGCTGTCTGATCAACTGTGCTTTTCCAGCTTCCATCTATGGACTCTGGCTTCCAGTATCTGCAGCCCTTACTGTCTCCAAGTCACTGCTGTGCCTGCTGCCCTTGCCTCGCCCAAGTGCTTGAGATCATGGATTTGAGAGTTACAATCGAAGGAGCATCAGAGGGTTGCTATATTGCATTTGCAGATGATACATCCTGCAGCATTGGTGCTCTGTTGATGAATGTTTAAGATTTTGGATGAGATGCTGATGATGTTGGTTTTTAGATTAGATTAGATTCCCTTCAGCCCAGCAAATCCACACCGACCCTCCAAAGAGTAACCCACCCAGACCTATTCCTCTACCTTATATTTACCCCAACTAATATACCTAACACGATGGGTGGTTTAACATGGCCAATTCAGCTGACCAGCTCATGTTTGGACTGTGGGAGGAAACCCACACAGACATGGGTAGAATGTGCAAACTCTACACAGGGCTGGAATCAAACCTGGGTCCATGGCACTGTGAGGCAGCACTGCTAACCACTGAACCACCGTATCATCCCAGTTCTGGAGACTGTCCAGCTTTTTGACTTATGCTGCAACCAGAAAGCCAAGTGGAGAATATGTCTCATAAGTTGCAGAAAGGTCTTAAGGAATTATGAATAGAGTCGTTCACTGCACAAACATTCACAGCATGTGGGCATTTCTGGAAACAGCAGCTTTTATGAAATATCCTGATTGTTTTTGAAATGATATCAGAGTGAATTTTCGGATTCTTGATATCAGAGTGAATTTTCGGCCATTTCAGAGTTCAACAATATTGCTGTGGGTATGCAAGCACAAACAGGCCAGACTGGGTAAGGACTGCAGTTACGCTTTTCCAAAAAATATTGGTGAACCAATGGATTTTTACAAAAATAACACATCTTTTTCTGAATACTGGTTTTGAATTGAGTTTGTACATGCATTGTAGAAGACACTTGACTTGAGAATGGTTTATGTTTAACTTAATACAGCCTCAGGTTTTGAGCACATCTTTGCCACATGATCAAAGACATTTCTGAGTAGAACATAGAACTGTACAACACAGGAATGGGCCCTTTGGCCCACAATGTTGTGCCGAACATGACACCAATTTAAACTAATCCTTTCTGCTTCCCCTTGGTCCATATCGCTCTCCTCCTTGTATATTCATGTGCTTCTTTAAAAGTCTCTTAAATGCCCCTACCACCACCCTTGGCAGCGCATCTCACATACCTACCACTCTCTGTGTAAAACACTTGCCCCCACTTCTCCTTGGAATCTTCCCCTCTCAACTTAAATGCATGTCCCCTAGTTTTAGACATTTCAACTCTCGAGGAAAAAAATTCTGATCATCAACCTTATCTCAACATTTTATGAACTTCTCTCAAGTCTCCCCTCAATCTCCACTGCTCCAGAGAAAACAACTCAATTTTTTCTCATCCCTTCTAATCCAGGCAGCATCCTGGGAAACCTCTTCTCCAAAGCCTCCACATCCTTCCTGCTATGTGGTGACCAGAACTCAGTACTCTAAGTGTGGCATAACCAAAGATCTGTCAAGCTACCACATGACATCCTGATTCTTGTACTTAATTCCCTGACCAATAAAGGCAATTAAGCCACACACCTTCATCACCAATCTATCTACTTGTGTGGCCACTTTCAGGGAAAAAATGCACAACAGCATAAATCTGAAAACTGGTGCAGATTACAAGTTAGAAAGAACTGTGATCAGGATTTTCATCAAAAGGATCAGATTTCCTTCATTGGAAGGAAATAGAAGCTACAATGAATATGAAAATAAAATATTGATTCAGTATTATTGAACAACTGGCAAAGTTGAAAAAAAACTGTCAAAACTTCCCGAGCTAAAAAGCTATTAAATAAAAGGAAGCTGATACAAGCAATTGACAGGGCCAGTCACATCTGGAGACAGAGAAACTTGAAATGTTTAACATTATTTCTCTCTCGTCAAACGCTGTCTGGTCTGTTAAGTCTTCCAGCATGTTATGCTTCTTTCTTTTTTCTGATTTCTCACATCCCTGATATTTTTCAAATTGTATTTAGTAAAAGGTGTCAAGCTCAATTGAAGCTTATTCTGCACTGAGATGAGTGTCTGCCGATTCACTTTTGGCCTATATGATAACAACACTTCTTTTGAGAGAAAGAGAAATCTACTGAGTCATGCATCAGCCAAATCCTGCCATATAGGAATGGATCAATACTCCTCACTTCACCTAATTAGCAATCAAACTAAACTAGAAATTTTATTTGAACAAACAAAAGAAAAAAATCATGTTGCTAATGGCTTTCACAGCAGCCATTTTCTGATTAAGTGCCTTTGTTTATTTTTTGTGTGCATGACTTATGCTCCATTCTGAAAAGTAACAGCAGCACTGGCAGACAATTACTTATCAATCTGTCATTTTAATGAACAAAGTAATTTAACTTTTATGCTTTACATCGACTCTGGTTACAGACTCAGCAGCAATGTCATCAATTGTTACTGTACTCCTGCAGAACTGTTTGAACAGATAGAAAAATAGTTGTCAGTATTGATATGACTATATTGATTACACTAAAGATTTCAAGCCTGATTAACCACAAACTCAGTTTTTTAATTCATTTCTAATCAATATAGTTAAATTCAAACTATAACTTATTATATCTTAAAATATATTTTAAACCTATGTTTTAATATATCCAGTAGACAACAAGACACAGAACCATTGTTAAGTGTGGGCAGTTCAACCATCCCATAATAAATACTTTCATAAAATAAATTCCAAATTTTAATATACTGAAAAACATACTTTAGAAATCTTTTTGAACATTAAAATTCAATTTGGAAAGGTATATATGACAAATAAACTCCTTACACTGATTTAATGCATTCAAATTTCTCAGTATTCTTGAAACAAATGCCAAAACTGACACAATACCAGGTTATAGTCCAACATATTTATCTGAAAATATTAGCTTTCAGAGCACTGCTCCTTCACCAGATGTTAACGCAAGCTAGTATTTTCAAATAAACCCGTTGGACTATAATCTGATGTCGTGTGATTTTTGACCTTGTCCAACCCAGTCCAACACCACCACCTTCTCATCATTGAAACAAGTAGTCAGATTTTTGCCCAATTAGACCACTTTGATCAATTTGTAGTCCGTAAAAACTGAATTCCCACACCACCCTGTTGGAATTTGGATCAAACGTTGCTCTGGCATTAATGATGCATTCACATAAAGTACCAGATTGTATATGAATTTATGAAGGATAGGTTAGGGATATGCTAAATTTTTTGAGGTACTAATATGGTGGACAGGGCTATATATGATACCTATCTGATCTTGCAGACTCTGGTACAATGTTCTTATTGATAAGGAGCCTTGGTGAATTCCTGAAATGTATCTTGCAGTTGGTGGACACTGCTGCTATATAAGAGAGAACAGAATTATGTAAAGATAAATTTGAAGAAGGGAATGTCATGTGAAGCATAATGAGGCACCGATTTGTTTTGTTGAATGCTTATTACATGGAAGTCACCATAGTCCTACTGGACCATAGACTGCTCTCTCATACGAGAGATGATCACTGATGGTGGTTTAAAGTGATGGTCTCAATGTCTCAGATGAGGGGAGCAGTTGAGAAGGAGAAACCTTCATGGTAACCTCAGCCGGTGTGGGAACCACACTGTTGGTGTTACTCTGTATTGAGAAGAAGCAGTAAGCCAGCTGAGCTAACCAACCCCCTACAGTTGATGTAGAGAGAGTGTTTCCTCACATGGGACGGTCTAGAATGGGGTGTCATATTTTTAGAATAAGGGATAGCTGAGTTAATCCAGAGGTACGGAGAACTTATTTCTCTCAAGGAGTTGTGAATCTGTTGAATTCACTATCCCAGAATACAGTGAATGCTGGGATATTGAGTAAATTTAAGGCGGAAATAGGCAGATTTTTAATTAGTAATGGGTTTTCAGGGTTACGGAGAGCGGGCAGGAAACTGGAGTTGAGGTTGAGGTGTGACCATGATCGCAATAAATGGTGGAGCAGTCTTAAGAGGCTGAATTAACTACTCCTGTTTCTTTTTCTTATGTTCCAATTCAATATCAGATGGGATTCTGTGGAAGACATTATTAGAGGGTTAAATAATCAATATAAAAACAGAAAAATACTAGCTTAAAAAAATCAGATAGCCTTAACACCAAATTTGGCATATGGTGTGCAAGTGCTGAAGAACCAAGGTTTGCAGGATAGATGCTCCCAACTTTTCAGTGAAAGGTAAAAATTAGGTAAGGTAACAAATATAACTAAGTATGTATTCTTTGCATAAATGCCATTTCTTTTACATTTGTTTTATATTTTCATTCTTATTTCTAATAAACACTCCTATATTGATATTAGTATTCCCCTGCCAGTAACTTCATTTTATTGAATAATGTAATGTTAATTCTCTCTAGTCATTCTGAAAATTTATTGAAATTCCTAATTATCAATTATTTCTTTGGTACTCGAAGACTGAAACATAAATGAACTCAGATCTCTGTCTGACTGAAGTAAAATTAAATCTTTTGATGACGCTTCAATCTTTACCTTCTGAAAGTGATTTTTTTATCCTTGGAAGTTAGATTTGAATCTCACATGCAAAAATCAGAGCCCTGCTTATTTCTCTCGCTCTACAGATTTATGATGACCAAGATCGCATATAATTTGTTAACAACTGTGAGTATGTCCAGACACTTTCAAAGATAGATGCACATGCACTATGAGACCCTTCTGGTCCTGCACATCCTTTAGCACTGAATTTTACATCTACATTGCCTCTCCCCATCACTTCTGCTAAAATGCATCACCTCACACCTCTCTATATTAATTTCTATCTGCCACTTATTTGCCCATTCTGCGTGCCTATCTATACCATGTTGCAAGTGATTTGCTTCAACCTCACTGTTTGCCATTGTTATAGAACATAGCACATAGAACAATACAGCGCAGAACATTGTTATGGCCCAGTCTCCTTCAAAATATCAAGGAGATAGCCTAGACTTAACTTTTATCTTATTCACAGACAAGCGTCAGGTGCTGAGTTCCAGTTATGATTGATTGGTCACACTAATAGGCTTTCAACTTTATTCTTGCACTGAAGATAAAATACGAACAAACAAAAGAAGAATTGGTATAACTTTAATTCTACTGGAAAATCTAACAGAGTATAGATTATTTAACGACTAAACAGTAAGTGTTCCAATACAGTAAAAAACATTAAAACACACCCTTGGCAAAGGCAAATTCAATAAAATAAATTGTTGCACTTGTGATGTTTCTCCAGTCCAGGAGAAAAGAACATAAATTCTTGCAGAGAGAGAGAGAGGTATAGCAGCTTCCACAACCAACTTCAAAACGCCCACAACTACTGAAAGATAAATTAAAACCCTGGTTCTGTGGGAGCCTAACTCCACTCATTAATATATCATTCTAACTTCAAAGAAACACCCAGGGCCACACAAGTTATTTCCTTCCTTGGCTTCAAAGAGAGAGCTCGGTACCTTTGTCTTAAAACTTTTCTTAAAAAACAAAATGCACGTCTTAAAAGCATAATATTGTCACACCGTTACTCCAGGTTGGAATCATCAACACATTTTGACACCCTACTTTGTATTCCAGGATTCAAGTTACTTATATGTAGCCAAAGTAAATCAGTGGTCCAGCACTGACCATTGAGGAACACCATCATCTTCCATTATCTATATGTCTCAAGCTTCAGTCTTTTTAAAATCCAGTTGGATATTACTCCTCCTATTCCATCAGCCTCAATTTTGTTAACCAGTTTTTTAAATGGTAGCATGTTGAAATCTTTCTTCAGATCTGTACAAACATTCACCACATTTCTTTCATAACCTTCTCTGTTACTTAATCAACAAACACAATTATACTGGGCAAGTAAGATCTGTCTTTTACCGGTTGAAGTTGGTTATCCATAATTAACTCAAACCTCTTGTATTTATTTTCCCAAGATTATTATTTCTAAAATCTTACCCAATAAACTAACTGGTCTGTAGTTGGTAGGTTTGGCCTTCCATTTTTTTCTTGAATAAGGTTAACATTCATCCTGGTTCATTTTATCCTGAATTTCAACCTTTTCATTGAGTTGAAGTTAGTTCTCTTTTGAAATGGATATTTTATCATTCATTGTTCTTTGCTTTTGAAGTTTTCAAATTAAAGTCTTTATGATGTTATGATCACATTTACCCAGGTGTTCTGCCAAAGACAGTTGCGGCACCAGGTCCAGAAATGCATCCTTTCCAGTTGGACCAAACTCATACTGATCAATTCCTCCAGGCTATCATTTTTCAATTTAAGTCAGGTGCACAAAATCAAGATCTTACCTCTAAGATTAAAACATAGCACCCAATTTATGCACAACAAGGTTCCAAAAATGTCACTCTTATAATAACAGGTGATATTAGTCATAGAAGTAATACTGGCTGGCTGCCTGACTCCAGGTTTGAGAGGAATTTATACATATTAGGATTTTCCTGCAGAAATTTAAGTCCCTTTGTCGGGACCAATGCGGGTCCTGATTCTGTGCAGAAGGAAGGCAAGGCCATGGTTGCAATCTTCCCCAACCACGACAATCAAGAGGCTGCCACTCATCCTTTTGTGGTGCTAAGGATGAAGGCCATCTCTTAGATTGGTGAATCGTATTAGCAACTCTATCAGCTCAGGAGTGACTGCTGACGGCTCAAGAAAAAGCAAAAGTGCCTCCACACTAAGTCACTGCAGGGGTGGCCATTGTTGTTGTAGCAATCTCATCTTTGGGACTGGAGATTCCATAAACAAAGATCCATCATGGCAGCCTCTGAGAAGTTGCCTCCAGAAAGCAGCTACCCTCCAAATTGGCAGAGGGCTACACAGGTGGTGTCAATATGCTAGTGACCCAAAAAAATGACTGTCAATTGAATGTTTAACATCTTAAGATTTATAATATTTTGGCCAAAAAGTGGGAAATAATTCTCATCCTCTGTATTTCTCTTATTTTTGGAGCTGCAGAATAAAGAGAACTCGAACATCAATGTTTTTCTCCCCTTCATTTCACCATCCCATGGGGTTTGGACTGAATCGTGAATAGATTCACCAAACAGAGAATTAGGTTTCAGTTCAATACACTGGTCAGGGTTGCTCATTAATTGGGAGCTGAGCTGTGTGCAGTGAACTCCGGACAGGAAGCACTGTTGTTTCAATTCCTGGCATGCATTTTCATGATAACCAAAAATAAAACAAAGCTTAATGGTTACTAAAAAATATTCTGAAAATAATGAGTTTCTCTTCTCTCATGCTACCAAGAAGTGTGCTGACTGAATGGGTGACTGACTTTATTTACACAGTAAGAGCCTTGAAGGACTGTCTGTCATGCTAAGAGCTGAGGAGATGAATTTCTATCTAGGATTTGATTTGTTGCATTGTGTATTCAGACTTTGGTTGTTTTGCATATTATTTCTGATTTAGTCAGAAAAATAACACATAACACAGTGAGAAAAAATTGGCATTGATAGCATGCTTTTCACAGTCTAAAAGCATCCCAAAACACCCCTGCCCTGCTCAAACACCTTTGAAGTGCAGTTATTGCTGAATAATGTTGGAGCCAATTTGCACAGAGCAGGATCCCAAATTCAGGCAGATGATAAATGACCATGTATTGTGTATTATCAGTGGTTTTAACTGAAGGACAAATATTTCCCAAGACTCTATGAGAGCTTCTCATTTGAAATTTGAAACCTTGATAACAACAGCACGCATTTATTTTGCGCGTGTAACAGAGTTAAACATCCCAAGGGACTTCACTGCAGCATTTTCAAACAAAAGTTAACATTTTGCTATATGAAAAGAAATTAGGATGGATGACCAAAGACTTTGTCGTAAAGAAGTAAGTTTTAAGAAATGTCTTAAAGGAACAGAGTGAGATAGAGAATTGGAAAGATATAAGTAGGGAATTACAGAAGATTTAAAGCAATTAAAATTAGGGATACACAGGACGCCAAATTAGAGGAATGTAACTATCTCAATTTCCTATGTTTTCTAGCAGGCCACAGAGAATGTAGGCTGGAGGGCTAGAAGAGGTTACAAGGATAGGGTGGCGCAAGGTTGGAATGAGATTTTAAAACAAGGATGCAAATTTTTAAACTTTTAAATTAAAATTTTTAAACTATCCGGGATGCTGTTGTTTGTCCTATCAGAAGATGCATGGACGCCATTGTTACTTTGCGAGTCTCTCCCAAATCCATAAGCTCTACCACACAGAAGAACAAGTGTAGCAGTCTCACAAGTAAACCACGAAATCCAAATTCCTTTCTGAGTCCCACTCTAGCCTGACTTAGAAGTGGATAATCATTCCTTCATTGTAACTTGGTCAAAGTTCTGGAACTTCCTCCTTAACAGCACTGTGAGAGGATCTGTGGACTGTAGCAGTTCAATTAAAAGGCTCACCAGCATCTGCTGAAGGGTAACTAAAGTTGGGCAATAGGTGCTAGCATCACTAGCAATGCCCTCATCCTGAAAATAAATTTAGGAAGAAACTCCATATACCACAGAGATATGTTCACAAATGTATGAATGAAAAGGTATTAGAGTTTTTAAAAAATCTATTTCAACAAGTTTTAGTTATTTTACTGTGAAATTCTCCAGACAAGCTTCAAATGCTGAAATGTTCATATATTAGATCAACATTGCAGAAAATTAAATAGCTCATATTCAACAGATATTCTCATTAGGCCAATCAGCCTAGGAAGATATGATATAAGACAAGGCACATTAACTTTTTCACATAGTAGTGCTCCCGGTAGTGAGCTTAAAACAGCACTTACTGAGCAAAACAAAACTGTAAATCGACTTGGAACTCTTTGAAAAGCCATCTGCACTATCCTTTCACCTCTGGGACCTTGGTTTGACTGAAGGTATAAAACTCTCTCTTCTCTGCAGACTGTTTCATTTCCCAAATGAAACAGACCTGACCAAACACAAATTGGTTTCCAGTGAGCACACGGCCACAACTTGGCAATTTTCCCTTGCACTTTGACAGGGCATACTTAATGCTCTCTTGATTTCAAGATACCTTGACTGACTTAAGTTAGATGAAATTCAATTAATATCTGATCCAGTGCAAACCATCGTATAAAGATAAGGCAGGTCAATGATAAAACATTGGCATCATGTCATAATACCAGGCAAAAAAAGAGTCTGCCCATTACACTCCCCTGTTGAACAGAGCAAAGACAATTTTCTTGAAGGTGCATTCTTGTACTCTCAATCCTTTAATTCCTTCCAGCTAGATATTTGAAATACACATAGAATCAATGATGATACTCCCTTCGCAGGGCATTGAAATGCAAAGGGAAACAAGAATTTTGCATGAACCACACTCAAACACACTTCAGCAGTTAAAAGATTCAAATTGGTCTTGATTTATATTGTGAGTAAACTACAAGTAGAATTTAAGTATTTTATTTTCTATGTTTTTAATGCAGCTAATAGCAAAGGACCATCAAACACACCAAATGAGCAGATAATTGAACAACATTACAAGATCAACCTCGTCTGGTTCAAGTGGTGAAATTTTGTTAACAAGAAAATGAAATTAAATGATGAAAATCTCAAACTCAATTATTAAATGAACACAAGCTGTAAAGCTGATCAGATGGAACAATTTGCTTACTACAATGAGAAAGGCTTTAGAAGAGCACTAACTAAGGGTATTTATCCAATATCTTGAACTAGGCATGCAGCAAAAGAAAATGAAATGTCTAAGACAGTCATTTAAAGTCATGAGGGCTATATTTTGGCTCACAAGATAGGTCTGGAATGAGAAAATTACATGAGTTGCTAATCTACCAAAAAAGTACCAAGTTACATGACTTTCAGTCTTTGGAAGTGGTGGTGGTGGTGGTGTGGGGGGAGGGAGAGAAGACAGTGCAGGAGTGTGGTTTGGGATACGATTTACCACTCACTGCATAAAACACTTAAAACTGGATCATCTAATCCTTAAACTATTGACTAAATCAAAACATTTTTTGTTAGTGTACCATATCCAAATCTGCCTGAACCTCATTTGCTCCAGGAAGAATAATTCCAACTTCTCTCATCTCATCCAGTGGTCCATTCTGATGAATTCTGGTGAGCTCTCAAAGGTCCTCAAATTCTTTCTAAAGTATGGTGAGTAGAACTGCATTGAATTCTCCAACTGGGCCTATGTGTAGTGATTGGAACCATGGCTAGGTGGATCGCATTGACTATGAGATCCTTGATTGGGATTGTTAATCGTAGCCAGTCGGGGAGCCCTGCTTGACAGAGCATTCAGAAGGTCTCCTTACTCTAGGGACTGGTTTTGAGCAGTCTGGTCATAGCCCATGCATAATGCACATGTAAGTAAAGAGTGACTTAGTGAAAGCATACCAGCCTCTGTGTAATTATTTCATCACATGAAGCATGTTAAAGGTTTTGCATATCTTACTTTTGCATTCAATGCTTCTATTTGTGAAGTACAAGATCCCATATACTTTGCGAAGCACTCTTACAATACATGGTGCTTCCTTCAAAGGTCAATGCTCAAGCACAGGTCATGTGCCATTAAGTTCACATTGCGTCTCCCCATTCTTTCTACCAAAATGCATCATCTTACAATTCTCCTGATATTAAATTTTACCTGCTACTTGTCTGTCCATTCAGCAAGCCCAACTATTTCATATAATTAATGATTTGTAGCATTTTTATTATTACTTAACACTTTTTCAAGTTTGGTATAATTGGCAAATTATGAAATTCTATGTACAACAAAAAAATACTGATCTGCCATTTTCCAGCTTGAAATATAAATACTTACAATTCACTGTTTCCTGTCATTTAAAAAAAATCCAATTGCACCCTTCTCTTTCAATTTTGCTCCAATTTTACAAACCTGCTATGTAATACTTTAACAAACACTTTCTTAAAATCCATTTAGGCAGCATACATCATGTTCCTTTCATCGCTCTTCTCTGTTACTTTATCAGAAATCAACGCCCAGATCTTCTAGTCTCTGGATGGTTAGGAGACAGACTGTATAATTACTGTAAGAATGCATAAGCTAGGATCAGAGGTAGCCCATTCAAGCTCCTTGAATTCACCACACCATTTGCTAAGATCATGAGTGACCTTACTGTCATCTTTATTTCCTGTCTGCCTGAATATGTAATTGAATATGGCTATTTAGCTAACAGATGATACAGCCTCAAGAGATAAAAATGTATCTGGACCCCTTTTCATCTTCTTATAGATGCTATAACCATTGCTGCACTTACTTGTAGGATTAAAAAAAATGAAGAGCAGCTTGCAATTATCACTGGGCTATTCATTAATTGTTTAGGAAGCAGATATCAAGTAAATTAGTAACAGCTCACACAGAGGCTGAGGCTGAAGACGTTCCATTGTGCTATTACATCAAGTTCCTACCAGCAAACATAAGACCTCTTACTTTATGAGGATGGAAACGGAGCAAGCCACATATCACACATCCTCCATTTGCAGATGGAGCTGTCTATTTAAGTGACTAGATGCCTCCACCAAAATGGGTTTTGTTGTCTGTGGGTGGGGAGCCCTGACCATAGAAAGTCCAGTTGAAGGGAAAAAAAAGAACAACTTCAAGAACCAGATCTAATTATGTTTCTACTGTACGTGGTGTGAAGAGCAAAGTCCATAATCAAAGGTCATAGCCACACTACACGCAGATATTAGGGAAGCCCAAACTTTACTTAAGAATGGGAATAGTTCAAAAGATGTTCTTGTGGAATATCTTCATTAATTGCTTCGGAAACTGATGCAAAATAAATTAGTAATGACAGCTCACACAGATGCTGAGACTGAATAAATTCCATTGCACTATTACATCAAAACCAGATGAAGAAGTAGAAGTATCCTCACAGACCTGTGGGCTAAGAAAAGTGTTGGTTATCAGGTAGTGTAACTGCACAGATATCATGAGGAGATATTGTGAGTAGCATATGAGGTTCCTATGGCAAGCATATAGGAATCCAGAAAATGTGGGTATTAATATTATTTTTACATAGCCAGAGGTTCATAAACATGTAGTTCAGTTCTGTTGACAATGTTGCACATGTTAGGCGGTAGGAAACTTCAACATGCAATTAGACCAGCACTTTTGACACCTATATCAATTCTTGAAAAGTTGCAGCTAAGTTTTGGTGAATTGTGTTGAAACATAAATTGGACCATTATTATTTTGGATCAAAAGTGAAAGAAGGACATCAATATATACACGCATTTGTGCACAGGACAACTCAAGGCCCAGCACTGAGTCCTTTAAGGACAATTACAGCTAGGGTAGTAGTGAAAGAGTGAGCAGTCTTTTACTCACTATGGACTACCAACTGAGGTTACAGGCTGATCAGGGCTCGAACTCCATGTCTAAACTTTTCTGGGAAATCATTAGCAGTTTGGGATTAAAACAATTGAAGTCAACTGTGCATCTGCAACATAGGAAGTTTGGGGGAAAGATACCATCAAGCTCTCAAAACCATGATTATGACTTACTATTATGAATCCCCACAGACTGGGATAAATGATTAGATTATTTATTATTTGCCAGCAGGGATTGTCCAAACAAATCTACCCTATTAAGCCCATTTGAATTGGTTTATGGTCATGAGATTAGAGGGCCATTAAAATTGATTAGGGAGATGTTCTTGAATGAGAAAAATTTGCCGAGAGGTGCGAGGGAGGAGCGAAGGACTTCTGGGAAGTCATATATTTGTGTGATTGAGTGACCCGAAACACTACTCGGGTTGTGTCTCCCACCCGTCCTCCTCCTCTAACCTAAAAAAAGGTTCTGTGTGCCAGATTGGTAAGGTAACAAGTTTATTTTTTATTCCTTATTTTTCAACAGCCTCTTTGGGAATTTAGAATAGTGGGAATGGAGATTAGGGCAGTTGAATGTTCTTCCTGCAGAATGGGGGAGGTAAGGGTCACCACTAGTGTCCCTGCTTACTACATCTGTGGGAAGTGCACCCAACTCCAGCTCCTCGAAAACCGCGATAGGGAACTGGAGCTAGAGCTGGATGAACTTTGGATCATTCGGGAGGCAGAGGGGGTTATTGAGAAGAGTTATAGGCAGGTAGTCAGTCCTCATGTACAAGAAAAAGGCAGATGGGTTACAGTCAGGGCATGGAAAGGGAACCGGCAGGCAGTGCAGGGATCCCCTGTGGCCATTCCCCTCAACAATAAGTATCAGATACTGTTGGGGGGGATGACTTACTAGGGGAAAGCAGTGGGGCACAGGGGTCTGGAACAGAGTCTGTCCCTGCTGCTCACAAGGGAATGGGGAAGAGGAGCAGAGCAGTAGTCATTGGGGACTCGATAGTTAAGGGGACAGATAGGAGGTTCTGTGGGGACGAGAGAGACTCACGGTTGGTGTGTTGCCTCCCTGGTACCAGGGTTCGTGATGTCTCTGATCATGTTTTTGGAATCCTTAAGGGGGAGGGGGAGCAGCCCCAAGTCGTGGTCCACATAGGCGCCAATGACATAGGTAGGAAGAGAGATGGGGATTTAAGACAGAAATTCAGGGAGCTAGGATGGAAGCTTAGAGCTAGGACGAACAGAGTTGTTGTCTCTGGTTTGTTGCCCGTACCACGTACGAGTGAGGCGAGGAATAGGGAGAGAGAGGAGTTGAACACATGGCTACAGGGATGGTGCAGGAAGGAGGGTTTTGGATTCTTGGATAACTGGGGCTCTTTCTGGGGTAGGCGGGACCTCTACAAGCAGGATGGTCTTCATCTGAACCAGAGGGGTACCAATAACCTGGGGGGGAGGGGGGGGGGGGGAGTTTGCTAAGGCAATTGGGGTGGGTTTAAATTAATCCAGCAGGGTTCAAGTATAGAAAAGGTTGAGAGTAGGGAGATCTGAAATCAAGTTTCAGGGACGCAAGATGGCACCGGCAAGCAATAAGTTGGTTTAAAGCGTGTCGACTTCAATGCTAGGAGCATCCAGAATAAGAGGGGTGAACTTGCAGCATGGGTTGATACCTGGGACTTCGTTGTTGTGGCCATTTTGGAGACACGGATAGAGCAGGGACAGGAATGGTTGTTGCAGGTTCCAGGATTTCGATGTTTCCGTAAGAACAGAGAAGATGGTAAAAGAGGCGGAGGTGTGGCATTGTTGGTCAAGGACAGTATTACAGTTGCAGAAAGGATGTTTGGGGACTCGTCAACTGAGGTAGTATAGCTGAGGTTCGAAACAGGAAAGGAGAGGTCACCATGTTGGGAGTTTTCTATAGGCCTCCGAATAGTTCCAGAGATGTTGAGGAAAGGATAGCAAAGATGATTCTCGATAGGAGTGAGAGAGAAAGGGTGGTTGTCATGGGGGACTTCAACTTTCCAAATATTGACTGGGGACACTGTAGTACGAGTACTATAGATGGGTCCATTTGTGTCCAGTGCGTGCAGCAGGGCTTCCTGACACAGTATGTAGACAGGCCAAGAAGGGGCGAAGCCACATTAGATTTGGTACTGGGTAATGAACCCTACCAGGTGTTAGACTGGAAGTAGGTGAGTACTTTGGTGATAGCAATCACTTATATTTACTTTAGTGATAGTATACCACTGGGCAAGAGTTACAGCTGGGGGAAAGGCAATTACGATGCAATTAGGCAAGATTTAGGAAGCATAGGATGGGGAAGGAAACTGCAGGGGACAGGCACATTAGAAATGTGGAGCTTATTCAAGGAAAAGCTCCTGTGTATCCTAGATAAGTATGTACCTGTCAGGCAGGGAGGAAGCTGTAGAGCGCGGGAGCCGTGGTTTACGAAGGAAGTGGAATCTCTAGTCAAGAGGAAGAAGAAGGCTTATGTTAGGATGAGATGTGAAGGCTCAGTTAGGGTGCTTGAGGGTTACAAGGTAGCCAGGAAAAACCTAAAGAGAGAGCTCAGAAGAGCCAGGAGGAGACATGAGAAGTTGTTGGCGGGTAGGATCAGAGTAAACACTAAGGCTTTCTATATGTATTTAAGGAATAAAAGAATGACGAGAGTAAGATGAGGCCCAATCAAGAATAGTAGTGGGAAGTTGTGTGTGGAGTCAGAGGAGATAGGAGATGCACTAAATGAATATTTTTCAACAGTATTCATTCTAGAAAACGACAATGTGGTTGAGGAGAATACTGAGATACAGGCTACTAGACGAGGTGGGATTGAGGTTCACAAGGAAGAGATATTAGAAATCCTGCAGAGTGTGAAAATAGATAAGTCCCCCTCGGCCGGATGGGATTTATCTTTGGATCCTCTGGGAAGCCAGGGTGGAGATTGCCGAGCCTTTGGCATTGATCTTTAAATCATCATTGTGTACAGGAATAGTGCCAGAAGACTGGAGGATAGCAAATGTGGTTCCCCTGTTCAAGAAGGGGAGTAGAGACAACCCTGGCAATTATAGAGCCTTACTTCAGTTGTTGGTGAAGTGTTGAAAAAGATTATAAGAGATCGGATTTATAATCATCTAGAAAAGAATAATTTGATTAGGGATAGTCAGCACGGTTTTGTGAAGAGTAGGTCGTGCCTCATAAACCTTTTTGAGTTCTTTGAGAAGGTGACCAAACAGGTAGATGAGAGTAAACCAGTTGATGTGGTTTATATGGATTTCAGCAAGGCATTCGATAAGATTCCCCACAGTAGGCTATTGTACAAAATGTGGAGGAATGGGATCGTGGGAGATATAGCAGTTTGGATCAGTAATTGGACAGAGAGAAGACAAAGGGTGGTGAGTGATGGGAAATGTTCATTCTGGAGTCCAGTTCCCAGTGGTGTACCGCAAGGGTCGGTGTTGGGTTCACTGCTGTTCGTAATTTTTATAAACGATTTGGACGAGTGCATAGAAGGATGGGTTAGTAAATTTGCAGATGACACTAAGGTCGGTGGAATTGTGGACAGTGACGAAGGTTGTTGTAGGTTACAGAGAGACATAAATAAGCTGCAGAGCTGGGCTAAGATGTGGCAAATGTAGTTTAATGCGGACAAGTGTGAGGTGATTCACGTTGGGCGGAGTAACCAAAATGCAAAGTACTGGGCTAATGGTAAGATTCTTGGTAGTGTAGATGAGCAGAGAGATCTCTGTGTCCATGTACACTGATCCTTGAAAGTTGTCACCCAGGTTGACAGGGTTAAGAAGGCATACAGTGTTTTAGCTTTTATTAATAAAGAGATTGAGTTCCGGGACCATGAGGTTATGTTGCAGCTTTACAAAACTCTGGTGCGGCCACACTTGGAGTATTGTTTATAATTCTGGTCACCGCATTATAAGAAGGATGTGGAAGCTTTGGAAAGGGTGCAGAGGAGATTTACTAGGATGTTGCCTGGTATGGAGGGAATGTCTTACGATGAAAGGCTGATGGATTTGAGGCTGTTTTCGTTAGAGAGAAGAAGGTTGAGAGGTGACTTAATAGAGACATATAAGATAATCAGAGGGTTAGATAGGGTGGACAGGGAGAGCCTTTTTCCAAGTATGGCGACTGTGAGCATGAGGGGGCATAGCTTTAAATTGAGGGGTGATAGATATAGGACTGATGTCAGAGGTAGTTTCTTTACTCAGAGAATAATAAGGGTATGGAATGCTTTGCCTGCAATGGTAAGAGATTCGCCAACTTTAAGTACATTTAAGTCATCACTGGACAAGCATATGGACGTACATGGAATAGTGTAGGTTAGATGGGTTTCAGATTGGTATGACAGGTCAGCGCAACATCGAAGGCTGAAGGGCCTGTACTGCACTGTAATGTTCTATGTTCTATGACTACCCAATGTTAATTATGTGTCTGTATCTCTGGAACGATTTACAGTAATGCAGGAACATTTAAAAGTTTCACAGGCAAGCATGAAAAAATGGGCAGATAAACATTCAGCAGCTAGAGGGTGTCAGGTGAGTGATGAAGTATTGGTATTGTTGCCTTTACAAGGTGCATCTTTGAATGTGAAATTCAGCGGTCTACAGAAAGAAGTTAGAAGGGATAGTAAAATGACTTACCTGATAAATATTCATGATCATAGGAAGAAGAATCAGTAACATTACATAAATCTAATTAAATGCTCTTATTTTTGAGAAGAGGATAAGAGGGAGAAAATGGTTTAGGTGGTAAGAGTGATAGATGATAGTGGAGATAATGACAGTGAAGTAGAATGAGACGTAGACAGTTCTTAAAGTCTATAATTCAACCAGCTAGCACAGAAATACCGTGACAGACATTCTGTTCTCATATTTGGAGTAAGGACATTGAGAGGAATTTGTAAAGTCAGTGAGAGAATATGAAGTAATCTGAAGAGATACACCTGGATTACTATATTACCTTGACATGATGTGGTTGGAGGAGAGTCAGAACAAATTAAATGAAGAAATCCTTATCGATTGAGCCCAGCAAAAGCGCACATAAGACTAGCTGAAAATCTGTCCAAGCAACTATGGTTGGCTGATTTAGTGATAAATTTCACCAAAAGGTGCATGTGCAAAAGCAAGAGTGACTTACTTGGGACCTACAGTTGGACAAGGACAGGTGATGACTTTAACAGAATTCCTTGTTCCTAAAACTAAATGAGAAATCATGTCTTTTCAGAAATGATGTATTTTACTGGTGATTTTTGTATGATTTCAGTAAGATATCTGGCCCTTCAACAAATCTGGAAAGAAACAAACAAATGGTCAGAGAATGCCAAGTAGTAGCATTTACGAAGCTGGAGGCAACCTTAATAAATGAACTAATGTTGTGACCCATGCCATTCCTCCCCAGTGCCCACAATTTTTCCAGACTTTTCAAAACAGTAATTGAAGCTAGTGATTTAGGGGTGGGGATCGTCTTGTTATAAGCTGATGATTCAAGCATAGAGAAGCCAGTGCTGTACTTCATAGAGAAATTAAACCAGTATCAGAAGAAGTACTCTACTGTAGAAAAATAAACTTTGGGATTGTTGTTAAGTCACCAGCACTTTGAAGTTCATATCCGGCACATAAATAAGGAAATGCTAATTTACACTGATCACTAGTCTTCATTGAAAAGATTAAACATCGGAATACAAAACTGCTCAGATGTAGCCTTTCATTGCATTCATTTAAGGTCAACATTGTTCATATTACTAGAAAAGGGAATATAATTGTGGACATATTATTCCAAAATTAAATTGTTAGAATAAATAAAAAAGAAATTCTAAGACTGTGTTATTTTATACGCGGGGGGAAGAAAAATAAATGGATGCAAGCTTGTTTTGATTTTTCATATGTTTACAATGCATTTTTAAAAATGGTGGAATTTCATTCCACCATGTCTTTTCATTTTTATAGCTTTAAAATCTATGGACTGCAAGGAGAAAGAACTGTTTTCTTTTTAAAAACAGGCATTTATCAGGATAGTTGTATAATATGCCATCAAGGAATTCAATCCATATTGCAAACTCTGTTTTTGTGGTTATGGGTTCCTGCAATTTGGAGACAAGCAGGAGACAAGGAGTTGTATACAAGTGAAACTGATTGTTTTCACCTAACTGAGCACGCTAGAACTGGAAATAACTTCCAGACACACAGACAGGGGGAGAAAGAGTGAAAGGCATAGAAGGGAGAATAGTAACATGAAGAAAACCAATGCAGCAGTTCATAGAAGAGTCACAGAAGCCCTACAGTGTGAAAGCTGCTTCTTTGGCCCAACAAGTCCCCACCAATTCTCTGAAGAGCCTTGCATCCAGATCCACACCATTCCAGTATCCCTACATTTATCACGGCTAATACACCTTGTTCACTACAGGCAACGTAGCACGGCTGATCCACCGAACCTGCACATCTTTGGACTGGAAAGAAACTGGAGGAGGTGGAGGAAATCCACACAGACAAAGGAAGAATATGAAAACTCCACATAGTCAGTCACCTGAGGCTGGAAACAAACCCATCTCCCTGTTTTATTTAGGTGTGTTACATGCCACTAGTGTTATCTGCTATTTGTAGCCACAATCTAATTCCCTATAACAAATAATAATTTTTATTTAGTTCAAAAACGTGGTTTGTGCTTTTGATTAACCTTGGTCTGAAAATCAGCTAAATTGGAGTACTGAGCATACATTAAAAAATGCTTTAACATTTGATACAACTCCAGAAAGAGTGGGGCTTGACCTTTATTTTACTACCCTAATGGGTTGTAGCAGTACATGAGTAAGATGTTTTTTGACATAAGGCTTTAAGTACTTGATTAAGATGTTTGCTTTTATAAAGGATTTATTGAAGGAATTTCACTGTGTTGGATCAAAACAGAAATTGCTGAAGAAACTCAGCAGGTCTGGCTGCATTTGTGGAGAGAAAGCAGAGTTAATGTTTATATATGCTGAAGACTGGGGATGAGAGGGGAAAAGGAGTGAACACCTATGCAGTGATGGAGCCCTGAGAGAGAAAAAAAAACGACTGTTGGGCAGACACATGGATGGATAACTATAGGCTAGGGAGAAAGAAAAGTTGATTAGATGGAACATAATTAAACAAAAATGGGTTTAATATGCTGAAAGCAGTCCACGTCACGGTGTGCCATGTGAGGGTCAGTAAAGGACACTGCTCTCTCCTTGCCCCTAAGCCTCTTAAATCCATCTTTAGCATATATACCATCTGTTTCTCACTACAATCAGTTTTAAGGGAGATTAACTCAACTTGAAACATTAACTCTGATTTCTCTCCTCGGATGCTGTTCGACCTGCTGAGTTTTTCCAGCAATAACTGTTTTGTTACTGATTTCTAACATTTGCAGCTCTTCCATTTTTATTTTCTTTGTTTAGTCCCTTTGGTTGTACCTGACTCCTAAGTCTACCTGAGTTTCAATCTAGCCCATACCCTCAAACCAAAAAAAAACTTTAAAGTTGGTATTCATTGAACTAGGATTTCTTCTGAGTCTTCAACCCCCAGAACCAGGAATGATGATCAGAGCATTATTTTGTTCTTGGTCTGATTAATGGTGACTGGTGAAAATACAACTTAGTTCTTCAAAGAGAAGTGATGGATTTTTTTTTATGCCACCAATCATATTCAGTTTGTTAATGCATCTAGGATTACTAAAATGATGTAGGGTGAAATGTGATTCCTTTTTCATCAATTTATCATTGCTTTACAATTCAGCATGGTGTAAGTTCAATCTAATTCCAATGATGTTAAGAAGAATTACGAATAATGATAGCTTCTACTGGAATCCAGAAGACAAAACAAGATGTGAAATTGCTGTCTTGATAGAAGATTTAAGGAGATTACACCTTATAAGTGTTTTGGTTGTGATGAAAAATACATTTGCCAGCAGCAACTTATTGTGCACACTCATCATGTTAATATTCCTACTGGACAATTCTATCAATTACATAACAAGCATAAAGGTTTTTTTTCACAAAATTAGAAAATTACTCACACAAATCTAAACAGTGTTTCTAATAAAATTAAGACTGAGTTTTATCTACTTGAAGGGAAAAATAAATACAGGGTACAATCAAAATAATTTAAAAATCATGATTTGTTTGATAAGAATTTGTTGCAATATAATGTGCAAGCACAATTTCAATTGTTGAAGTGGATAAGATACAACATTTGAGTTCATTATTGATTTTGAAACATGGAAACTGTGAGAATTTATTTGGTCCATTGTTTTTGCAATCTAGAGTCACTGCAATTTGGGGCACACTTTCAATCCCTTTGTCAAGAGTTGGTTTTCAAGGATTGCTTTTAACTGACAGTGCAATTTTAAAAATCTCCTGTTTCTGGTTTAGAAGTGTTTTATATCCACCTGACCAAGTCCTTTCATTTATTTTTATTCATTTATGGGACATGGGCATCACTGGCTGGGCTGGCTTTCATTGTCCATCACTAGTTGCCTTTGAGAAGATGGTAGTGAGCTGCCTTCATGAACCACTGCAGTCTATCTGCTGCAGATAGAACCACACAGATGTTAGGGAGGGAATTCCAGGATTTTGATCCAGTGACAGTGCAAGATTGGTGCCTTATTTCCAAATCAGGATGGTGAATTGCTTGGAGAAGTTGTAGGTGGTGGTATTTTCACTTTTATGCTGCTTTTGTCTTAGGAAGACATACATGCATCACAGGGATTGTGCACCCTACAATCATCTTAAGTTTTTGAAATTTCATTCTTTCCAGATGTTTAGTTCCATTTCCTGGGAGCACACCAGATCAGATTAAGCTCTGGGCCAGATGTTCAAGAAGGCAGAACTTACCTGATCTGTGGCCTTGTAGCATCTGTTTTTGGCTTTGGCAAACCAGATGACATCCTGTAACCATCAAATTGGAACAAAAAGATCTCAAAATTCACAAACCCTTTCAATTTGGTCAGGCTTGGCAAGTGGAGAAAGTTCCTTTCTTGAAATAGCCACCTCAGGAGCCCAAATCAATCCCACTGTATGACACAGTACACAATTCCTCAATCCTTTCACTGTATTATATTTCAGCCAATGGGCATACGGCTGGCAAAGTCTGGGGTCTGATGATCTGTATTGACAAGGCTTTTTGAAGTGATAATAGATGAACTTTTGCCATGGAAATATTTAATTGTAAAGCCCAGTGAATGTTAAATTACTGTTGAGGATGCAAAACTTTTCATTCAAAATACAGAATAGAGCAAATCAAGCAATGAATATAATTTTTTTTAAAATCATACTGCAAAATTATTCCTATTTGTCACCCTTCACTCAAAGTGCAGCTGTAATATAAGAAAGCAAGCTTTTTTATGTAGAATTCCAAGGATGCAGGAGAATTTGTATCTCCAAAATTATATTCAGAGTACACTGAAGCAGATAAGTTTAAAAAGCCAGTCAAGATCTTAGAGTGAATCAACAGTAAAAGTTTTATTTTATTCATTCTTGGCAATGTGGCCATTGCTGGATAGGCCAGCATTCAATGGCCATTGTTCAGTGTCCAGAGGGCAATGACATTTTTATGGATTGAGAGGAACATGTCCAGCAGAATGAGTAGAATTAGCAAGTATGCTTCCTGAAAGGGCATTAGTGAACCAGATAGATTTTTTAAACTACAATTTGGCAGTGGTTGCATGGTTACTAAGTAGCTAGCTTTTAATTCCAGATTTTTTAAAACTCAAATTCAAATTCCATTCTGGTGAGTGGAGCTCATGTCCTCAGAACTTGAGGCTGGGTTTCTGGATTACTTGTCCAGCAATGACATCAACACACTACTACCTCCTTCGGTTTGAAGGGATGATACAGGGAAGGCAATGGCTGAGTGGTATTACCTCTAGACTATTAATCCAGAAACCCAAGTAATGTTCTGGTGAACCTGCACTCAAATCCTGCCATAGCAGACTGTGGAATTTGAAATAAATAATAATCTGGAAAAAAGGAGTTTACTGATGACTATGAAACTATTGCCAATTGTCTGGAAAACCCATCTGATATCCTTTCGGAAAGGAAGTCTGCCATCCTTATCTGGTCTGACACATGTGATGTCAGACCCACAGCAATGTGGTTGACTCTTAAGTGCCCCCTGGGCAATTAGGGATGGGCAAGAAATGCTACCTAGCCAGTGATGCCCTCATCCCTTGAATGACGAAAGAGAAACAAAATTAAGGTCCCACAAAGGAGATCAACATACAAAATTAAAGCATATGGTACCAGAGGTAATGTTCTGAGATGGACTGAAAACTAGTTGGTAGACAGGAACCAAAGAGTAGGAATAAACAGGTCTTTTTCTTAGTAGAAAGCAGTGATTAATAGGGTAACATAGGGTTTAGTGCTTGAATCCCAGCTATTCATAAGATATTAATGATTTATATAAGGAAACTATGTGTCAGATCTCCAAGTTTGCAGATGACACAAAGGTGTGTGGGATGTTATGCTGAGGAGGATGTAGAGAAGCTTCAGTGTGATTTGGACAAGTTAAGGAAGTGGGCAAAAATGTAGCAGATGCAGTAAAATGAGGATAAATGTGAGGTTATCCTGGTTAAAAACAGGAAAGCAGATTATTATCTGAATGGCGATAAATTGGGAAAGAGAATCATGTAAAGAGACCCTCAGTGTCCTCGTGCACCAGTCTCTAAAAGTAAATATGTAGGTGCAGCAGGCGGTGGAGAAGGCAAATGTTATGATGGCCGTTTTTAAAGTGAGAGAATGTGAAAACAGGAACAGAATGTCTTGTTGTGACTATACAAGGCCTTGGTATGTCCACCTGAATTATTGTTCGCTGAGGCAAAGCCAGAATTTATTGACCATCTCTAATCGCCCAGAGATCAGTTAAAGGTCAACCACATTACTGTCACTAGACCAGAAGAAGATCAATATAGCTCCTAGGACTAAAGGGATTAAAGGATATGGAAATAAAGTGGCAACAGGGTAATGAGCTGGAGGATCAGCATGATCATATTGAATGGTGGAGCAAATTCGAAGGGCTGAATAGCCTACTCTTGCTCCTACATTCTATGTTTTGACACTGCTATCAGATTAAGTCCTATGCTAATAATCTATAAAATAATTTTTCATAGATCAAGTTCATTTACTTGCTGAAACTCTTCCCATTAGATCAACTTCTTACTCAAACAGTGATTTACGTTTCAGTCAAAACACACCACTTCACTCAACGACAATTCAAAGCACAGTTAGCAGTTTGAACACTCAAACGTTTGTGCCACCAAAGTTGGTACTGTATAAAGTACAAAGTAGTCATGGCATGCTGTCAAATTCATTGCAAATGTACATTTCACAAACAAGAGAATTCACTTGAAGCTTGTAGTTACATATTATTTTTAAATGAAAATGGTCTCCTTGTTTGTCTTGAATTGTCTCAGGACCATCAACAGGCCTCACAGCTGTGATACTGATACTATCTGGTGGTTTTCTGGGATCAGGAACTGCAGACAAGTACCCAAGTTCACACTGATTTGAGCATGTGTCTGTTTTTGTTTTGGATAATGCATTAATGCAGTTATTGGGCCGCTTGTAGGAAATTGTAATTGGTTTGGTAGTGGATGCTTTCTGCATGGGGCATGAATGTTACTGTCAGCCAGCATTTATTGTCCATAAACTGTCTCTAACATTCCAACCTGGAAGCACAACTCATCAGGCAATTATAATGCACTTTCCAAACAAAAGGATACAGATTTTCTTTATTGAGGAGACTAGTTCAAGATGGTAAATTTCTTAACTTAGCAGCCCTGCCTCAGTTTAAAGGGTTATTCAAAACCAATTTTCATTCTGAAGAGGAATGGGCAGGATAGAGTTAGATTCGTTCATCCTTGAAATATAACACTGGCTGGCCAGAGAGCAGATATCTGCTTGTTATATTGAGATAATCCCTTTTAGGTCTGCAGGACTTTGTCACAGTTGTTTTAGAAGCTCTAAGACTTTCTAGCTCTCATTACTCCACACCCAAAATCTCCACTCCCCACTGTGCCCCTCTGATGTCACCTCCATATCCTTTCATCCAAAATACTCTATGAGCAAATCACAGATGTTGTGTAGACAATAATAAAAACCTTCTAACAATCTTAGACCTTTTATGTCTATTCCATCAATTCACAACTCTCACACTGTGGGTTAATGTCTTTCGAACAATCAAGTAAGGGGTTGGTTCGGGCTCAGCACTAAGGTCAAACGCTCCTGATGAGTTTAAATTTCCTAAATAGGGTAATTACGCCACTCCTTTTTCTTTACTAGTAAACATATGTCAGAAATGGGGTGGAGTTCTGGGTCTTTTTATTTAGCAATTTTTAAATTTTACAGTGCTTCCTGACTTCCCAAAATCTGGCTCAAGCAGAGAAATGCCACATTATTTGAGGTTGTATTGATTGCAGTAGAACAAGATTGCAGTCTAGTCACTTGTAAGACAACATTGTCTTATTTCCTTAAAATTTAGCAGTCAGAAGAATCTGGTAGAACTTAAGTTTGTTCTATAGAGAATATATGTAACATTCCCCAGATGTAACAATAAATGATGAATTGGAAAGAAGAGAGAAACTCAGGAAAATCACAACTACCAGAGATATTTTTTGAGGAAATGACTAAGGTGATAGGAAAGTCCAGTAGACAACATCCACTGCCCTACCCTTATCAATCACCTTATTATTAATATTATTATTATTATCACATTATCAGTCAGAGTATGAAGTACAGGAGTTGGGAGGTCATGTTGCAGCTGTACAGTACATTGGTTAGGTCACTATTGGAATATTGCGTGCAATTCTGGTCACTTCCTATCGGAAAGATGTTGTGAAACTTGAAAGGGTTCAGAAAAGATTTACAAGGATGTTGCCAGGGTTGGAGGATTTGAGCTATAGGGAGAGGCTGAACAGGCTGGGGATGTTTTCCCTGGGGCGTTAGAGGCTGAGGGGTGACCTTATAGAGGTTTACAAAATTATGAGGGGCATGGATAGGGTAAATAGACAAAGTCTTTTCCCTGGGGTCAGGGAGTCCAGAACTAGAGGGCATAGGTTTAGGGTGAGAGGGGAAAGATATAAAAGAGACCTATGGGGCAACTTTTTCACGCAGAGGGTGGTACATGTATGGAATGAGCTGCCAGAGGAGACTGGTACAATTGCAACATTTAAGAGGCATTTGGATGGGTATATGAATAGGAAGGGTTTGGAGGGATATGGGCTGGGCGCTGGCAGGTGGGACTAGATTGGGTTGGGATATTTGGTCGGCATGGACGGATCTGTTTCCATGCTGTACATCTCTATGATTCTATAACAAAGACCCTCAAGGGATACTGGTCCAGAAGATGAAGTAACGTATTATCCACGGTGTGTTGGCAAGTTGGATACAAAACTGGTTTGGTCATAGAAGAGAGCAGTTGTGGGTTTTGACTGGAGGTCAGGATGGATGATTTTCTGACTAGACTGTTGGACAGGATGCAAAAAGGATTTTCCAGGATGTTGCCTGGTTTGGACCATATTAGCAATGTGGAGAAGTTGGACAAACTTCAATTGTTTTCGTTAGAGCATCAAAGGGGCAACCTGATAGATGTCTATGAAATTATGAGAGGATGTTGACGGGGAGGACCTGCGAGTGGAACAGAGATGAGATGAAAAGTAAGATCTCTCAGAGAGTGATGGAAGCAGAGTTCTTGAATATTTTTAAGGCTGAGCTCAATGGATTTATAGGATTGGCAAGGAACTTAAAGGTTCTCACGGCAGATGGAAATGCAGACTTGAGGTTATATTTAGATCAGCTATAATGTTACTGAATGGTGGAGCAGCATCAATAGGGTTGAATGGCCTACTCCTGCTCTGTGTTCATATGCAATTTGTGCATTTGAACATCGAAAGAGCTCCTTAGCTCTGAAAGTGTGACAGAATACACAATAAACGATATAGTTTTTATCTAGTAATTACAACAGAAATGCACTCTCAGATGCTTTATTAATCAAGTTATTGCATCATGCATGTGATTTGAATTCCTTATCATTCAGTAAGAGCCTGACTATTCTTATTGTATTATGATCTCTGCTAATTGAAGCTGCTTAGAAGTTACTGCTATTTGCTATGGAACACATTGTAAAGATAATAAAGCGCAGAACAGCTGCAGTAAATGCACTGCAAATATACTAATTTACTGAGCTTTTGTTTCTAAGTGAAGAACCTCTCTTTCAAAGTGAGTAATTGCCATTAATTAGCTCTTGTCTGTGGGAAATGACCATCATGTCAACATGACTCAGCTTGCAAAGGTAAACAGGATGCTTAATGGCAGTAAAAAATGTTCTATTGAATGATCCCAATGATCTCACTTTCAGGTACTTTACCAGCCTGTGTTTTTGCTGTGCTTTATGTTTTCATTCAAGGTTTTTAATATCTACAAATATTCTTTTTTATGCAATGTTTTTCAAATAATGGTATACAAATTGAACCTGATTGTGTTTGTTTTCTGTGAAGAAACTGCAGGCCAGATGGTTCACTGTCTTGGTTGCCCTCCATGCTCAGTGACACCTGAAATACCCGACTGAACCACTGGGCTTGTTATCAATTGTTGGCAGCCCCTGAAAAAAAGCAACCAGTTGGACCCTGGCTAATGTCAATTAGAGGGCTATGTTCCTTAATTAGGACCTTTTCCTGAAATTGAGGAGTCCCTGGGTATCAACTCTGATCTGTTCAGATGTACTGGCATGAATATATGAATATGCAGTTATCATTGAAAACTAACGTCAACCTAAAATTTAAAACAAAAGGCAGTTGAAAACACAGATATGAGCAGCATACGTTTTACATATGAAATGTGAGGAGCTGGAGTAGACTAAGTGTGGTGGAAATAGATTCAATCCTGCTTTTGAAATAGAATTAAGTAAGCACATGGAGTGAAGAAAAAATGCAGGAGTACTGGGGAAGGGGTAGAGAATGGGATCAATTATAGAGACTCAAATCTCAGTGAAGAGTCACTCTTTCTCCACCTAAAGCTTCTTGCTCAATTGGCATGACTGTAACTGGTTTCCTTTCAGCAAATTTCAGTATTATTTTCATTGATTAATGTCTCACCCTCAGACACTTAAAATAAACTGCTAACTCAACTCACATTTCACTTAACATAGGTTTCCTGAAACCCTTGTCGTCAAAAACCTTGTAGGATGTCTTCCTCTCTGAGACCACCACAGTTTTTATTTATGGAACTGTTTTTCCAATGCCTTTGAAGGAACTCAACATATCTTCCCAACCCAGACCACTCAATGTCTGCTGATAAAAGCATCTCTGCTGTTATCAATGTTATCTCTCTGAATGAACCTCTCTCTCTCTCTCTCTTTCTCTTGCTCATACTCCCCCTTGCACCATCTTTCCCCCTCTGCCGGTTGTAAGACCAAAGTCAACAAACACCATAACAGTTATCACCCCAGTTGGCTTACTGGTCACTTAGCTTAAATGACATGATGCCTTGTTGCAAAATGCTGTTTAGAACACAAAATAACTTCATGTCTTTGTAAAAGATTTGGAGACATATGGGCAAGCAACAGGCAGGTGGGACTAGTTTAGTTTGGGATTACATTCCGCAGGACTTTGACCCAACTGAGTCAGACTCTTTGACTCTAACTCAGACTTTCAAAGAACTGAAAACTAAAATCCATTTTCCCTCACTTCAGAATTCAAAATTCCAAGAACTAATAATCTGTGAAGAACTATACACTAAACTTTAAATTTTTACACTAAAAAACTATGAAACTTAATCACCTAAGCATGATGTAAAAGGAAGTCTGGCTATGTTTATAGTGGATAAGTCACCTGGATGGTTGGATCCCAGGTTACTAAAGGAGATAAAGGTGTAGACATTTGAAGGGCTTGCCATAAAATTTGGATTTTTCCTAGGTTTGGAGGAATTGTTAGCGAATTTAGCAGTGATGAACATGATATCCTTATTCAGCAATGTGTGTAAAGCTAGCCCTAGTAACTACAGACTCGGCAGTTTAACATCAATTAAAGAAATAATAATCAGGAAAATTTTAAACTGGACTTAATTTAGCAAAGTCATTATGGATTTAGAAAGGTACAGGTGTCATTGACTGCTCTGATTAATTCTTTTAATGAAGGAACAAAAATCCCAGAAGTCTGTAAGACGTAAGGACAGAAGTAGGCTATCTGGCCCATTGTGTCTGATCTGCCATTCAATTAGATCACGGTTGATCTGATCATCCTTAACTCTGCTTCCCTGCATTTACCCCATTACCCTTGATTCCCTTACTGATTAAAAAACAGTCTATCTCAGCCTTGAATATACTTATTGGCTGAGTCTCAACAGCCATCCGCAGCATAGTATTCCATAAATTCACCATATTCTGAGAGGAGAAATTCTTTCTCATGGTCAACGATACTTACTCTACGATAATACTCTCTGGCCCTAGGCTCTCCTACAAGGGGGAACAACCTCTCCACATCTACCCTGTCAAATCCACGAAGAATATTATTTGCTGCAATAATGTCACCTCTAATTCTTCTAAACTCCACTGAGCATAGATCCAACCTACTCAACCTCTTATCATAAAATATCCCTTCATACCTGGGATTAACCTGGTGAACCCTCTCTTGACTATATCTCTTGCCACTATTTATTTCTTTAAATAAGGGCACCACAACTGTTCAAGCAAGATATTTTTTCTGTGATTTGACTCATGCCTTGTTTCGTTCCAGCAATACGTCCCTGGTTTTATATTCAACTCCTTTTGAAATTGGTCTTCCCTATTACCCAATATAATTAGACGTTAGCGTTTGTGAATGATGCATGAGAACTCCCAAGTCCCTCTGTGTAGCAAATACCTGCAGTCTTTCTGTATTTAAATAATAATATTCAGCTCCTCCATTCTTCCTGCCAAAGTGCATCACCTCACAGTTTCCCATGTTACATTTCACCTGCCCAGGTTTTGCCCACTCGCTTAACCTACCAACATCCCTCTTGTAAGATCTGTGTCATCCTCACCACTTGCCTTCCCACCTATTTTTGTGTCATCTATAAACCTCATGATAATATATTCACTTTCCCTCATCCAAGACATTCACAATAGGTACTGTAAAAACTGAGGTTAATGAAGGAAATGTAATGGACATTGTCTATATAGTATTTAATAAAGCGCTTGACAAATTATCCCTTAAAGCAAAATATTGTAGATAGAGCCACAGTATTATACCACACAGAAACAAACACTTCGGTCCAACTTGTTCATGCCAACCAGGTATCCCAAACTTAACTCATTCCATTTGTCTGCATTTGGTCCATGTGCCTCAAAACCTGTCTTATTCATGTACCTGTCCAAACGTCTTTCAAATGTTGTAACTATTCCTGTCTCTACTACCTCCTCTGGCAGGTCATTCCATATCTTCATCACTCTGTGTGAAAAGGTTTCCCCAGAGATCCCTTTTAAATCTTTCACCTCTCACCTTAAATCTATGCCCTCTAGTTTTGGGGTTGCCCTACCTTTGGAAAAAGATCTTAGTTATTCATCTTATCTATGCCCCTCATGATTTTATAAACCTCAAAGAGGTCATCCCTCAGCTTTCAATGCTTCATTGGGGTGGCACGGTGGCACAGTGGATAACACTGCTGCCTCACAGCATGAGAGACCCAGGTTCAATTCCTGCCTCGGGCAACTGTCTGTGTGGAGTTTGCTCGTTCTCCCTGTGTCTGTGTGAGTTTCCTCTTACAGTCACAAAGATGTGCAGGTCAGGTGAATTGCCATGCTAAGTTGCCCGTAGCGTTAGGTGAAGTGGTAAATGTAGGGAAACGGGTCTGGGTGGGTTGCTGTTCGGAGGGTCGGTGTGGACTTGTTGGGCGGAAGGGCCTGTTTCCACACTGTAAGTAATCTAATCTAATGATAATTTTCTCTCAGAATGTGGAATTGCCGTCCAGAAAGGTGGTGCAAACACAGTCACTGAGTATTTTTAAGGCAGAGATTGATAGGTTTTTGTTAAGCAAGGGGTGAATAAATGATAGGTGTGAATTTGGGATTTTCAGGTTAAAGAGGCAGGGATTATTTTCCTTGGATCAAAGGAAGTTCGGAGATGAAGTGATTGAGTTTTAGAATATTACAATAGATTTAGTTAATATAGCCAAAGATTTAAGGAAGCTGTGAAAAAGAACATTTTGTTTTCTATGTAGCCAGCGCCAATGGGCTGAATTTGTTGTGAAAGCAAGAGAAGTGGAAATGATGACTGATTGAAAAAGGAAATTGAGTGGATACCTCAAAAAATAATTAACATGTCAGCTATATGAACAGAATAGGACAGTGGAACTGAATTGATCCATATAGAGAGCCAGCATGGATTTGACAAGCCGAATGGCTTCTTTATTAGATCTAATAACTCCAGAAGGTGTATATAATCCCCTCCCTCCCCTTATATAACTGAAGGCTGGGAAGAACAAGGAGGCATTGTAAAATAAAACAGAGGGTCAATTTAGGTAACTACAACCTGCCCCATAAATACGAGTTGTGTAAGGTGTCAGGCAGCTTGCCAGTTTTTCACCATGTTTAGTCTTTCAAGTGGGCCATTAACTGCTTCCGAAAGGTTTGAACCCTCTTCTACCTAAAGCTTCTATCCAGTTTGGGAGGTAAGTTGTCAGGGGAGCTGAATGAGCAGCCTGGAAACTTGGACTGCATGTTCTGCTGGTCCATCTCTTTTCTTAGGGATGGGGAGGGAGTTACCTGAGGCTATTATAGACAGCACCTCCTAGGCCATAACCTCCACACTCTCCCTCCAACCACTTTATCTCTCCCACCGAGGCCTCCAAAACTCGACTCTGTGTCCCCTCTGCAGTCAGCCTGCTGGAGTCCTCTAGATGGTCCATGGAATAAACTGAGCTTCTCATTTTGAAGGACTTGATCGTGGCTTTGCTGGGACGACAGAACTGCTGATCAATCAGAGACTTTTTATCTGAAAGCTGAAGGGTCCAATTTAAACTAGTTAAGGCTGCATTAACGTGTGACCCCTCCTGGGCAGCTGGATTTTTGCTGAGGGACTTTGCAGTCAAGGAGGCAGCTACCCTAAACAAAAATCACCATTATAATTAGAATCTACTTCTCCTATTTATATCTTTTCCTCTACATTATAGTTGAAAATACCCTTCTAATTTCTCAAATCCCTGATTCTGTCAGAGAATCATAGAGTTTTTACAGCAATGGAAAGAGGTCCTTCACGTCCACGTCATTCACGAAGCGTCCTTCTGATTCCAGCACTTGTCCCGTAACAATGAATGCTATGGTGTTTCAAATGTTCATTTAAATAGCTTATAAATGTCTTGAGGGTTCCTGCTCAATCACTCTTTTAGGCAATGTGCTCTGGATACCCACAACTACTGGGTGTAAATAACTTCCCTCAAATTCCCTACTAAACCTCCTTACCCTGGTTATTCCTCTACTAATGGGAACAGGTTCTCCCTTTCTACCCTGTCAATGCCTCTCAGACCATTGCACACCTCAATCAGATCCTCCTCATCTCAGCCTTCTCCACTCCAAAGAAAACAATCCCAGCTAATCTGTCTTCATTGCTGAATTATGCAAACCCACATACATTCTGGTGCATGTCCAATGCCCCCTCTCTAAGGCAACTACCTCCAGCTATCTTATTTCTTAACCCTGCAAATTATGCTGATCTCCTGGTTCTAAATTGGAATTCATAAAGATATTAGACAATGTGCTGATAAAATAAACATAGATCAGTGCCCTGTCTAGACAAATTCTCAAATGCATCATTGTTAAAGCTCCCTACCAGTTTATAGGTCATACTTGATCATGATCAGTTTGATGAATCACTGTTATACTCCAAGATATTTTTGACCTACCTAATCAAGTTGACAGAAATCAGGAAATGGATTCTGATCAATTTGTTAATTAAGATAAACAATAGCTTGCTGTGATCATAAATTGAATAATTTTATTTTGAACAACGATTGTGGAAAAAGAGGTATGTGCAGTAATTCAAAGCACTTGGCTGTCTTGGTTTCCTATTGATCCAATCAGCAACTGATTTATAACTACACTGAATACATGATATCCTGACTGGGGGTGCCAGTTACCTGAGTCACCCTGCAAAGGGGGTCTGTGTACACTAAGGATACATAATTAGTGACTTCTGATGATCAGTTCTAGGGAAGAGGCAGCACAAACTATTCAGGTATATCAGTAAACTTTCGAGATAAGATACTGGGAAATGAGATGCCTTAAGTCTCACTTCAGAATTCTCCTCAACATGGCATATGTTTTATAGAAAAAGCCACAAACCAACAATTTAAGAATGGGCATGATTAAAGGAGGCCAATAGTAAATGGAAAGTCTCCTGAAAACATAACACATAAATGAAAAGGAATCTAGACCTAAGGAATATATTTATCTTGTACAAATTTATGTTTCTTAACAGTGAAATTCATGGAATCAAAGCCTGTGAAGATCCCAATTCCTGCCAAATAATAATGATATTCAACCTATACATAACATGCCAGATATTGATGCAAATTAGAGTATGCCTGTGCATCTGGGTAAATATACCTGGGGAGAATCATAGAATCCCTTCATGATTCTACAAAGTACATTTAACTAGATAGATATACCGGCGTAGGCTACATGTAGTTTCCGATTAACTGTCAACTCATATGAAAGCTTCGGTTTACTGTAATAAAACTGTCATTTCAACAATGATGTAAGATGATAAATTTTCAATTTCTTTTTGACCCACTTTGGGTCGGTAATATCAAAAAAAAATCAATAAGACATTTACAGTGCTTCTTAATGAATTGACATTCAAATTACATCAAATGTTAAAACACATACCAGAAATACTGTTCAACATTTGTAGTAGCTAAGCATATTATTTAACATTAGGGCAGTCATTTGTCAGCAACCAGCATCTGAGCTTCATAATCACATCATTAAATGTGATTGGTCTGCACTCAAGTGGTCTTTTGCTTGTGTATTGCAAAGGATATAAAACTCAAGGCTTGGCTGTACAACTAGACTGAATGAATGATCTCAATCAGGAGATTTTTTCTCAGATTGACATTCTATCTATGCATTAATAAAAAAAACTTTAATTGAGTTAAGTTAAAGCAGACCATATCTCATTCTTATATTGCTATGTACTGCCATGGTCTTGTTTGGTAAATTACTACCTTAGACCGGCAGCCCATTATTGGTAAAAACGGTAAATGAATCTGTGGGTCATGGTGTTCACACATTTCCAACATTGTGGCCTTCATGCCCTCAAGTTCCAGTTAGCATATTTAGCTTAACATGCACACGTACATTCAAATTCTGCATAACACATCCCCACTAAAGGTTACAGGGTAAATGTAAAAGAACTTTATTCATCATCGTCTATCTCAAGCATGTGTCTATTCTATCAGACTGAGAAACTTAAGAGTGGGGTTTCCTAGGTCAACCCCCTGTCTACCAAGGCTATATTGAAAATGCAAATATTTGTTTTAAGATGGAGCTAGTCTCCCAAGGTTTATCATCTTCTCAGAGTTTGTCCTCCCCAAATGAAATTCATTTCTCTTTACTAGATGTGTCACTGCACTCTGCATGCCAACCACCAGTTCTACACTAAATCCTGACTGAGTCAGTAAGAGGACAATCCTACTGTAAGGATTCGTTGGAATCTAGTTGGGGTGAAAGTAATCTCACCTCACTTGAAGAACAGCTTCACAACTTTCTCCCTAAACCCCTGGAAACAGCAGGGACCAGTGTGTATCGTTTCCTAAGATTTTGCAACACTGCAAATAGAGTTACAGCATGATGCCATGTGACTCCCTCACAATTCAGATCTGAAGCCAGATATGGCTCGCTGTGGGAGGAATAGATTCTCAACCCTCTTCAAATAACCAGGAGTTTACAGTAAACTGAGTTGCTGCCTAGCAACCTAGGAGCTCAAAGATAGAACTTTCCTTTTGTCCACACTGCCATGAGATGAGAAGTGGGGGAACCTCAGCTTCAGAACCTCAGCTACTGACAATTCCATCTCTGTCTCAGTGTGACTCCCAGGCAGGTGTGTTCATAGGGATTTGTACAGCTATCTTCCAGTAAAGTAACATTGCTATTATACATACCATCAGAGGGAGCTCATCTGCGTTTGAGTGAATCACAATATCTCTGTCTTCCTACTTCTCCTATAAATTCATGATGGCATCTGTAAGCTTTTCGATGGACATTCTATTCTTGTGATCATTGCCTAGAATTGCCTAAAGCATAAAAATGTGTAGCTAACATCAACAAAGTTAGTACTTGATTTCTTAATCCTGATATGCCCCTATTCTGACCCAAGGCTATCAATAGGAGGTGAGTTTGGTTGCTGAAATTGTGGATCTGAAATATGCAAATGGTGGTTAGGGAAGGTGAAAATGTTCTATGCTGTCCTCTCTTCCCGACTTTTGGTTTTCCATTTTGCCTGCTCTTGGGTGCCTTGGTGGTTCTTGGATCTCCTTCCAAAACATACATTGACTAGTCTAAAAACATAAGCCAAAATTCTCAACAAAAACTAAAATAACCTTTATGCAGATATTAAGTGCTGTAAAATCATATTAATGTAAGTCACATGTTCACATATCATGTCATTCGAATGTCGGGCATTACAACCACTACTTTTTGTTATTTGCATAAATTATTTGAATGTGAGCAGAAGAGATACAGTTAGTAAGTTTGTAGATGACACCAAAATTGGAGGTGTAGTGGACAGCAAAGAAGGTTACCTCAGATTACAATAGGATCTTGATTAGATGGGCCAGTGGGCTGAGAAGTGGCAGATGGAGTTTAATTCAGATAAATGTGAGGTGCTGCATTTTGTGAAAACAAATCCTATCAGGACTTATACACTTAATGGTAAGGTGCTAGAGAGAGTTGCTGAACAAAGAGACCTTGGAGTGCAGGTTTATAGCTCCTTGAAAGTGGAGTCGCAGATGGATAGGATAGTGAAGAAGGCGTTTGGTATGCTTTCCTTTATTGGTCAGAGTATTGAGTACAGGAGTTGGGAGGTCATGTTGCGGCTGCACAGAACATTGGTTAGGCCACTATTGGAATATTGCGTGCAATTCCGGTCTCCTTCCTATCGGAAAGTCGTTCTAAACTTGAAAGGATTCAGAAAAGATTTACAAGGATGTTGCCAGGGTTGGAGGATTTGAGCTATAGGGAGAGGCGTCACAGGCTGGGGCTGTTTTCCCTGGAGCATCGGAAGTTGAGGGTGATCTTATAGAGGTTTATAACATTATGAGGGGCATGGATAGGATAAATAGACAAAGTCTTTTCCCTGGGGTCAGGGAGTCCAGAACTAGAGGGCACAGGTTTAGGGTGAGAAGGAAAAGATATAAAATAGACCTATGGGGCAACTTTTTCACACAGAGGGTGGTACGTGTATGGAATGAGCTGCCAGAGGAAGTGGTGGAGACTGGTACAATTGCAACATTTAAGAGGCATTTGGATGGATATATGAATAGGAAGGGTTTGGAGGGATATGGGCCGGGTTCTGGCAGGTGGGACTCGATTGGGTTGGGATATCTGGTCGGCATGGACGGGTTGGACAGAAGGTTCTGTTTCCATAATGTACATCTTTATGACTCTATAACTCCAGGAATACCTCTCAACATTTAACTCAAGAGAGGATGGGGGACTTGATTGGAAGAGTCAAACAGACTGTTGTGAGATACATGGGCATGGATCTGAAAGATCCACCATATTCTAAAGACGCTGGAAAGGTACGTTTTGGAAGGTCAAAAAAATATTTCACAGTACCATCTAACATGCAATAAGGAAACAAAGCTGAAGTTGAGGATTCAGTCGGAATAGGATTAAGGCAGTAGAAGACAGATCTCATATGAGCTTGGAGTTTGGGACAAATAGTAAAAAAGGCTAACAAGTGTGAAGATGAGCAGAATACTAGACCAGCACAGGCATGAAGGAATGTTTGGTTTGCTTGGCAAGATGTAGCAGGAATCAAGCAGCTAAAGCCTCAGATAGCCTCGAGATTGGTGATAGAACCATTAGCTTCTCACATATTATTTGAGGTCAAAGTGGGACTATTTAAGGCGGCCAATAAGTACAAGATTCAGAGCTAATGTTCCCAAAACAGAACACTATTTTATAAATATAAGGGCCTACAATTTGATTTAATACTTTAGCCATGTAATATATATTATAATATGCAATTTTAAAAAAATTATAACATTCCAGAATTCATGTAATATTTTCTGTTTGCATTACAAATATTGCTTGCGATTGGAACTCATCAGTTAGAGAAAATCTTTTGAATAAAGTAACAGATATTGCAGCATTATGAAACATCCCAGAGTAATGTAACTGTAACTAATTAGGCAGCTGAACTGGAAACTGTCATCTTTTGCATCATGCTTGTCCAGATAGAAGATGGTACTTCTCCTTTTAGGCTTACTCTCCAGCCTTAGTCTCCACACAGTTTAGCACTGATGAGCAAATAAGAACATTTTTCTAGCTTTCCTGCCTTTCTTAAGTATTGCCAGGGCAAAGCTTCCATCATTGTATCCAACAATGTGCAATTGCCCAAATCATTGTGACTTTTCAATTCTCATGCTCTTCAGCCTTATGACCTCTGTGTGTGAGACTATATGACTCTTTGCCAATTACTGCAAAAATCAGAGAGTGTGTGCAGCAATGGAGACATTAATCCTGTTTGTCTGTCAGCAGGTCACCGAGGTTAAATGACAGTTTCCCAGCTCTGTCCATAACCCAAGTGGTTTAAGTGTTGAATCACTTTAGAATGTAAAGATAGTGCAAGAATAATTTAAAGATTTTTCCTGGCCCTACAGAGATATGTGTTGCTGCAGTAAAGACTGCAATCTTTCTCTCAAGCAGGAAATGGAGGAGGTTAACCCTACCCTTGAGAATGATATTTGAAATTAATTAATACTTGGACCAATTTTACAAAAATGTCAAGTCTCCAAAGTACATTCATTCAACTATCACCATACGTTCCACACCGAAGGTCGACGATTGCAGAGAGCATACCTGTCGTCGCAGATCCCTTGTTTTCTTTGTCATTTTTTCAATGGCAGCATTAAGTGGGTCACCTTTCTCTTTCCTCCCAGTCTGAAAGAAGATAACACATTTTATTTAGAAGCTTGTCTGAAGAACGTGACATTTAATTTTGCCAGCACTGTTTATCTTTACTGTCAAACATCCAGATGTGATGTAAACCTGGTGAATCGACTCGGAATTGCTTCAGCTTACAACATTATCAATTGTACACAACAACAAAAGACTACCTGTGAATTATTCTGTGTTCGTCTGCTATACTTTGCTTATCACTGTCGTATGGTCAATGTCAATGTTCCATACTGTACAACGGATTACCTCCTTACAAAGTCAGGGGAATGATTCTTAGGGGTCAATGGGTGCATGAATTGTGGTGGGCATGTACTTTTGTGCAGTCGATCAGCACACCAGTTTGCAGGCACTATCTTGCCATTTTCCAGAGCAATTTTGAAGAAATTGATTTAAAATGGCTACCTTTCTACAAGAGAAAGGAAGTTTGTGCAAGAAATAAAAATGTAAATTAAATCAAAGGCCAGCTGAAAAATTTCAATTTGCCTGTGTGTTTCTTCTTGCATGGAGGTGGCCTCCCAGATGTATATAGTAAGTTCAGAAGTCCAAACTGACTCATAATTGTGGCTGTCTACTGGTTCAAAGCTACAGCTGCAAGTCATCTTATCCGGAGACATTTCCCCTCCACGATGGTGATCTAGAATATGTGGTTATTATCTATTTCAAACATCTTACAAGTGCTGAGAAGCTATCTCAAGATGATAGTGACCTCTCTCTGTATCTCTCTCTTTTTCTCTCACTCTCCTTTCACTGTCAAGAGTAGAATCCATCTCCTGCATCTGGTGGGTCTCATACTTGCCCAACAGTTTTAAGAACACGACTGTCATTCTTAACTGGATGCCGAATGCATCTCTTGTTAAGTGGAAGAAGGAGGCTTATGTGTTGATGAGACAAGATGGTTCAGATGAGGCAATGGAGTGTTACAGGTTAGCCAGGAAGGATTTAAAGAGAGAGTTAAGAAGAGCAAAGAGAGGAATGAGCAGTTTTTAGCAGGCAGAATAAAGGAGAACCCTAAAGCTTTCTATAGGTATGTGAGGAATAAAAGGATGACTAGGGTGGGAATAGGGCCAGTCAAAGACAGAAGTGCGAAGTTGAGTGTGGACCCTGTGGAGATCGGAGAGGTGCTAAATGAACATTTCTCATCAGTTTTACTGAGGAAAAGGAGAATATTGTATATGAGAAGAATGAGATACGAGATATTAGACGAGAAAGGATCAAGATTAGTTACGCACAGGTATTATCAATTCTGGAATGAGTGAAAATAGACAAGTCCCCTGGGCAGGATGGGATTTATCCGAGGATTCTCTGGGAAGCTAGGGAGGAGATAGCATAGCCTTTGGCTTTGATATTTGAGTCGCCATTGTCTACAGGTTTAGTACCTGAGGCATGGAGGATTGCAAATGTTGTGCCCTTGTTCAAGAAGGGCAGTAGAGGTGACCCAGGTAATTATAGACCAGTGAGCCTTACTTCTGTTGTAGGAAAGGTTTTGGAAAGGATTATAAGAGATAAGATTTATAATCATCTCGCAAGCAACAATTTGATTTCATTTAATCAACATGGTTTCGTCAAGGGCAGGTCATGTCTCACAAACTTCATTGAGTTTTTTGAGAAGGTGACCAAGCATGTAGATGAGTGTAGTGCAGTTGACGTGGTGTACATGGACTTCAGTAAAGCCTTTGATAAGGTTCCACATGGTAGGCTGTTGGAGAAAATGCAGAGGCATGAGATTGAGGGTGATTTAGCAGTTTGAATTAGAAACTGGATTTCTGAAAGAAGGCAGCATGGAGTCTGGTTACTAGTGGTGTGCCACTGCTGCTTGTCATTTTTATAAATGAATTAAACACAGGCATAGGTGAATGGTAGGTTTGCAGATGACACTAAAGTCGGTGGAGTAGTGGACAGTTTGGAAGAATGTTACAGGTTGCAGGAGGACTTGGATAAACTGCAGAATTAGGCTGAGAGGTAGCAAATGGAGTTCAATGCAGCTAAATGTGAGGTGATGCACTTTGGAAGACTAACAGGAAGGCAAAGAACTGGGTCAATGGAAAGATTCTTGGTAGTGTGGATGAGCAGAGGGATATTGGAGTCCATGTACATAGATTCCTGAAAGTTGCCACCCTGGTTGATAGTGCTGTTAAGAAGGCATACGGTGTGTTAGGTTTCATTGTTAGAGGAATTGAGTTCCGGAGCCGCAATGTCATGCTGCAACCATACAAAACGCTAGTGTGGCCGCACTTGGAATTTTGTGTACAGTTGTGGTCGCCACATTACAGGAAGGATGTCGAAGCATTGGAAATTGTGCAGAGGAGATTTAGCAGGATGTTGCCTGGTCTGGAGGGAAGCTCTTATGAGGAAAGGCTGAGAGATTTGGGTCTGTTATCATTGGAAAGAAGAAGGCTAAGAGGGGATTTGATAGAGACATGCAAGATGATCAGAGGATTAGATAGGGTAGACAGTGAAAGTCTTTTTCCTAGGATGATGACATCAGCTTGTATGAGGGGGCATAACTACAAATTGAGGGGTGATAGATTTAAGACAGATGTCAGAGGCAGGTTCTTCACTCAGAGAATGGTAACGGCGTAGAATGCCCTACCTGCCAATGTAGTTAACGCAGCCACATTAGGGAGATTTAAAAAGTCCTTGGATAAACACATGGATGATGATGGGATAGTGTAGGGGATGAGCTTAGAATAGTTCATAGGTTGGCACAACATTGAGGGCCTGTTCTGCGCTGTATTGTTCTATGTTCTATGTTCTATGATCACTAACTGTCCAATTAATCAATGTTGGGTAACTGTTCCTAACACAGTGACAAGTTGGAACACCCATTTGGCTCTGCCATCAAGGTCCCACGCCATCAATGGATTTGTACAAGTTGAGTTCCAATGGGGGCTCCCGACAACTACTCGAACTTTGGTGGCAGAGCTGTGGTAATTCCAGAAAAAGGCAAAGGTCATGCTTGGTGAGCATGGAATCGATATGGAATTTTTCCCCAGCTTGTTTGTTTAAAATTAGTTCTTTCATTTACAAAATGTTACATAAATGTAAAACGTAAATGTGAGATGCTTTGTCATAATTTGGTCACTAATAGTGGATTAAAGAATGATCATTTGAAGAACATAAAAGGCTGTGGGAGACAGCAGAAGAAGTGTGATCTGTCTTTTGAGAAACTCTATGCAGACTGAAAGATAAGAATTTCATAGTCTGTTCTCATGTTTTAATAATAAGGAAAAACTCTACACAGAGAAAAGTAATGATCTCAGGAGTAAAGGTTTAAACACAGTGTTCTAAATAACAGTTATAACATTAAATATAAAGCACACCATGTTTCGTGTACATATCTAATTGTCCCATTGCATGTGCAATATGCACCTTATTGATGTGGGAGTTGAGGCCAGGCGAGGTAAATACTGAAAGTACCTTCTCCCAACTGATCTAATTAAAGGTTATTCAGTTTCCACCTGTCCACTGTTAAACTGAGCATTTTTATAATCAGTGGATTATATGAAAGTAAACAAGCAGAAATATATTTTTTCTCATAGCTAATGATGTAGAAATATTCAACATCAATATTATATGATTTTGCATGAATTCTCATCATCACAGGATGCAATACAGAAGAAGGCTGTTCAGCAGAGTTTTCTTGTGCCAGCTCTTGAAGAGCTATCCAATTAGTCTTAATCCTCTGCTCTTTTCTTGGAACTATGTAATTTATTTAATAGATTTCATAGAAAAAGGACCTTCAGTCCAACTTGTCCATGCTGACCAGTCTCACTTGCCTGCGTTTGGCCCATATCCCTTCAAACCTTTCCTACTCATGTACTGAGCCAAATGTATTTTAAATGTTGTAACTGTACCTGCATCCTTCATTTCCTCTGGCAGTTCATTCCACACTCTGTGCAAACAAAATTGCACTTTATGTCCTTTTTAAAACTTTCTGCTCTCACCTTAAAAATATGTCCAGTGGTTTTAAACTTGCCATCCAGAAGGAAAAGACAACTGCAATTCACCTTATCTATGCCCCTCATGATTTTATAAGCCTTCAAAAGGTTACCCCTCAATCTGCTATACTCCAGTGAAAGAAGTCCCAGCCTATTCAGCTGACGTTTATAACTCAATCCCTCCATTCCCAGCAACATCCTGCCTAAAATTATTTATTTAATTCCCTGTTGAGATTTACAATGTCATCACATCTGCTCACATCACTCTTCAGGCAACATATATCAAATTGTAACAATTTGCTGTGTAATAAATAAGTTTTCCATATGCTGCCTCTGGTTCATCTTTGAATAGTCCATGATACTATAATGATATTACCATTCAGTTAAGTGGTTAACTTTCATACTAGTCAATTTGCCATGGTTAGTCTAAGAAAACAGGAAAACTAATTGTTTTCAATCATAATATTTAAGTGCCATTATGGGGAGATTTGTTAGAAACTATGAGGCACAAAGTATTTACTGAAGATATAGAATCTTTTTGCCAGGGTAGGCAAGTCCAAAACTGAAGGCATAGATTTAAGATGAGAGGGGAAAGATTTAAAAGAGACCTGAGGGGCAACCACACTATATAATTCTATGACTCTATAGTGAATCTGCACAGTAAAGTTAAACTACTTCTTTGAACAAACTGAGCCTGCTAACAGTGTTAACATGTGCTGTGGTGTAGTTGCATTACAGAAGAATGCAGATGCCCCAAACTCAGTTTTGCTTGTGTCATGTCTGTCTCACAGTTAGCACTACATCCAATGTATCCCTGTCATTCCAGGCAGATCATTTCTGCTGCATCTACAAAGCAAAAAAACACACAACTTTGCCTCAAACTGTCAGTCCCAAAAGATAATCGCTTTCTGACATTCCAAATTTATTTGATACTCTTATGCAAACAATGCATTTCCTGATAGGTATAAGTTAGAGAAAGGTAAATAAAAATTAAAATACTGATGATGGTACTCCCTTTTGCACATTATGCCCCTCAGTGTGAAATCTGTGCCTCAAGCCTATTGCAATTGGCATTGGATGAAAATATTCACAAATAATTTAAAAAAATGTTTATTGCATGAAGTTTTGGCCACATGCTGCAGTCTGTGAGAAACAAAAGCTGCAGGCAATATCTTTTCTAATACCTATGCAACAGGAGAGACAGTGAGCCAGTTACTGTTTAATACGACCAATTATCTTTCTCATTTATCACTGAAAAAGGGTTAACATAGGAACCTCATTATCAACGAAATTTAACAAATGCCAATCAAAAAGGTAAATGAGCACAAGCAATTCTGCGTAACCTGACTTCTTTGGCAGAAAACTAACTCTCCAAAAACAGATACCGTAATTCACTTTTCACATATCTCAGATACAACACAATTTACCTAAAAAAACTCAGTAATCTTATTATGGAGAGCTCAGACATTACCTTTCATAAGAATATTTGAAGTCGGAGCAAGCGTCGGCCTTGTGGCCATTTGAGCCTATTTTGCCCATTCAGTGTTGTTCAACATCACCATAACTTTCCTGCTCCATTCATAAGACCATAAGATACGGGAGCAGAATTGAGCCATTCAGTCCATTTAGGCTGGTCCATCATTTAATCATGGCTAATATGTTTCTCAACACCATTCCTCTGCCTTCTCCCCATAACTCTTGATCCCGTTACTAACCAAGGACCTATCTATCTCTGTCTTAAATCAACTCAAAAATTTAGCCTCCACAGCCTTCTGTGGCAATGTGTTCCACAAATTCACCACCATCTCTCTGAAGAAAATCCTCTTCATCTCAGTTCTACAGGGTGTCCCTTCACACTCAGGCTGTGCCCAGGAGTCCTAGTTTCTCCTACTGGTGGAAACATCTTCTCCGTATCCATTCTATCCTGGTCTCTCAGTATTCTGTAGGTTTCAATGAGAATCTAACCCTCATCATCCTAAACTCCATCGTGTGCAGATCCAGCACTCCTCATATGTCAAGGTCTTCATTTCCGGGATCATTCATGTGACCCTCCTCTGGACTCTCTCAAATACCAGCATCTCCTTCCTTAGATATAGGCCCAAAACCGCTCACAATATTCCAAATGTGGTATGACCAAAGCCTTATACAGCCTTCGCAGCCATCCCAAAATGAATGGTAAAACTGCACTTGTCTTCGAACTGCCAACTGAACCTGCATGTTAACCTTAAGAGAATCCTGAACGAGGACTCCACACTTAGCTTCAGATTTCAGAAGCCTTTTCCCATTTAGAAAATATTCAATGCCTCTGTTCTTCCTATCAAAGTCTCTAAACACACACCTACAACACATGAAAACAGCTGAAATTGATTCCTCAATATAAAGCTGGCAAAGTCTTTGGTACTATTGCTGGATCCAAATCCTTTGCATTTCTAGTGGCTTCAGCATATGGAATGAGTCACACTGGCAAGGAATTCACATAATTTAAATCTTGGGATGGGATCTGACTTCGCCAGTGGTATCATCAGCTGGGATCATAACCGTGACTATATGCAAATTTTTGAACCGCTGCTGATTGTGAATGCAATTGAGTTGCAATTTTCTCACAAGTGCCAGAATAACAGAATCTTGCAATACAACAGCTATTCAGCCCATCATGTATGTGCTTATTCTTTAACAGTGGTATCCAATTGGCCCATTTCTTGCTCTGTCACCATAGCCCTGTAAAATTGTCTTTTAAGTTTTTATTCAATTCCTTTTGAATGTCATTATTCGATCTGTTTCAAGTAATATGTTCCCAATTGTAACTTGCTGTTGTCCCAACACACTAGGGCATTGCACTGGAAAATAAACCCACTATTCACAATTATTACAAAAGTTAAAAGACTTTATAACAACATGCAAAATCCCCGATTTGCCGGTCATTTCATCGCAGCTTGACAGGAAGCACCGACGAGGTTTATGTACTTAACAATGATTACAATTTATTGCAGAAAAATAGGCTCTAGCAATGAGTAAACAAATATGAACTGTTGATATATAATTCTTGACTAATCAACATTAACCCTCATAAAATTTGCAATGCACGTTTATGTATATGGAAAAGAACATGATTGCCACGGGCAAAAGGAAAGACTAGAAATACTTCAATGGTCCCTGTCCACACGGTTCACTGAATTGATCTTTTTTGGCTTGGTAGGGTTAGCAGTTCCTCATAAAGTCATCAAGTTACATTGTAGAAAAGAGAGCCTTCAGCCCATTGAATCCTCACTAACCAACCTACCTTACTTCTTGAGTTGGCACAAAAGCATGCATAATTCACTCGTGCAAAATGCTTTATACATCTTGATCTTCTTTCCCCGGGTAATTTTGATTATAGGAGCCACAATATGACTGGCTCGTACTTGTACAGTCTCGCATTTATTGATAAAAGTGACAGCTTACAGCAACAGATGATGAGAGAGTCGGGGAGAGGTTAGGAAATAATCTTTTTTCAGCTTTGACCGGTTTTTATCACTGCAGAGGGAAGGGCAACTCCTTCCTTTCCACAGGTGCGATGATTTCTCTCCTAACATTCACATACTGACATATTCAGAATTCATCAGATAGTTGTTGGAAAGCAGAAGGCCTTTGTCATTGATCTCTGGTCATCATTCACCAATTTAATTAGCTGCTTCATAAAATCCCTACAGTGTGGAAGCAGGCCGTTCGGTCCATCGAGTCCACACAGACACTCCGAAGAGCATCCGGCCCTGACCAACCCCACTACTTAACCTTGTAACCCTACATTACCCATGGCTAATCCACTTAACCTGCATATCCTTAGACACTATGGGCAATTTAGCATAGCCAATCCACCTAACCTGCACATTTTTGAACTGGGGAAGGAAACTGGAATACCCAGAAGAAACCCATGCAGACACAGGGAGAATATGCAAATTCCAAACAGACAGTCACCCTAGGATGAAATTGAACCTGGGTCGCTAGTTCTAACCATTGTGCCACCTTGCCGCCCAGTTGTGCCACCATGCTGCCTATACTTGTTACAGGCTGACTCTTCATTCATACTTTGGCTGAACGTGTCTTCAACTAATCTTCCCACAGTGCTTGAGCACGCAGCAAAATACCAGCACTTACAATGAGTGTTAGGTAACGTGCTTCTAAAAAGTGCAGCAATTGTTTCCACAGACCATAGGTTTTAAAACAGTTCTATTCCAATTTCAGTCTACACTCAAAAATGCAGAAAATATTGTGAGGAAAGAAAATAATTTCATCTGCCAAGCTTGTCTTCCAGAAAGACAGTCTGGAATTAAAAGCCAGTCTAATGTCAATTATGTAATCATTACTAATTACCATAAAAATACTTCAGGTTCATTAATATACTTAAGGAAAGGAGACCTGCTGTCCTTATCTGGTCTGACCCACATATGGCTCTAGATCCACTGAGATGTGTTGACTCAGAAATTCCCTAGCTAGCAACTCGGTTCAAGTGGAAATTCTCTGTACGGATAGGGTAATAAATGCTGACCCAATTAGCCATGTATATTTGGGCATGAAAAATGCAACTTTTTTTTGATAACCTGATTCAAGCATGGATTTTATCATACTCCAGATGGACTGATTCATGGCAAAAATTTGCTCAGTGCTTATTGGCAAACCATTGACATCATCATCAAATGAACAGGGCAGGAGAAGACTATTTTACAAGATCTACATAATTACTTATACTGCCATTCTGAATCTTGATAGCCCTCCAACTCTTCAAATGCAACATCTTTCAATTATATACATCATTGCAACTACCAAGGATTGATTCATAGGCACTTAAGAATATAGAAACATAAGAACAGATGCAGGCCATTCAGCTCATTGAGATGATGGCTGATCTCCATATCTAGTAATACCTTTGCTTAACTAAAAATGATCTTGAATTTAAAATTAACAACTACTCCAGCATCCACTGCAATTTGTGAAAGAGACTTCCAAACATCTAAAATACCTCAATACCTCAACCCTGTTTAAGAAGGGTGGTAAGGACAAGCCAGGGTACTATAGACTAGTGAGCCTGACGTCGGTGGTGGGCAAGTTGTTGGAGGGAATCTTGAGGGACAGGATGTACATGTATTTGGAAAGGCAAGGACAGATTAGGGATAGTCAACATGGCTTTAGTGTGTGGGAAATCATGCCTCATAAACTTGATTGAGTTTTTTGAGGAAGCAACAAAGAGAATTGATGACGGCAGAGTGGTAGATGTGATCTTTATGGACTTCAGTAAGGCATTCAACAAGGTTCCCCATGGGAGACTGATTAGCAAGGTTCAATCTCACGGAATACAGGGAGAACTAGCCATTTGGATACACAACTGGCTCAAAGGTAGAAGACAGAGGGTGGTGGTGGAGGGTTGTTTTTCAGACTGGAAGCCTGTGACCAGTGGAGTGCCACAAGGATCGGTGCTGGGTCCTCCAATTTTTGTCATTTACATAAATGATTTGGATGCGAGGATAAGAGATACAGTTAGTAAGTTTGCAGATGACACCAAAATTGGAGATGTAGTGGACAGCGAAGAGGGTTACCTCAGATTACAACAGGATCTTGACCAGATGGGCCAATGGGCTGAGAAGTGACAAATGGAGTTTAATTCAGATAAACGCGAGGTGCTGAATTTTGGGAAAGCAAATCTTAGCAGGAATTATACAATTAATGGTAAGATCCTAGGGAGTGTTGCTGTACAAAGAAGCCTTGGAGTGCAGGTTCATAGTGGAAGTGGAGTCGCAGGTAGATATGATAGTGAAGAAGGCATTTGGTATGCTTTCCTTTATTGGTCAGAGTATTGAGTACAGGGGTCGGGGAGTCCAGAATTAGAGGGCATAGGTTTAGGGTGAGAGGGGAAAGATATAAAAGAGACCTACGGGGCAACATTTTCACACGGAGGGTGGTACGTGTGTGGAATGAGCTGCCAGAGGAAGTGGTGGAGGCTGGTAGAATTGCAACATTTAAAAGGCATTTGGATGGGTATATGAATGGGAAGGGTTTGGAGGGATATGGGCCGGGTGCTGGCAGGTGGGACTAGATTGGGTTGGGGTATCTGGTCAGCATGGACAGGTTGGACCAAAGGGTCTGTTTCCATGCTGTACATCTTTATGACTCTATCTATGACTCTATCTACTACCCTTTGTGTGTAGAAGTGCTTCCTAACATCTCTCATGAACAGATTGGCTCTAATTCTCAGAATATACCCCCTAGTTCTAGAATCCCCAACCAATGAAAATATTTTGTCTTCATCTACTCTGTTTTTTTCCCCGATTCAGTTTCACCTAAGGGCACATCATGGCAGTAATCAAAAATGTGGTCACACAAATTAGTTCCAAGGATCATTTTAAAGAAGAAAACAAATTAGTGAGGGAGAAAGATTTAGGGAGGCATCTTCCAAACTTAGGACCTTGGCAGTTGAAGGTACAGCAATGTAGAAATATAAAAGGAGGAGAGAACTGGAGGTTTGTTGACATTTGAGTGTTGGAGGGTTAGATAAAATTACAGGGAGAGGAGATTGAGGCCATGAGAGGATTTGAAAGGAAGGGTGAACATTTTAAAATGAACGCTGAGACCTAATGTAGGTCAGAGAGGACACAGATGAAAATTCCTTCTTACTACAGAATAGTTAATGTATAAGAGTTAATATAGGATCTTCTTCAACTGTCTAATCAGGTCGTATATTCCAGACAATGCACTCTTGTAAAAGCAGTTGTGTGTAAACATGATGATATCAGTACCAAAAGATGCACCAGTGGCAGCAGAGTGAGATATTTACTTACCTTGAGGAGATTAAGCTTAAAAAAAATGGCTCTGCTGGGCCATTGGCCTCAATAAACCTGGTGTTTTTAGCTTCATGAAGTCCTAAGCACAACAGCTGCCACCACAGGAATAGAGCAAAATAGCTGCAATTGCACAAAATCAACAGAAATACACTCCAGTATGTAATTCAGCAATTGAATTACCACTCTTTTGGCTTCCATTCTAAAAATTGAAATTGGCAAGGCCAATCTACATCATTAAAATATTCTGTACCTGCCTAGCAGTGTAAATCCCACACAATAATTGAGTAGTGACAAGAGCATTTAATATATATTTCTTTGAGTTCTGATTCACTGCAAATGCTAAGCATTCTGCTGTACTTAAGAACTTAGAGGGTACTTATATTGCAAGAAAATAATTCTCTAAACAATCATAATTTCTAACATCTGTGGGTGGGAAGCAATTTATAAAGTTTAAGTCAAAGAAAAATGATGCAATTTCCTTTTTCTGACTTGTTGACAAGAAAATGTCCCTGAACAGGTCCCTGGGGAGGTCCCACAAAGCATTTCATTTTCAACTGGTAACTTTGGTAATTAGTCATTACTTTGGTCATTACTATGGTAATGAAGTGTGAATGGTTCGTGTTGTCAGCGAGTCAGAGTTATACAGCACGGAAACAGGCCCTTTGGCCCAACTCATCCACGTCAACCAAGTTTCTTAAACTGAACATGTCCCATTTTCCTGATTGTGGCCCATATCCCTCTAATCCTTTCCTAGCCATCTACCTCTCTAAATATCTTTTCAATGTTGTAATTGTATCCACCTCTACCACATCCTCTTGTAACTCTTTCAACATACGCATTGCCCACTATGTGAGATAGTTGCCCCTCAGGTCCCTTTTAAATCTTCCCTCTCTTGTCTGAAATCTATGCCCTCTGGTCTTGGATTCTCCTACCTTCTCCTAAGCTATTCATCTTATCAATATCCTTCATGATATTATAAAGCTCTATAAGGTCACCCCTCAGCCTCCAATGCTCCAGGAGGAAAAGTCCTAGCCTATCCAGCCAATTCAAACCTTACAGTCTCAGTGATATTCTTGTAAATCCTTTTTTGCACACTTTCCAGTTTAGTGATGTCTTTCCTAATGCGGGATGACCAGAATCAAATGTGGCCTTACCAAAGTCTTGTATAGCTGTAACACGATATCCCAACTTCTGTACTTAATCCTTTGACCAAACTCATACTTTCTCACATTATATTCCATCTGCCCCTTTTTTACTCATACTCCTAGCCTTTCCAAGTCCTTTTGTAGTATCCCTGATTCGTCAACACTACCTGCCCCTCAACCTATTTTTGTGTCATCTGCAAACAGCAATAATACCCTCAGTTCTTTCATCCAGGTAATTAATGTATAATATGAATTGTGATCCCAACACTGACCTCTGTGGAACTCCACTAGTCACCAGCTCCTACCCTGAAAGATCATTTTATCACCACTCTCTACCTTCTGCCAGTCAGCCAATCCTCTATCCATGCGAGTTCCTGCCCCTAACTCCATGGGCTCTTGTCAGCCTCCTATGCAACATGTTATAGAAGGCCTTCTGGAAATCCAAACTGATCATGTCCACTGTTTCTCCTTTGTTCAACTTGTTTGTTACCTCCTCAAAAAATTCCAACAAATTTGTCAGGTATGGCTCCCTTTGAAAAAACCATGCTGACTCAGCCCTACTTTATCATGCACTTCCAAATACTCTGTAATTTCATCCTTAATAATACCCTGATATCTTAACAATGACCAAGGTCAGGCTAAGCAGCCTATAATTTCCTGCCTCCCTCTTTTTAAAGAGGGCTGTTTCATTAGCCATTTCTCAGTCCTCTCGAACCCTCCCTCACTCTATTTTTTTTCCTGAGAGATCACCGCTAATGCTTCTACAACCTCCTCAAGGCTGTTATTGAGCTTAATACCCTAATCCAATAATTCCCCCAATGTTCCTTGATCCAGTTAGCCAAAACAACTATGTCTACCGACTCTTCAAAACCGCAAGGAAAGAATTCCTTTCCAATAGATGTTAAGGGAAGCAGATCGGTTTTATGACAGTCAATGATAGTTGTCATGGTTTCCAATATTGGGAGCAATATTACATTCTAGATTTTTTCATGAACTGAATTCAAATTCTTGCTTCAGCTTAACTGAGATTTGAACTTATGTCCACAGAGTACTCATAGAGTCACTGAATCCTGCAGCGCAGACAGAAGCCCTTTGGCCCAAACTGGTCCATACCTACCAAAATTTCCATTAAGGCCAACCCTATTTCCCTGCACTTAGACCATATCCTTCTAAACATTTCCTATCCATGTATTTGTCCAAACGCCTTTTAAATGTTGTTAATATACCCGCTTCAGCCACTTCTACTGGCAGCTCATTCGACTTGTGTACCACCCTCTGTGTAAAAAAAATTGCCTCTCAGGTTCCCTTTTATTCTTTTCCCTCTAACTTTAAACTGATACCCTTTTGTCCTTGATTCTCCAACCCTGGGTAAAACACTGAGTGCATTCACCGGATCCATGCCTCTCATGATCTTATACACTTCTATAAGATCCCCCTCAACATCCTATGTGCTAAAGAGAAAAGTTCTAGCTTGTCCAACCTCTCCCTATAACTCAGAGCATTGAGTCCTGGCAACATCCTGATAAATTTCTTCTGCACTCTTTCCAGTTAAATAACATCGTTCCTATAACAAGGTGACCAAAACTGAATACAATACTCTAAGTGCGGCCTCACCAATGTCCTCTACAACTGTAATATAACTTTCCAACTTCTATACGCAATGTCCTGACTGATGAAGGCCAGTGTGGCAAAAGCCTTCTTCACTACCCTGTGACTCCACGTTCGGAGAACTGTGCACCTGAACTCTAACACCCATCAGTTCCACTACACTCCTTAAGGCCCTATCATTCACCATGAAACTCCTACCTTGATTTGACTTTCCAAAATGCAAGACCTCACACTTACCTACATTAAACTCCATTTGTCATTTCTCAGCCCACTTTCCCAGTCAATAAAGGTCCTGCTGCAATTTCAGACAACATTCCTCGCTATCCCACAATACCTCCTATTTTAATGTCTTCTACAAACTCACTAATCATGCCTTGTACATGTTCATCTAAATCATTGATATAGATAACAAACAGCAATGGCCCAGCACCAACCTCTCAGGCACTAGTCACAGGCCTCCAGTCCGTCAAGCATCCTTCCACTATTACCCTCTACTTCCTACCAACAAGCCAATTTCACATCCAATTTGTCAGCTCTCCCTGGATTCCATGCAATCTCGACTTCCAGAGCAGCCTACCATGTGGAATCTTATCAAAGGTCTTATTGAAATTCATATAGACTAACTCTTCTGCCCTGTGCTCATCAACCTACCTCGTCACTTCATCAAAGAACTCAAACAAATTTGTGAGGTATGATCTCCCATGCACAAAGTCATGCTGACTATTCCTAATCAAACCCTTTCTTCTCAAATGCATGAATATTTTATCCTTCAGAATCGTCGCAAGTAACTTACCAACCACAGATGTTAGGCTTACTGGTCTACAGTTCCCAGGTTTTTCTTTGCAGCCCTTCTTGTCTCGGGGCACAATATTCGCTAACATCCAGTCTTATAGGACCTCCACCATGGCTAAGGATGATGTAAAAATATCAGCCAAGGCCCTGCAATTTCTTCTCTACCTCTTGCAGTGTTCTTGGATATATCTGGTCAGGACCAGGAGATTCATCCACCTTCATACATTCTAATACATCCAATACCTCCTCTACTGTGATACAACTGTCACCAAGATATGACTGGGCCTTCTTGTATCTAAATCTGGAAGGATCTGAAAGGGTGAATATTTGATTGCATGCAGTCTGCACTACTAATTGCAATGACATCACATGGATGCAATGTCACTGTGATAAGTAAAGTAGGAGCTCATGGATAATGAAATAGAACTATGCAGCCTATTCTTACAACCTGTAAATAGTTGCAGAGATACAATACACTACATCTTGTTTACTCTTCAAGATTTATTTCGTTAGATCAGAATGTGGCTGCCTTGCATTTAGTTGACCGACTAAACTCCTAATGAACCCATGCACTGAGAAGATACAGATGGCAATACACAAAATGATGATCAGCAATGTTTCTGAAGATTTACTTTTGCAGAAGTTGAATAAGCTAGTAATACAAAAGACTTCATGGAAAACAGACACTGCTAAATGCTGAGGACAGCAACACCTCCAAAAAATACAAAGATAAAAATTATGAGAAAAAGTAGGCGATTCAATCCAATGAGCTTGCTCCTCCTTTCAATTATGTCATGGCTGTGTAACTAATTCCACATTCACAGCTACTAAATAATATTTGATTATCTTGCCCAAAGAATCTATCAACCTCCTCCTTAAAAATACATAATGAACCCATCTCCAATAACATCTGAGGCAGAGAGTTCCAAAGTTGCACAATTGTCTAAGAAAAACATTCTCAACTCTGTCCAAAAACAAAACTCATTTTTATCTTGTACTTTCCTGTTTATACTTTGAAGACTTTGATGCGATCACCGTGGGCCTTCTAAATTCTTGAGAAAACAGACCTAGTTTGTATCATCTCACCCCATAACTTAACCCCTGAAATCCAGACATCATTCCTGCAAATTTACTTCCTCCAATGCAGAAATATCCTTCCTAAGATGTGGTTCCCAGATCTGCTCACAGAACTCCAAGTGGAGTCTAATCAGGGTTTTGTGTAACTGCAACATACTTTCTGTGTTCATCTACACTAGTCCCTGAGATATAAAGGCTAGGATTCTTAATTTCAGACCTGATAAGGGATATGCTGGAGTGAAAGTAAGGACTGCAGATGCTGGAGATCAGAGTCAAGAGTGTGGTGTAGAAAAGCACAGCAGGTCAGGCAGCATCTGAGTAGCAAATGAATTGATGTTTTGGGCATAAGCCCTTCATCAGGAATCAGGAATGAATCAGTCTGCAACTCCAAGGCACAGATATAAAGTTGCATCACGAGGTGGTAGTCAGTGGGAGCAGTCTCAAGTCAGCAGTCAGCCGGTGAGTGAAGAGACATCAGGCATTAAATCAGTCAAAATTAAAAATCCCACCTACAAAGAGAAACCTTAAAACAATGCAGTAATTAAGACTGAGAGACCGGGAACTAAGAAAAAAAATGGTGCAGATCAGATTGAGTGACATCACAATAGCATAGATACCACAAGGCAGAGCTAACACTAAAAAATGGAAACAGGATTCAAGAAAGAAATTCACATGATCCAGGAGCACAGAGCAAGTCACAAACTCAGTCATTTAAAGTAGATGAGCATGAGGCATGAAATAAGGAATTCCAGTGTAACATGGAAACATTTTGATGAGACACAGCCACAAAAATGAACAAAACCTGCATTAAAGCCACATAACGGGTGCAAAAGAATGGGAATAGCCCACTAAAATGAAAAGGAGAAGGAGAACTGTCATCACTAAAAAATGAAAGTCTTTGAAGAACATAAAATATCTAAATACATTAGGACGGTCTGGTGGAAACAGCATTGCCACGAAGATTTAACTTCAGCGATAAGCCAAGTAAAAACAACATTTTTTACACCCTGGAGAATAAAATAGATTTAAAACTGGGAATTCCTGTTCTTAAATAGAGATGTTTGGGTTGACCTTGAGATGATGTTGTCACTTTAAACAGGTTATTTTGTCCTTTGTTTTTTTTTGAAGAAAGATCATAAAGACAGAGGTACTGAAGGGTCTAGTTCAACAATGGAAGGGGACTGGCCAGTTCTCCCATTTCAGGGTTTTTCTAGTTTGTTTTAGCCATCGTAGTCACAAGATGTGTGAGTCCAGGAGGGTTGCAATCTTTAGTAAAGAATTCCTCTGACCTTCTTCTGAGATCTGTCTTTGGATTTTGTTCCCTCCTGTCTGTAAGAATCTGTAGCCAAGTGATGTATTTTTGGGATGTTACTGAATTGGAACTGTTAATTAGTAATAGTTGCTGTATTGGGTCGGTTATATTTTCCAATAGTTAAGTTATTCTAAATTCCACTTTCTTTTGTTCATGTTTAAATTGCAGTGTTTAAATAAATTCTGTTTTGCTTAAAGCCAAGGGAATTGACCAGCTGCCTCACATCTGGAATATCCACTTTACAACTACCTAAAAAACAAGAAAATGTTAAGGCCTGGGCTACCTTCTTAAAATATTTTTAGGGGAACTGGCCTGGTCCATAACAACCTTAATCTCACTTTTTCACACTGAGGGTGGTGAGTTTATGGAATGAGCTGCTAGAGGAAGTTGTTATGAAGGTGTAGAGGTATTGTACCTTTAAGAGAGTTGAAAAGCTAGCATGTATTGCCTGACACAGCACAAAGTGTTCTGAACAAGGTAACAATGTAATTCTTGGTCAAAACAGCTAGCAGCATCTGGGTTACCATGAAACAAAAAGAAAATTAAATTTGGTCAATCAGTTTAAATTATGTCCCAAGATCCTAGAATCCAATCAAATTTGAATTTAGTATTTTGATAATATTAAAACGAATGAAATTATCCAATATTTTGGGATATAAAACCGGACATTTTGAACAACTGGAGGGACAGCCACCAAGGCACCAACAAATACAGACTGCCTGAAGAACAGTGCTCTGAAAGGTACCTGTCTATAAGAAGCTTGTACAGCAGAACATCAAATAGAAGTCAGAGGAAAATCTGCAGAGGATGATAGAATCAGGAGATTCAACAGCTGGTTTTGGAAGTTGAATTTTTTTTTTGCAAATCTTAATTGGGATTTTTTTTAACAGACTAGTATTGTAGAGTGGGAAGTAATTGATAGGTTTAAGAGAAAGGAGTTGTACATAGTTGTTGGTTTTAATATTCTCTATTGGACTTAAAGAATAAAGTTGTTAATTTTTTCTTTAAATAGTGACCCCGGGATAGTTCTTTGTGTCTCGAATTTTAATAGATTACAGCACATGCTGCTGGATTAAATTAACAGAGGGGTTTACTCTGTGTCGTAACAAAGTGGTGGAGGCTGGTACAATTACAGCATTTAAAAGGCATCTGGAGGGGTATATGAAGAGGAAGGGTTTAGAGGAATATGGGCTGCTGGCAAAGGGGACTATATTAGATTAGGATATCTGGTCAGCATGAACAAGTTGAACCGAAAGGTCTATGCCCATGCTGTACAGCTCCATGATTCTACAACAGGAACACCCTCCAACAAATCTGTGCTGTCCTCCAATAATCACAACTATTTTCCTATCTGCCAAGTATAACTCCAACCATGGGAGAGTTTGCTCTCGTCACCATAAAACACATTGACAGCTTTCAATTCGCAGGCCCTAACCACCTTCTATTCACCATGGATGTGCAATCGCTTTACACCTCCATACCACACCAAGACAGCTTGAAAGCTCTTCACTTCTTTCTCGAAAAGAGGCCCAAACAATCTCCATCCACCACCACTCTCCTCCGCCTGGCTGAACTTGTTCTCTCTCTCAACAATTTCTCCTTCAACTCATCCAATTTTCTCCAAATCAAAGGTGTAGCAATGGGTACTTGCATGGCTCCTAGCTATGCCTGCATTTTCATGGGGTATGTAGAACATTCCTTGTTCCAACCCTATCTGGGTCCCCTCCCACAACTGCTTTATCAGCACATCGATGACTATTTCGGTGCGGCTTCATGCTCACGTCCTGACCTAGAAAAATTCATAAACTTCGCTTCCAGTTTCCATCCCTCTATCACCTTCACCTGGTCCATCTCCGACACTTACCTTCCTTTCCTTGACCTTTCTGTTTCCATTTCCAGCAATAGTCTATCCACTAATATCCATTACAAGCCCACTGACTCCCACAGCTATCTGGACTACAGCTCTTTTCACCCTACGTCCTGTAAGGACTCTATCCCTTTCTCTCAGCTCCTTCGCCTCCGCCGCATTTATTCCAATGAGGCCACTTTCCAAAGTGGTGCTCTTAAGATGTGCTCCTTCTCCAACCGTGGCTTCCTACCTACAGTTGTTGACAGGGCTCTCGACAGAGTGTGGTCCATCTCCCGCACCCACGACCCTCACCCCCTCCCTCCCCTCCCAGAACATGGATAGGGTCCCTCTTTTTCTCACCTTTCACCCCACCAGCCTTCACAGGCAAAGAATAATCCTCCGCCATTTTCGCCAACTCCAACACGACGCCACCACTAAACACATCTTCCCTTCCCTCCCCCGTCTGCATTCCACAGAGATCGTTCCCTTCGGGCCAATCTAAGTCCACTACCCTATCACACCTAACAACTCTCCCATCACACACGGCACCTTCCCATGCAATCGCAGAACGTGCAACACCTGCCCCTTTACCTCTTCCATGCTCACCATCCAAGGCCCCAGACACTCATTTCAGATTAAGCAGAGTTTCACTTGTACCTCTTTCAATTTTGTCTATTGCATTCGTTGCTCCCAATGTGGTCTCCTCTATAACGGAGAGACAAAACGCCGACTGGGTGATCGCTTTGCTGAGCACCTTCGGTCTGTACACAATCAGGTCCCGGACCTTCCTGTGGCTTGCCACTTCAACACACAATCCTGCTCCCATACCCACATGTCTGTCCTTGGACTGCTGCAATGCTCCAGTGAAGCTCAACGCAAACTGGAGGAACAGCATCTTATCTTCTGACTCGGCACGTTACAGCCTGACGGTCTCAACATTGAATTCAACAACTTCAGATGATTATATCCCATCTCGACCCCTCTGTTTTCATTCTGCTCCGTAATTTAATTTTATTTGTTTTTTTTAATGTTCTGTACCTCTTATTTCTTGATTGTCTCTCTTTCTCTTGCTCTCCACTCTCATCACTTTTTCCTCCCCCCTTCCCCCTTTGCTATCCTTTTCCCGTGTTTTCCATTTTGCCTCTGCTTCATCCATCCCCCCCATCCCCCACATATTTTGTCACATAGCACTAGCTTCAGCCTTGGTCATTCACAGCTCCTAATCTCCCTATAATGTCTCTATGCACTGTCATTATCACCTCTTTATTGCTACTTTTACTTCTGGAGCCATGATTCACCTTCTCTCAGACTAGTATAAATACCTCCCTATTTCTCCCCCTTTTTTTAGCTTTGACAAAGGGTCAGTTAGACTTGAAACGTCAGCTCTTTTCTCTCCTTACAGATGCTGTCAGACCTGCTGAGATTTTCCAGCATTTTCTCTTTTGCTCTCGATACTCATTGATTCCAGTTTTGCTAGGGCTCCTTGATGCCACACTTGGTAAAATGTGGCCATGATGTCAAGGGTTGTCACTCACACCTCACCTGTATCGTCTCTTTTTGGCTTTTGCTTTATTCATTCACAATGAGGGATAAGGGCATCACTGGCTAGGCAAGCATTTATTTCCCATCCACAAAGGCAACTAGGAATAAGCAAGAAAGTCTGACCAAGCCAGCATCGCCCACATCCCATGAGTGAATAAAAAAACTACAGCACCATCTCTGTCTTAATAAGTGATTAACTTCTGTTTTCTTTTAAACCAAAATTTCTGCATTGAAAAGATTGAGACCTGTTCCTGAGTTGTACAGAACTCCTTCAATGCTGCAATGAAGTCTCAGCCAAGAGCTCAAGTTTGTGAGTTTGATCATGAACCCATAATCTTCTGACTCAGAGTGCTGCCACAAGCAACTATACTTTGTTGGATGGGTACTATGTGTGAACATTTTTGTTCAGTTCTGAATCAAATGTTTTTAAATCTAAAATCCTGTCAAGGAAATTTGCTCCACCTGCTAAACTCTCATCTTTCACACTTAGCTGGGTGCCAGATGGCACTGTTTTGGGCACTGAATGAACATGATTACATTGCAAGTAATGGTCTCAATTAATTCTCTACAATGAAACAAAAAGAAAAATAATTTTTAATAGCCAAAAGAATCAACAAAAATCTAAAATTATCCTTTAAATATTTACATCTGATAAATTTGTTATAATATAATTGCTTAAAATACATTAATGTTTATCAATGAATTTCAAACACTGTGGCTTAATGATTGTTGCTGTTTGATATGTTATAATCTTAATTTTCAAGAGAAAACTACTATCATAGGCAACAGAAGGTTTGTCAATTACAAGTTAAAAAAAAACAGAACTTTGTGGATAAATCAGAGCCGTGTTTCTACAGTGCCTATGAGTTATGATCTAACTTCATGCAATTTAGATGATGTCCTTTCCCTTACTATCAAATCTGTTTTTGTGTCATCTGTGGCAATGAGTTCTATTTTTACCTGCAACGTAAGTAACATCACAAAGATTTTGTTCAGGGTCACACTAAATTACAGCAAGGTTTCATGATAGCAAGCAATTTGAAATCCATTTCGGGATTGTGTGATATTTGAAGAGTTTCAGCCTTGCCTGACAGCTGCAGTATTGTGTTCTGTATGCAAGAATGTACAAAACCTGACATAAGAATAATGACCAAGTAAAACAAAACTTTTGCCGTTGCTACAAAAGTTGCAACATCTGATAGCTGCTTTATAACTTAAACCATTCAGCAGCTTGATGAATTTGTTGGAGCAAATACATTTAGCTGACTTGTGAGCAGTCATCAGTAGTTGCCTTAAAAGGTAGAGAACACTGCAGTAAATATTTCAGAATCTTGAGTATTAAAGGGTTAAAGATATTCACTGTGGCATTCCCCATTGGCTCAATATGTTGCTATGCCCACGCGATCTGCAGTGGAGTAGGAAGTAGGCATCTTTCTGCCTACAGTTCCACCCGCATATGGAGCTTCCAGTCTCAGATAGGCTGCTTAGTGGGAGGTGCTGAAAACACATAAGTTTCTTCTCCACAGGGAAGGAGGTAAAATGCAGAAAAGGGACTGAGCTGATTTATGACAAAAAGCTCTCTCAGTGATCGCTCGTATTGGATGCTCATGGGTAAATCTTCCTCTCTGATCAGATTTCAAAATAATATTTCTGTTTTCTCCTTGAGATAGTCACTGGCTATACCTACGTATCTTAAGATATGTAGGCTACACACACATACCTGAGATTGTCACTGACTATAACTACATACCTCAAAAAGTCACCAGCTACATATCTACATTTCTTCAGATAGTTGCTGACTGTACCAAGATACCTTGAATTAGACACTGGCTTCATCTACATATCTGAAGATAGTCACTGGCTACTGTATACCTAACTGTAAGGATGATGTGAATTAGACACTGGCTTCATCTACATATGTGAAGATAGTCACTGGCTACTGTATACCTAACTGTAAGGATGATGTGAATTAGACACTGGCTTCATCTACATATGTGAAGATAGTCACTGGCTACTGTATACCTAACTGTAAGGATGATGTGAATTAGACACTGGCTTCATCTACATATGTGAAGATAGTCACTGGCTACTGTATACCTAACTGTAAGGATGATGTGAATTAGACACTGGCTTCATCTACATATCTGAAGATAGTCACTGGCTACTGTATACCTAACTGTAAGGATGATGTGAATTAGACACTGGCTTCATCTACATATGTGAAGATAGTCACTGGCTACTGTATACCTAACTGTAAGGATGATGTGAATTAGACACTGGCTTCATCTACATATCTGAAGATAGTCACTGGCTACTGTATACCTAACTGTAAGGATGATGTGAATTAGACACTGGCTTCATCTACATATCTGAAGATAGTCACTGGCTACTGTATACCTAACTGTAAGGATGATGTGAATTAGACACTGGCTTCATCTACATATCTGAAGATAGTCACTGGCTACTGTATACCTAACTGTAAGGATGATGTGAATTAGACACTGGCTTCATCTACATATGTGAAGATAGTCACTGGCTACTGTATACCTAACTGTAAGGATGATGTGAATTAGACACTGGCTTCATCTACATATCTGAAGATAGTCACTGGCTACTGTATACCTAACTGTAAGGATGATGTGGAGTTGCAGGAGTTGGACTGGGGTGGACAAAGTTAAAAATCACACAACACCAGGTCGCTTGAACTTTCAAACAAACCTGTTGGACTATGATCTGGTGTTGTGTGATTTTCATCTATATGTAGGAACAAATTACTGCAAGGCTGTAAATTGGACTGAAAACAACAAATGCTGGAGATCACAGCGGCTCATACAGCATTCACGGAGAGAGAGCAAGCTAACGTTTCGAGTCTTTTGAAGTGTGGGGGCGACAGCATTTATGCTACAGGTTGGGGGGATAGCAAGATGTGGGGGTATTGGTATAGGGTGCTGGTGCAGAAAAGATGTTGATAGTTCAGATTAAGTGAATGGAATATGAGAATCACAGAACAATGTTGCATCTCCTGTCAGACTTGAAAGGACAGTAAACGGGATGGGGGGAGGGGATATCTCTGATCCAGAGCTTATGCTCAAAACGTCAACTCTCCTTGGATGCGACCTGACTGGCTGTGTGTGTTTTTCCAGCACCACACATTTTGAGTGGGGGAGGGGAGGACATGTTAACTAGCTAAAAGGAAGGGAAGAAATTGTTCACAATTTAAAGGTGCTGAACTCAATATTAAGTCCAGAAGGCTGTAAACTGCCTAGTCTGAAGAAAAGATATTGTTCACTGGAACATTGCAGCACGCTGAGGACAGACATGCGCGCATGCTAGTAGGACACCATGTTAAATGCAGAACCCCCAAACCTTCCCATAGCCAGTCATTTTAACACAGCACCCTGCTCACATGACACAAAACATTTTTCCAAATTTTCCCCTCAAACTTTAAAATGGTAGCTTCAGAATCATACCACTGAGTAGCAACTTCTTTATTTCCATGCATGTATGTCTCCTTAAAGCCCCAACTCATCTTGTTCCTATGCCACTTCCCTCTTCTCCACCAAGAAACTAGTCAGTGTAAATTCGTGACATGCAAGTCAGAATGATTTCTCACAACTGCTTTCTCACAAAATCTATGGACACTATTCTCCTCAATCCTTTATCCATGCACTTCAGCATTGGCAAACCACTGGCCTTACCACATCATCATGACTCTAGAGAAGTGCTGGAAAAGCACAGCAGGTCAGGCAGTATCTGAGAAGCAGAAAAATCAACGTTTTGGGCAAAAACGGCTTTTCCTTGAAATGTCGATTTTCCTGGTCCTCGGATGCTGCCTGACCTGCTGTGTTTTTCCAGCACTACACTAATCTTGACTCTGATCTCCAGCGTCTGCTGGAGACTAATCAGACTGGGAGACTGATTAGCAAGGATAGATCTCACGGAATACAGGGAGAACTAGCCATTTGGATACAGAACTGGCCCAAAGGCAGAAGACAGAGGGTTGTGGTGAAGGGCTGTTTTTCAGACTGGAGGCCTGTGACCAGTGGAGTCCCACAAGGATCGGTGTTGGGTCCTCTACTTTTTGTGATTTACATAAATGATTTGGATGCGAGCATAAGAGATACAGTTAGTAAGTTTGCAGATGACACCAAAATTGAAGGTGTAGTGGACAGTGAACAGGGTTACCCCAGATTACAACAGGATCTCGATCAGATGGGCCAATGGGCTGAGAAGTGGCAAATGGAGTTTAATTCAGATAAATGCAAGGTGCTGCATTTTGGGAAAGCAAATCTTAGCAGGACTTATACACTTACTGGTAAGGTCTTAGGGAGTGTTGTTGAACAAAGAGACCTTGGAGTGCAGGTTCATAGCTCCTTGAAAGTGGAGTTGCAGGTAGATAGGATAGTGAAGAAGGCGTTTTGTATGCTTTCCTTTATTGGTCAGAGTATTGAGTACAGAAGTTGGGAGGTGATGTTGCGGCTGTACAGGACATTGGTTAGGCCACTGTTGGAATTTTGCATGCAATTCCGGTCTTCTTCCTATCGCAAAGATGTTGTGAAACTTGAAATGGTGCAGAAAAGATTTACAAGGATGTTGCCAGGGTTGGAGGGTTTGAGCTATAGGGAGAGGCTGAACAGGCTGGGGCTGTTTTCCCTGGAGCGTCAGAGGCTGATGGGTGACCTTATAGAGGTTTACAAAATTATGAGGAGCATGGATAGGGTAAATAGGCAAAGTCTTTTCCCTGGCGTCGGGGAGTCCAGAACTAGAGGGCATAGGTTTAGGGTGAGAGGGGAAAGATATAAAAGAGACCTAAGTGGCTACATTTTCACACAGAGGGTGGTACGTATATGGAATGAGCTGCCAGAGGAAGTGGTGGAGGCTGATACAATTGCAACATTAAAAGGCATTTGGATGGGTAAATGAACAGGAAGGGTTTGGAGGGATATGGGCCAGGTGCTGGCAGAAGGGACTAGTTTGGGTTGGGATATCTGGTTGGCATGGATGGATTGGACCAAAGTGCCTGTTTCCATGCTATATATCTCTATAACTCTATGACTCTATCTGCAGTCCTCACTTTTGCCGACATCATCATGACTGCTGATGGACCAACTCAGGCACTACTACAGCCCATCAACACTTTTCTTTGGAGCCAATTAAAACCTGTGACTTGCATGCTTCTATCAGGTTACTTTCTACACATCAATAAATATACAGCTCGTGCACCTTTACACAGGGCTCATAGGGTGGATGTACTTAAGGCTTTTGCTTGCTTTCTTGGCACACACTCAATTTATTACTTACTTCAATGCTGCCACTCTGCGCATACTTCAAATTGTCTTATTAGCAGCATAGTCACTGACTTTAGCACTGATTCATTGGCTGCCAGCCTCGATGTGGCTCGCACTGCTCTCTCAGCGCACATTGCAGAAATGGGCTGTAATTGATCTCCAGCCTGGGTTTGGCAGCATGGCCTTCTGTGGAGGTCAGTTGAAGGCAGGATTGCCCTCCTCTCCACCTCTCCACTTACCTCTCTGTTCATGAACCAGAGAGTGAATTTTCCTTTCCATGGGCTGAATGTTGAGGATACTTCAAATCCTCTTGCAAGGATGCCTGCCTTGAAGAAGTTTTCCTCCTCTCTCGACAAGAATCTCAGGGAGTCCCTCTCCCACTGCAACTCCTGGGTCATTTCCTCTGCCCTGAAACTCTTCAACCATGTCCTGAAACAAACTCGCTACCACAGCCACATTCGCTTCCTCAGTGCCTCCCTCCGTAACCAACTCAACCCACACGGACTCTGGACCACCTTTAAACCAGCAGAGTTCAGACCCGAACAGGACAAACAGTACAGACTACAGGTTCAAAAACACCAGCAACAGTTCTCCTTCAAGATCCTCCGCTCCACGCTTGCAGCAATGTGCCGGCACCTAACCTCTCTACAGTCAGCCCTGCCTCAGCTGAGGGCCACACTCTCAGAATTGCAAAGACCCACTCTGTACTACATCCTCAGGAGAATTCATACTCTTAATAAACAGTATTTCAATTCCATCTCAATTATCAAAAACTGTAAGTACAACAAACTTTTATCCACTCACCTCCATAACCAGCACTCCTCAAACATTCCAGAAGATTCCCTGGCCTCGGAACCTATTCCGCCATTAGCCATGCAGCTGATGCAGCGACCACCCCCACACTGATTGATGATGTCACTTCTGCCCCCATCATGGCCACTCCTACAACCACTTCGACCCCTCACAATTCCTCATGCATCACACCAGACATCACTTCTGCCCTTCACATCATCGCTGATGCCACATGCTCAGTGACTTTTGCCACCCCAACTGCTGTGGTCACCACCACTTCCACCCCCACCAGCGCCACTCACCCTGCATTCTGCTGACATGCCTCCCACAGACCCCACTGTCACTATCCCCACCCCCCAGAACCCCGAGGGGAACACTACCCCTGCTCATGACTCCACCCCCATTCCTCCCACCATCACACCCACTCCAGTTACAGGTTCCGCCCCCACTCCCAGCTCTACACCCACACCAGATCCCAGCTCCCAGCCCTGCCGAGTTTTCACCATCCCCCCAGACCTCCCCCTCACTGAGGACGAACGATCAGTCCTCAGCAAAGGACTCACCTTCATCCCCCTCCATCCAGGCATCAATGAATTTAATGCAGGCCGTGACGTCGAACAATTCTTCCGTCGCCCCCGCCTTTGAGCTTACTTTCACAATCAGGACTCCCGCCCACCTTCCGAGGACCCCTTTGCCCACCTCCAACACACTGCATCCACCTGGACACCCCGCGCTGGCCTATTACCTGCCCTCGACCTCTTGATTTCCAACTGCTGCCAGGACATTAACTGCCTCAACCTGTCTACCTCCCTCCCCCACTCCAACCTCTCACCCTCACAACGCGCAGCCCTCCAATCCCTCTGCTCCAATCCCAACCTCACCATCAAGTCAGCGGATAAAGGGGGCGCAGTGGTAGTCTGGCGCACTGACCTCTACACCGCTGAAGCCAAACGTCAACTCGAGGACACCTCTTCCTACTGCCCCCTTGACCATGACCCCACCCCCCCATCACCAAACCATCATCTCCCAGACCATACAGAACCTCATCACCTCAGGAGATCTCCCACCCATAGCTTCCAACCTCATAGTCCGGGAACCCCGCACTGCCCGGTTCTACCTCCTTCCCAAGATCCACAAGCCTGACCACCCTGGCTGACCCATTGTCTCAGCATGCTGCTGCCCCACTGACCTCATCTCTACCTACCTCGACACTGTCCTATCCCCCCTAGTCCAGGAACTCCCCACATATGTTCGAGACACCACCCACGCCCTCCACCTCCTCCAAGAGTTCAGTTTCCCTGGCCCCTAATGCCTCATCTTTACCATGGATATCCAATCCCTCTACACCTCCATCCGCCATGACCAGGGCCTCCAAGCCCTCCATTTTTTCCTCACCAGACGTCCCCAAAAGTACCCTTCCACCGACACTCTCATTCGTTTGGCTGAACTGGTCCTCACCCTTAACAATTTCTCCTTTGAATCCTCCCACTTCCTCCAGACCAAAGGGGTAGCCATGGGCACACGTTTGGGCCCCAGCTATGCCTGTCTCTTTGTTGGCTACGTAGAGCAGTTGATCTTCCATAATTACACCGGCACCACTCCCCACCTCTTCCTCCGCTACATTGATGACTGCATTGGCGCCACAATAAATGATATTAGTGGATGTGCAAGTAATACTTTGATGGATGTGGAAGGCTCCTTTAGGGCCTTGGATAGAGGTGAGGGAGGAGGTGTGGGCGCAGGTTTTACAGTTCCTGCGGTGGCAGGGGAAAGTGCCAGGATTGGAGGGTGGGTTGTAGGGGGGCATGGACCTGACCAGGTAGTCACGGAGGGAACGGTCTTTGCGGAAGGCGGAAAGGGGGAGGCAGGGAAATATATCCCTGGTGGTGGGGTCTGTTTGGAGGCAGCTGAAATGTCGGCGGATGATTTGGTTTATGCAAAGGTTGGTAGGGTGGAAGGTGAGCACTAGGGGCGTTCTGTCCTTGTTACGGTTGGAGGGGTGGGGTCTGAGGGCGGAGGTGCAGGATGTAGACGAGATGCGTCGGAGGGCATCTTTAACCACGTGGGACGGAAAATTGCGGTCTCTATAGAAGGAGGCCATCTGGTGTGTTCTATGGTGGAACTGGTCCTCTTGGGAGCAGATCCGGGGAGGCGGAGGAATTGGGAATACGGGATGGCATTTTTGCAAGAGGTAGGGTGGGAAGAGGTGTAATCCAGGTAGCTGTGGGAGTCGGTGGGTTTGTAAAAAATGTCAGTGTCAAGTCGGTCGTCACTAATGGAGATGGAGAGGTCCAGGAAGGGGAGGGAGGTGTCAGAGATGGTCCAGGTAAATTTAAGGTCAGGGTGGAATGTGTTGGTGATGAATTGCTCAACCTCCTCGCTGGAGCACAAGGTGACTACCTGGTCAGGTCCACACCCCCCTACAACCCACCCTCCAATCCTGGCACCTTCCCCTGCCACCGCAGGAACTGTAAAACCTGCACCCAAACCTCCTCCCTCACCTCTATCCAAGGCCCTAAAGGAGCCTTCCACATCCATCAAAGTTTTACTTGCACATCCACTAGTATCATTTATTGTATCCGTTGCTCCCGATGCGGTCTCCTCTACATTGGGGAGACTGGGCGCCTCCTTGCAGAGCGCTTTAGAGAACATCTCCGGGACACCCGCACCAATCAACCACACTACCCCGTGGCCCAACATTTCAACTCCCCCTCCCACTCTGCTGAGGACATGGAGGTCCTGGGCCTCCTTCACCACCGCTCCCTCACCACCAGACGCCTGGAGGAATAACACCTCATCTTCCGCCTTGGAACACTTCAACCCCAGGGCATCAATGTGGACTTCAACAGTTTCCTCATTTCCCCTTCCCCCACCTCACCCTAGTTCTAAACTTCCAGCTCAGTACTGTCCCCATGACTTGTCCTACCTGCATAACTCCTTTTCCACCTATCCACTCCGCCCTCCTCCCTGACCTATCACCTTCATCCCCTCCCCCACTCACCCATTGTACTCTATGCTACTTTCTCCCCACCCCCACCCTCCTCTAGCTTATCTCTCCATGTTTCAGGCTCACTGCCTTTATTCCTGATGAAGGGCTTTTGCCCGAAACGTCGATTTCACTGCTCGTTGGATGCTGCCTGAACTGCTGTGCTCTTCCAGCACCATTAATCTATGAATGTTGAGGACCAATTCCGGGCTTACAGTGCTTGAGGTGGTATGCAGCTGGGCATGAAATATTGTATCAGAGATGTGAATATGCGAAGATCTGCCAGGGTGAGCTCTCCAGCTCTCCAGCCAAGGTTCCTCGAGAAAAATGCTCAACAGCCCAGTTTTGTAAGTAATGATGTGAAGAACAGAAGATTAATTGAGAAAGGTTGTCTGAGGTATGGAAGACCAGGCACCATTAAGCTCATTTGACAAAGCACAACAGCTGAAAATGTCAAAATTCAGCCTATAATGTCTCTGAGATGAAACGGTAAACTTTTGCAGTTCGAACTTCTTTTATCAAACAAGAGGTTTCAGAGACAAAGGAACCAGTTGTGAAGACAGATTAGACATAAGGTTCTTTTGGAGGGGAGAAGGCTAAGAGAAGAGCTGACTGAGTTTTCAAAATGAGAGTCTGGACAGAGTCCAAAGGGAGAAACTGTTACCATTGATAAAAAGGACTGAGAACTGGACGTCATAGATTTAGCAACAAAAAAAAATGTGAGAGAAATAAAAATCACACAGTGAATAATCAAGGTCTGGAGTGCATTTCCTGAAGCGTGTTGGAGGGCAGGTTCATGGGAGGCACTCAAAAAGGCAGTAGATGGTTATTTGAATAGAAGCAATATTACAGGCTACAGAAAAAAAAAGATAGGAGAATGGTATTAAGTATTAATGCTCATTTGAACAGCTAATGCAAACACAATGGGCCCAATGACCATCTTCTGCCATGTAACAGATCTGGAATTATGATTCTTTGGAAGCGTAGCAATGTTACACCAACAGGTTGAAATTCAATCAACCTTGCTGCAGCATTCCTGTTCAATCCTTTTCATCATTGTCTTTGACATTCCTCTTAAGCGTTTTACAAAATCTCCATCATTTCATATTCCATATTACCATAGACAACCAAGAATTCTTGATATCTGACAATGGTCTTAATACTCTGCTGCAACCTTTAATCCTAGATGCATTAGCTCACCAAAGTCCCTCTACTCCCCTAATTATTTATGGGTCATTTTTGTTCCTAATATAAAATTGTATGCACTGCATTACAGATCCTAATAATGAGGAAAACAAACTTTTCCCTTCACTCATTGTTTTGTCAATTACTTTTACTTCTGTCTCTTCTGGTTATCCACCCTTCTGCTAGTTCAAAGTTTCTCCTTTTTAGTTAATTTAAACACTAGGCTTATTTGTTCTAAGTCTTGTAAACCACACTTTTCTAATTCCATATTCTTACTCTCAAGATGTATGATGTTACAGTTATTAACACAAATTACATCCATGAGCCTTACACTTCTACAGTGCTTGGCACATCTCAGTTTTGTCCTGTTTCAGCCCAATCTATCCAATAACAGTTAAGTTATCATGACCGGCGATTTTGTTGCGGGAATTGTGACCATCCAATCACCACATCCTGATTCATCTTTACAACCTTTGCATCATCCTTCACCCTGATCAATTACTTGAAGAGAAGGTTAAGGAGTATTTTCCATGGAATTTGAACAACGTTCAATGAGGGTTAGGTAAATAATTTATTTTCCATTTTTTTCAACTTTGATGTACAATGAATCATGCTGAATTAGTGTAGAAAACAAGTGGGAAGAGCTCTATGACTTAAAATTGAGGTCAACTTTAAGAACCCTAATGCCAGACATTAGCATTCCATTAGTGTTTAAATTGCTCCATGTAGCTGTCTTACAGAAAGAATAATAAGTAAGTAAAATATTTTGCTTTCTGTTTTGAAATATAGCATTGTCCCTGGTGCAATGAACTTAAAATTTATAAAATTTGTCTTCCTAAATGAAGAGTAATTTGTCCAATGGCTGAAAGCCGGATCTTTTTCCTCCTCATTCCTCACTAACATTGAAAGCAAATAACTGTGAATTCATCCTGACTTAGATGGTATATCCATATTAGTACCCAAAAGAAAACTATCAATGATATCCTTCAATCAATAGAATTAAATGTTACTCGATAATGGGCTTATCTGTCTTGTGGCAGAATGAGAAAAGATGCTCAGCAAGCAAAGGCCCAAGATCTTCAACATCTCCCTAGTATATTTTTAGGTTTTATAGAGTCATGCAAAAGACTGGACTTAAATTCTACAAGTAGCAAGATTATAAACCTCAATAAATGAAGATCACAAAAATGAAGTACTTGAATGAAAGACTTGGAATTTAGACTGTAATTTTGAAAATTATTTCTCAAACAATTCAACCTTATTAATTTATTCACAGGATGTGATGGCACTGGCTAACCCAGCATTTAATGCTCATCTCTAGTTGTCCTTGAGAAGTGGTGGTGAGCTGCTTTCTTGCACTGCTGAAATCCATTTGGTGTAGGTCCACCCACAGTGCTGTCAACGATGGAGTTATAAGGCTTTGAGTCGAAAAGTGTGGCATCTGAAGAGCTGCCTGACCTGCTGTGTTTTGCCAGTCCCACACTTTTTGACTTTGACTCTTCAGCATCTACAGTGCTCCCTTTCTCTTAGTTACAAGACTTTGAGTCAACAACAGTGTATAAATGGTGATTTAGTTCCAAGCCAGGATGGTGAGTAGCTTGGAAGGGAACTTGCAGGTAGTAGCACACCCATGAATCTGCTGTCCTTGTCTTTCTGATGCTAGAGGTCATAGGTTTGGAAGGAGTTACGGTGAGTAGTTGCAATGCAATTTGTTAGTCATACACACTTGTTACTTCTGTACATCAGTGGTGGAGGAAGTAAATGCTAAAGGAGTTTGATACACAGTAAATGGCAGGACTATCAGTGCACTGATATACAGAGAGATCTTGGGTGCAAGTCCATAGCTCATTGAAAGTGGAGGGATATGGACCATGTGCAAGCAGATGGGATCAGTTTAGAATGGCTTCATGCTTAGCACAGACATAATGAAAGAGGCGTGTTCCTGTACTATATTGTTCTATCTTCTCTATGTGGTGTCAGTCGAGTGGGCTGTTTTGTACTGGATTGTGCTGAGCTTCCTGAGTTTTGTTTGAGCTGCACAGACCACATAATTAAACAATATTTCATCGCAGTCCTTATCTAATCCTTGTAGATTTTGGAAAGGCTATGGGGAGTTAGAATGTGAGTTACTCGTTGCAGAATTCCCAGTCTCTGATCTACCACTGTAGCCACAACATTTATGTATCAGTCAAGTTCAGTTTCTGATTAATGGTAGCTCCCAGAATGTTAATAATGTGCTCTGATGGTGAGTCATACTAGACTCAAAAAGTTAACTCTATTTATCTCAACAGATGCCACCAGATTTGATGAGTTTCTCCAGCATTCTCTGTTCATTATAGTGTGGGATGGATTCAGCAAGGACATTGTCATTGAATGTCAAAGGTTGGAAATCTCTTGGTCATTGGAAATGGTCATTGCTTGGCACTTGCATAGTGTGAATGCAAGTACTGAAGCACTTAAACCTATCAAAACCTATTTGCCACTTGTCAACTCAAAGCTGAATGCTGTCAGTTCATGCTGCATTTTGATAGGTTTGAATGCTTCAGTACTTGTTGAATCATGAATGATGCTGAACACTGTGGTGTCACCAGTAGACTCTCTCAATTCTAACCTTATTATGGAAGGAAAGTCATTGAAGAAACAGCTGAAGATAGTTGGAATAAGCTTTTTACTAGAATGTCGGATCAGTTTTTTGACAATGATTTCTTAGTTTTTAATTCCAGAATTATCAATTCAATTCTAATTTCACCATCTGCCATGATTCAAACATATCTCCCCAGAACATCAGCTTAAGTGTCTGCATTACTAATCCAGTGATAATGCCTCTACACCACCACCTCTCCAATTTTTGGTAGACTATCTGACATGAGAAACAAACTTGCAGATGTTCCAGGCACACACTAATGCTGTCTTGTCTCATTGGACCTATCACTCATCACTTTTCTTCTACCTTCATGGAATATGGATGTCACTGGCCAAGGCCACCATTTCCTCCCATCCTAATTGCCCCTGAATTGAGTAGCTTGGATATTTCAGAAAGTAGCTCAAAGTCAACCATGAGGATCTGGAGTTACATGTAAACTAAACTGCGTTGGAATAGCAGATTTCACATCTCATCCTGCTGAAGGACATCGGATGACCTCAAACACTTCTAACATGCATTGTCTTGACAGCAAAACTGCAGATTAAAACTTTTAAACCTGCTTTAAGATGAAGGTTCCAACATTGAAAACAATTTCTGAACTGAGGCTGGACCAGTGTTTTACAAAATCTTTTCTTTCATGCTCTATTTTACACTTGTAAAGCTCAAGATCCATATTAATTTTTAACTACCATTTCAACTTGCCTTGCCACGTTCAACAATTGATGCATGTAAACACCCTGGTTCCTTTGCTTTTGCATCACTTGACACAGCAAAGAAACTGCTCACTTATCTTTACCTTTGGTTCTGTCAAGCCATTCAGTTCCAATAATCATGATGGTTTTGGCCCAAACACGGACTCATGAGGTGACATTGATCACCTTTAACATCAAAGCAGCCTTTGCAATAATGTGGCATTAAGGATTCCAAAGAAAATGTTCTGCTGAATGGAGTCACACTTCCAGAAAAGAAGATGGTGGTGGTTTCTGCACATAAATCAGCTCAATCCTGGGACATCAGTGCAGAAGTTCCTAAAAGTGGTGCCCTAAACCGAGCAATCTTAGGTTGATCACCAATGACCATCCCTCTATCATAAGATCAGAAATGGGATGCTCATTGATGATCGTGCAAAGTTCAGCACCATTGACAACTCCTCAGATATTGAAGAAGAACATGTCCGGGTACAGTAAAACCTGGACAGTATTCAATAGGAAGTAACATTCATGTTATGCAAATGTCAGGCAATGACCATTTTCTTTTCTATGTATCTGATCAAGTCCAGTTTCTGGTCAATGGTAGCTCCCAGGATGTTAATAATGTGCTCCGATGATGAGTCATAGCAGACTCAAAAAGTTCACTCTATTTATCTTGACAGATGCTACCAGATTTGATAAGTGTCTCCAGCATTCCGGACAGCTGGAACTGACAACCGGAAGCGGCAGATTCAAACCATTATAAATGCCGGAGGAAACATCACAGAAGCGCTTCACAGGAGGCTCCCAAGCACTGAGGATGAAACCTAGACAGGGGACGAAACGTCTGCAACACAAATTCCCTGCTCGGTGAACAGAACCACAACAACGAGCACCCGAGCTACAAATCTTCTCACAAACTTTGATTTATTATATCCGTTGCTCCCGATGCGGTCTCCTCTACATTGGGGAGACTGGACGCCTTCTTGCAGAGTGCTTTAGGGAACATCTCCACGACACCTGCACCAATCAACCTCACCACCCCATGGCCAAACATTTCAACTCCCCCTCCCACTCTGCTGAGGACATGCAGGTCCTGGGCCTCCTCCACCATCTCTCCCTCACCACCCGATGCCTGGAAGAAGAACGCCTCATCTTCCGCCTAGGAACAATTCAACCCCAGGGCATCAATGTGGACTTCAACAGTTTCCTCATTTCCCATCCCCCCACCTTACCCCAGTTCCAACCTTCCAGCTCAGTACCATCCTCATGACCGGTCCTACCTGCCAATCTTCCTTCCCACCTATCTGCTCCACCCTCCTCTCTGACCAATCACCTTCATTCCCCCCCCCCACCCACCCATTGTACTCTTTGCTACCTTCCCCCACCCTCCTCTCTGACCTATCGCCTTCATCCCTTCCCCTCATCCACCTATTGTACTCTTTGCTACCTTCTCCCCAGTTCCACATCCCTCCCATTTATCTCTCCACCCTGGAGGCACCTTGCCTTCAGTCTTGATGAAGGGCTTTTGCCCGAAACATCGATTTACCTGCTCCTCGGATGCTGCCTGACTGGCTGTGCTTTTCCAGCACCACTCTAATCTAGACTCTGATTTCCAGCATCTGCACTCCTCATTTTTGCCTAGTAATATTAGTGATGCCTAGTGTAGTTCATCCATTTACCTGTTTTAAATCATTGTGCCTGTAACAGTGACAAATAGCAGCTACGATATCTCAACTGTAGTACATGAAGACAACTTAATCTAGAGATGAATTAATAGAAATAAAATGTCAAGTTCATATTTCAAATTTGATAACACTTTTTCTTGGACTTTTAGCTTGAAGACAATACAAGGTCAATCATTCAAAGTAGATTTAAATATGAAGCTGTTATTACATAATTTACTTAGCAATAACTAAGGATGCATAATTATGGAATTATTTGGCTAACAACTGACTAATCTACAGTCATATTATTAGCTGTGCAAGGATTCAGGTCTTGCTATTAACTAGCTTCAAACCAGCCTTTTTTTTTTGCTGTGAGAAATCTCCATATAGTTAGTATGGCCAATGTTGTGACAACTGTTTTGACGGTTCAACAAGAAATGAATGCTTAAAAATGGCTTGAGGCAAACCGAAAACACCAATAAACTACAGATCTGTGGGCAGATTCAGAAACAATGTAGAAGTAGAACTTCACAATTAAATTTAAAATAAACACATGAAGTGTATGTCAAAGACAATATGTAGGTTATGGGAGGGTTTGGATATAAAAGCAGTGTAAATGGTTACAAACCCCACACAGTTGGCAGCATAACTGATTTTCAAAGATCTAGATGAAAAGGAAATGTCCAGCTGACATCTAATCAGTCATTTTAATTTATTCCTTTCCTAATTCCTAGCAATAGCATCATTAAAAAAAAACTTTTATTAACTGCCTAGAAACAAATAATGCTTGCTGCTTTATTAAAAGTAGGCACATATAAATTTTACAAGTTACAATGAATTAAGGTTGATGAGATTTTCCTCTTTCTTCCTTGAAAGTGGAAAGACTGTGATTGGCTTCAAGAGAATATAGACAGGCATCTGGAATTGGCAGACAACATGGAGATGAAATTTAATGCCAAAATTTATATATTTTGGCAGGAAAAACAAAGAGACAGCAAGATAAAATAAAGGATCTACATGTTAGACATTAAGAAATCACCAAACATCTATTTTACTTCTCTGTACAACACATTGTTTGTGTTGATTCTGCGATTAGTATGGAATTTATTGCAAACATAGTTTATTTCTTCCCTTGAGAAGTTAAAATATAATAAACCACCTGATACAATGGACTAATTCATAACCTAACACCCGCATAGAGACAATTGATTTGATTTGATTTATTGTAGTCACGAGTACCTAAATACAGTGAAAAACCTTGTTTGCAAGCAGTACAGGTAGACCATAGTAAGCAAGGACATCCATAACATAGAGTGCTTAGAAAGAGTAAGGCATACAGATTATACTACACAGGAGGTGCGCAAAGCACGATCAATATTAACAAGATCAGCATCATTTGAAGTCAGAGAGACCATTCATCAGTCTAATGGCAGGAAGAAGCTATTCTTGAACCTGTGGTCTGCGTGTTCAAGCTTCTGTATCTTACGATCCTGAGCAGAGCAGTTGCTCTACTAAGCTGCTATGCACCTGGATAGTATGCTTTCTATGGTGTATCTGTAAAAGTTGGTGAAGGTCCTTATGGACATGCTGAATTTCCTAAACTGCCTGAGATAGAAGAGGAATTGTTGTGCCTTCTTGATCGTTGTACCTATGTGGGAAGTCCAAGAGAAGGTTGTCGGTTATCATCACTCTGAGGAACTTGGTGCTGTCATCGCTCTCAACCTCGGTTTCATTAATGTAGTTGGAGGTGTGTTCTCTTCTTTTCTTTCTGAAGTCAATGATTAGTTCTTTTGTTTTGTCAACATTGAGAGAGAGGTTATAATCATTACATCACGACACCAAGCCATCTATCTCGTTTCTGTATTCTGACTCATCATTGTTTGATATCCGACCCACAATGGTGATGTCATCAGCAAACTTGTCGATGGTATTCATTTGGAATTTGGCTACACATTCGTGGGTGTACAGGGAGTACAGTAGGGGGCTAAGAATGCATCCTTGGGGGGGGGGGGGGGGTGCTCTAGTGTTGAGGGTTATTATGGATGAGGTGCAGTTACCTACCTTCACTGATTGCGGTTTATGGGTCAGGAAGCTGAGGATCCAGTTTCAGTGGGTGGAGCTGAGACCTAGGTCTCAAAATTCCGAGATCAGTCTGGAGAGGATTATGGTGTTGTAGACGGAGTTGTAGTCAATAAGTGGGTGTCTGGTGTATCTATCCTCGTTGTCCAGATGTTCCAGGGATGAGTGCAGGGCGAGGGAAATGTCATCCTCTGTGAATCTGTTATGTCAGTAGACAAACTGTAGGAGATCAAAGCAGGCTGGGAGGCTTGAGTTGATGTGGGCCATGACTAACTTATCGAAGAACATGATTATGGAGATCAGAGTCATTAGGCAGTGGTCATTAAGGCATGTTGCGCATGCTTTCTTTGGTACGGGGATGATGGAGGTCTTCTTGAATCAGGCTTGTAGGAAGGAGAGGTTGAAGATGTCAGCGGATACCTCTGCCAGCTGGTCCACACAGGATCTAAATGCACTGCCAAATCCATTTCTTTCCCTAGGTTGACTCTCAGGAAGTCGAGAGTGTGTTGCTGGAAAAGCACAGCAGGTCAGGCAGCATCTGAGGAGCAGGAGGATCGGCGTTTTGGGCCAGAGCCCTTCATCAGGAATCTGGTTCAGACCAGATTACTTTTTGTGAAGGATCTCACTTCAGCTTCTGCTTGAAGGCTGGGAGGAGCAACACGGCATTGTGATCTCATTTTCCGCAGTGTGGGTGGCGGATGGAGTGGTAAGTGTCTTTGATGGGAGTGTAGAAGTGCTATAGGCTGTTCGACCCTCTAGTGGGGCAGGAGATGTGTTGGTTATATTCTGGCAGCACACCCTCTTGGGGTTGGCCTGGTTGATGTCGCCGGCCATGATGAATAAGGCTTGGGGAATCTCGCCTCCAGAGTGTTTGTGATAGTGAAAATTTAATCCAGGCCATTCTTCACACCTACCTTGGGTGGTTATGTAGACTGCTGTCAGAATGGCAGAGGTGAACCTATGCAGAAGATAGTAGGGGTGGCATTTTACTTTAAGTTATTCTAGGTCTGGAGAGCAGTGGCTCGCCAGGGTTGCCATGTTCAAGCACCCAGTGGTTGATTCGGAAGCATAACCCTCTGCCTTTTGCCTTGCCCAAGGACACCATGCAATTCATATAATGTATTCCTAGCTTACAAGGCACAGTCAAGAGTGAACCATGTGTCTGTGAAACAGAGCATACAGCAGTCTCTCAGTTCCTGTGGAAGGTAAGTCTAGATCTCAGTTAATCTATTTTGTTTTCGATAGCTTGGATGTTTGCTAGGAAGATGCTGGCAAGGGGGGACTTGAGACTGTATTGTTTCAGTCTCACCTGTAATGGACCAATTCACAACCAAACAACTCCATTGAGACAATGGACTCATTCACAACCAAACACCCTCCTGAAGACAATAGGCTAATCCATAATCAAATACGCCCACAGAAACAACTGGAAGAACCTTTTTTAAAACTGTTTGGAGGTGTGTCTAAAAGTAGAACATACTTAGCACATGGGCAGGCCATGTTTTCTTTTGAAAACACATTCTCTCTGCTCAATACATGGTAAAATGACAAATCTAATGGGCAAGCAGGTAAGAATTTCTGCCTACAACCAGGACCTTCCAGGCTTCTGATTTCCAGGCAACATATTTCAAGAGCACTCATAGAGCACTATATTTTCTACAGTCAAGAAGTATCATTCAACCTCATTCACCTTTGGACACATCAGAGGCCAGGAAAACAAAGCACTTAGGTAAGTTTCCCTGAAAGATTTTCTGAAGGCTGTCCAGGAGGAATGGGAAGTTTTATTTCTCTATGCAAACCTATCCTTGTGCATCTGTAACACAACTTATTATTCAATTTGAACATAAAAATTTAAGCCTTGCAGTTGTGACCATATAATTTCTTAAGTCCTTTGAATTATTTGAAATAACTGTGCAATCATAGTCATAATAAATCGAGATAAACAGAGGTCATATTTACACTCAACTTTAAAGATGATCAATCCTTGTTTAACTGGATAAACTGAGACTTTTTAACCCTCTAACAATATCAAAATCTGCTTTTACCAGTGCTTTCTCAAGCTGCACTAAGGTTATATGTCTTCACTCTGAAAAATATTTTGCCTGGTAATGCTGTTAGAGGAGGTGGGTCGAAGCAGATATAATATCATTGTTTAAGAGGCATTAAGAAAGACACATGAAGAGGCAGAGAACAGAGAGAAATGGACAATGTGCAGCCAAATGGGATTAGTTTACAATAGCATAATACATGGCACAGACATCGTGGGCTGAAGGGACTGTTCTTGTGCTGGACTGTTCTATGCTCCACAACTCCACTTTCCTGCTTTTTCCACATAACCCTTGATTCTGTTACTGAATAAAAATCTATCTGTCTCAGACCTGAATATATTAAATGACTTGAACTTTTCATTGGCATTTCTGGCACAACATCAACCATTTTAATTTTTCTACTGTCCTCACTCTGTCTAACATACCTTTCTCTGAACTCGAAGGGCTCGTTTCTCTGAGATTTGATGCTGGTATTTGCAGGTGCTGACTAATGTGCTGAGTATGTACAGCATTTACTGTATTTAGTACAGGTAGCAATGGTTAGCTATAGCACTAATGACTCAAAAAACAAATAACACTGTTTATAAGAACAAAAATCATGACCAATGATCTTGACTAAGCCAGCAGGTGAAGCATCCCCTGTTGCCCTTGATACTCCTAAATTAGATGGAAAATAAAATAGTCAGCATGGGTTCATTCTCCTAATTGCTTTCTAATGATCCATACTAGAAAAGTGTATGCTTGGACATAGGTGAGGTCTGAATCAAGCTTGTGCTTAAACACTCTCTACACACAAATAAGTTTCCACCACACAAAGAAGAGTATCATAACTGAAACGATGAAGGGCTTATGCCCGAAACGTCGATTCTCCTGCTCCTTGGATGCTGCTTGACCTGCTGCGCTTTTCCAGCAACACATTTTCAGCGCTGATCTCCAGCATCTGCAGTCCTCACTTTCCCTTCTAAGAATTAAACCATTGCAAAGATTGGGAAGTATAAATCTGAACTGAAAATGGAACAGTGTAATAAAGGACTCAGTAACTACAATACTGTAGTCCCTATGTCCTTGATTATATATTCTGATGATCAACTGGCTTTAATGATCTGATTAAATATCGTGCACAATCGTGGTGGAATGCTTCAGTCAAGAATGGGACTTAATAAGCTGAGATAATGCTATTGTAAATTATGGGCCCTGATGACATTATAAATTTGCTTCAAGGGCTTTAGGTTTCCTCATAAAAGTAAGTCCAGAAAGCTTGTGAAATAATTTTCCTGTCCGGTCTTAATAATTACATCTCTAACTGTTGTGTTGATACTATTTCATAGTTAGAAAAGGACAACTAATATGAACGGACACTAAAATAGATGAGGATAGTTAAAAAAAAGAACATGATTGCAAATCGTAATTAACACCACTCTCTGTATTCCTTCACAACATTATCTTTCCCAGCACCTGAACTAAGCATGTGTCCAACTCCTTGCTGCATCCTTGTGTTAGGTAACCTTGTACACTACAGTCTCCTCTTTCTCACTCACCTTAGCGACCAAAATTTAAAATCTGGCACTGACTTGATTGTTGCATCAAGAAGTTATGTTGAGATTAATTACCATGTCACAAGTCATCTTGAGTTGAGGACAGCAAACTTTTATTTTTTTAAAACGTGAATGCAAATGCTCAGTTTTAAATGTTCTTCTTCCCCTGCTTAGAGTAATATGTTACAGCTCAGAAGGACCCGTTGTGGTCGTGTCTGCACCCTATTCTCTCCGTACAGCACAGCAAATCTTTTCTGTTCATATAATTATTCACATAAAAGACATCTGAGGAGGCAAAGTCAGTGATAGTATTTGAAAACTGGAATAAATTCAGAGTCCAGCAAAGTGGGACTAAAAAAAGGTAATAACAAAGGCAGGGAAAATAAACTATGAGAGAAAACTAGCAAGGAATATAAAGACTGACAATAAGAGCTTCTTTCAAAATATAAAAAGGAAGAGAGAGATAAAAATGAATACAGGCTCTTTAAATGTCCTTAGAAAATAAATCAGGAAGATAGCTACAGGTAACAAGGAAATGGCAGAGGAGTTAAACAGATATTTTGCATTAGCCTTTATGGAAGAAAATACTTTGAACATCCAATTAATATGAAAGGATATGGAGGAGGAATTACGTTCTGTCACCATCGCTAGAGAAGTAATGCTAGACAAACTAATGGCACAGAAGTTCTCTGGTCCTGATGGCTCGCATTCTAGGATTATAAAAGATGGAGCAACAGATATAGTGAATGCATTGGTTGTAATTTTGCAAGCAAATTCTTGTATTATGGAAAGGTACAACAGGTTTGGAAAATTACCAATTTGACACCTTTTTCAAAAAAGGTGGTAAAAAGTGTGCACCTACAGGCCGATTAGCCTAACATGTTGGAAAAATATTGGAATCATTTTTTATGGAAGTAATAGCAGAACATTTTGAAAATCATAATCTAATCAAGCAAAGCCAGCATGGCTTCAGGAAAGGGAAAATGGGTCTAACTAATTTATTAGCTTTTGATGAAGTCTCAACTAGAGTAGACAAACGAGAAAGAGTAGATGTGTGCCATTCCTGGAATGGCAGGATTGCCTTACACGGAAAGACTGAAGCGACTGGGCTTGTATACCCTTGAGTTTAGAAGACTGAGAGGGGATCTGATTGAAACGTATAGGATTATGAAAGGATTGGACACTCTGGCAGGAGGAAACATATTTCCGCTGATGGGGGAGTGCCGAACCAGAGGACACAACTTAAAAATACGGGGTAGACCATTTAGGACAGAGATGAGGAGAAACTACTTCACCCAGAGAGTGGTGGCTGTGTGGAATGCTCTGCCCCAGAGGGCAGTGGAGGCCCAGTCTCTGGATTCATTGAAGAAAGAATTGGATAGAGCTCTTAAAGATAGTGGAGTCAAGGGTTATGGAGATAAGGCTGGAACAGGATACTGATTGGGAATGATCAGCCATGATCATATTGAATGGCGGTGCAGGCTCGAAGGGCTGAATGGCCTACTCCTGCATCTATTGTCTATTGTCTATTGTCTATTTGGACTTCCAGAAGATGTTTGACATGGTATGTTACAAAAGGTTAAATCATAAAAAAAGACCTCCTTTGTTGGATGTTGTATATTGGTGGGGATAGAAAATTGGTTCATGGCAAGGACTAGAGATACTTTTCTCAGTTGGCAACATGTAACCAATAGGACTTCATAGGGATTAGTGCTGGGATCACAACTGTTTATAATATATTAATGATTTGGAGAAAGGAACCAAAAGTAATGTAGCCACATTTGCAGATGACATGAAAATTCGTGAGAGTCAAATTGCAAGGCAAATACAAACAGTTTAGAGAGATATTGATTCACTAATAATTGATATTTGTTTGTCTTACTCCTGTTCCTACTCTGGGAAAAGAGTTCCAAAGACACATTTCTGTTTGAGAGAAAAAAAGTTCTCCCCATCACCGTTTTAATTGGGAGATTTCTTATTTTTACACTTTGTCTCTTCCTAGCCTCTCACAAAAGAGGAAATATCATTTCAGCATCCAACCAGTCAATTTTTCTTTTTTAATCTTTTTATATAATTTGTTCAAATGAGTTTGCATACTCTGTCAATCAAATATTTGACCATTGAAATGTACAGTGAAGAGGATCTCTGGAGAGAAGACTCACCTTATCTGAAAGTTAATCACTTGTTTTCCCTCAACAATCAGCTCTTTGTATCAAGAATGAACAGGCAACATTAAGGGCAGGTTTCTTTCTCTTGGGCCAGTGTCATTCTAGAAATAAGATCTAAATTATTTTCTTGGTTATGAGAAAAACAGAACTGTCAAGCTGCACATAGCACATGTCCATAGAGCTGATTCACTACAGAGCTATAAATAGAGTCCACTTCTTTCCCTGGCAAAAGGCCTCAAGAGCCTTGCATTGCTGAAGGTGGAGTTGATGGAGGCACTCTGTTACATTTAAACTGGCAGTCTCCCAGAGTTAATTCATTTGAGGCAAGCATTTACAAGACCTACCCATTAATCAACAGGCCTCTTTATCTCACTGAAGGGTCTGCTCTCCGTGGACCTTCATACAGAGGGGTAAATGTTTTTTGTATCACAGTTACTATAGTCTCGCATAATGACCTTTGAAGGATCAACAGTCCAGTAGCTAAATGGGGAAGGCAAATGTGCGTAATTGTTGGAGGCTGATAGAGGTTTACAAAATTATGAGGGGCATGGATAGGATAAATAGACAAAGTCTTTTCCCTGGGGTCAGAGAGTCCAGAACTAGAGGGCATAGGTTTAGGGTGAGAGGAGAAAGATATAAAAGAGACCTAAGGGGCAACTTTTTCACGCAGAGGTTGGTACATGTATGGAATGAGCTGCCAGAGGATGTGGTGGAGGCTGGTACAATTGCAACATTTAAGAGGCATTTGGATGGGTATATGAATAGGAAGGGTTTGGAGGGATAAGGGCTGGGTGCTGGCAGGTGGAACTAGATTGGGTTGGGATATCTAGTCGGCATGAACAGGTTGGACCGAAGGGTCTGTTTCCATGCTGTACATCTCTATGACTCTATAACTTATGTTTACTCTGTCCAGGGAGCAGATAATAATGTTGATATTTCTGGTCTTTTTGTAATCTAATCATAATATAAGTTATGCACATGGAGTTTGAATATAACCAGGTTTCCCCTTTTCACACCTGAGTAGCACTGCAGTACACTTCAAGGTAATAAGCAGCTGAAAATGGTGCAGGATACAAATTCAATGTCTGTGAAGCACTTGTGTATTGTTGGACACAGATCAGAAGCAATTTGTATTTTAAAAATAAAGCTGACCATTGAAGTAATGCAAACACAAAAGATAAACTGTTCCTTCCTCCAGGGACACACTTGAAGATACAGTTGGATGGTTATATATTTGACTGATGAAGGGTTATGCCCAAAACAGCGACTCTCTAGCTCCTCAGATGCTGCCAGACATTCTGTGCCTTTTCCAGTGCCACACTTATCAACTCTGACCTCTCCAGAATCTGCAGCCCTCACTCTCTTGTTTTTTATTTGACTGACAAACTAAGGCTTCCATATCAATCATACAGGTCCTATCTATCTTAATGATTACTTCTTCTACCATTTTTTTTTAACAGCTTAAAAAATTGCTGGAGGATCATTTTTTTTAAACTTACTGATGTGCCATTTATGATTCGGTACCTTCTCCTTTGCCTTATTTCTTGTGAAATTACTTATTACTGGAAGAGCAACAACACCCATATATGGTTGTTGATGAGATTTACCTGGCACTCACCATAAGCCCGATCAATCATTTCACTAGCAAATTGAGGAACCAGTCTGGAGTATCTTCTATTATAGGTGTCTGTGGTGTCTTGAAGCTGCTTACTGCTTGTTTCTATGTAAGGTTTATCAAGGCCTTCCTTCTAATAATTTGCCTTTATTTAGAACTGTACACAGTGGGATTGCAAATACAGTTCTTTAGTGGAGCGTTTAAGACTTCTCTGCCTCTTTGTATGGTCATTCTCATCTCCTCTTTTACTGATATCCGAATTGTGATATCAGTTTCATCATCACAAATCCCATAACATCACTTCTGCTCCAAAGTTTCTCTCTGTTTGCTCTACTTTATTCCAGTAATATATTTTTACTTCCTTACTTAGACTTTTTGATCATTAATATCATAATCAACATCACTATTGCCATTGTCACTATTATCAGCATCTCCTCCCCTCAGTCCTCAGAGTGCGTATCTCACAGGATGAGATGATCTGGAACTATGATTGGATGCTACAATCTAGTTCACTTTAATTTAACACAAAAGTGATGGCTTTGTACCACTCTGTACACCACCTGATGTAGTATACATCCTCTGGTTATTATATTTGGTCTCATACCATGTAGTCTCATTTTTTGGCTCGAATAAGATTTAATGCCTTTCTGCTCCTGCTGAATGTCTCTTCGGACAACATAACACCTTGGTTTGTCTGTTCCTGCAATGATTGTAGTTTATAACTTCCTGTCTATTAATCAGACTTTCTCCCCTAGTTTTAGGGTTGACAACGTTTTCAACTGTATCTGGAGTTGTACCATCTCTGCTACTTTTGGTGTGGAGCTTTTCAAGTTGTTTAACTTCTCATGACCTTGAAAATTATGTTTGGCTTCTAAAATTGGTAAATCTGTTTTTAAGCTCCTCCCTATTGACAATCCCATTGGTAAACACCCTGTCCACAAGCCTATTAATGTGAAAAGCTCCCTCCTTCTCCAGTACTGGTGCCAATGTCCCATAAATTTGAAAGTTTTTCTCCCACACCAGGCTTGTGTTTACCTCTTTGGTCTTGTTGACCCTGTGCCAATTATCTTGTGGTTCAGGTTATAATCCAGAGATTACCTTTTCAATTCTGTTTTTTAATATTGCTCATATTCCTTTACCAGCACCTCTTTCCTGTTCTACATATATCATTGATATCTATGTAGACAACAACAACTGGATCTTTCCCCTCCCACTCCATGTTCCTTTGCAACCTGCACCTCTACCTTATGATGGAGGAGAGGTCACTGATGAAGGAGTTGAAGATGATTGTGCCTAGCGCACTACCCTGAGGAACTCTTGCAGAGATATCCTGGAGTTGAGATGACTAATCTCTAACAATCACAACCATCTACCTACAGGCCAGACATAATTCTAATCCGTGGAACGTTTGTCCCCTGATACTCATTGATTCCAGTTTTGCTCAGGGTCCCTGAAGTCAAACTCAGTCAAATGTGGGCTTCATGCCATGGGCACCTCATCTCTAGAATTTGTCTTTTGTCCATATTTGAACCAAGGCACTAATAAGGTCAGGAGGTGAATCATCAGTGAATGCACAATATTCAGCACCATCAGTGAATCATCAGGTACTGAAGCAATCCATATTCAAATGCAACAAGATATGGACAATATTCAGGTTTGGGCTGACAAGTGGCAAGTAACATCTGCAACTTACAAATGCCAGGCAATTATCATCTCCAATAATAGACAGTCTAACCACTATCCCTTGACATTCAATGGTGTGACCATCACTGAACGACAACTCTCAACATTCTGGGGTTACCATTGATCAGAAACTCAACTGGATTTGCCACATAAATACAGTGGCTAAAAGAGCAAGTCCAAGACTAAGAATATTGTGGCGAGTAAGTCATCTCCTGACTTCCCAAAGCTTGAACCCCATTTATAAAGCACAAAGAAGGTGTGTGATGGAATATTCCTCATTTGCCGGGCTGGATGCAGCTCCAAAAACATTCAAGCAGCTTGACATCAGCCAGGATAAAGCAGCCCACTGAATTAGCACCATGTCCATAACTATCTAATCCCTCCACCACCAACACTGAGTCATAGCAGTTTGTACTATCTACAAGTTGAATTGCAGAAATTCACCAGAGATCCTTCAACAGCACCTTCCTTACCCACAACCATTTCCATCTGGAAGGATAAGTGCAGCAGATACTTGGGAGCACCTCTAAATATAAGTTCCTCTCCAAGCTATTTACTGTCTTGACGAGGAAATATATCCTTCACTGTTGCTGTGTAAAAGTCCTGGAATTCCCTCCTTAATGGCAATATGGGTCAATCTTACAGCACATGGACAGCAGTGGTTCAAGAAGGTAGCTCACCACCACCTTCTCAAAGATAACCAGGCACAGGCTATAAATGCTGACAAGCCAGTGGTGCCCACATTCCAAGAGTGAATAAAACAAAAACTTGACAGCATCAATTTGCAATAACTTCCTATAACATTCAATGACCACCTTGATAATCAGTTAGTGACTCTGGTGACTGTAAATTTTACTGTCTCGTGCATTTAAAACTGATGTGAGGTCTGGAAGGAATGCAAAAGGGACAATTAAAAATAACTGAAAGAAATGAAGGTACAGAAAGAGGATAACTTTTTTAAAAAAAGCCAGATAGCAACCAAATTGAAAAAGAAACACCAACGTTCAGAGCTGGACATACATTTCCTTATAAGGATGATGTGCAGCAGGAGACCAGATTTGCAACTAGGAATGTAGTTCCATTGAGGATTCCTCCTTTTTAATCTTAAAACTTGTGGCTTTGTTGTGCAGCTACAAATGACAAATAGTTAAACTTAATAAAAAACTAAAGAACTGTGGATGCTGCAAATCAGAAACAAAAACAAAAGTTGCTGGAAAAGCTCAGCAAGTCTGGCAGCATCTGTGCAGAGAAATCAAAGTTAACATTTTGGGTCCAGTGACCCTTCCTCAGAATTCTCAAACATTTTGTTTTAGAAATGGTGAAGCTTGTTCACACAAGATGATTCAAGGCTCAATTTAATCAACAAGCTAGCATTTGGTGTTTTGATGAAATTATGTCATTCCTGGGAGTACTGTCCACTTTGTCAGTGTTTATGAAAAAGACTACAAAGTCTCATAGTATAATGCAATCGACAAATAATGATGTAATGAATTATGTTACTTTGTCATCAGCAGAGCAACTTGGAAAAAGAGAACCAAACATCACACCAGAAAGAAGCAAGTAAAGATAGATGCCTTAGACATCACACTTGAGAACTGTGTTCTGTAAATGTATTGTTGCAAATAAGGAGTATTATGATGCTTAAGGAGTGCAAGAACCTTCTTCTGAGATAGCAGGCTCTAAGAATTGATGTGTAGACACATAGAGCTCAGAGACATTAGGGAAAGGTATCCAGAAAATGGGAAAGCACAGATTTTACGTAGGTCTCACTCATTTAATCAACAGTCATATGAGAAATCCATCCTATTTCATCAGTCAATAGCAGTTTGGACAAATAGAAAGAAGCTGAGGAAGGGTCACTGGACCAAATTTCTCTCCACAAATGCTGCCTGTCCTGCTGAGCATTTCCAGCAATTTCTGCTTCTGTAGCAAGAAACAAGTTCTTTAGTAAATTAGATGCACAAAGAGGATTTTGACAGATATCCCACAGACGAAGAGTTAAGATTGCTAACGATATTTCTTGCACTATTCAAGTCACATTGTTTTAACTGTTTACCATTCAAAATCACTTCCATATTAAAAGTCTTTCAGAGAGCAATGTCAAAAATTCTGGAAAGAAAACATTGAAGCATTTGTCAAACATGTAATATTCTAGTGCAAAATAAAACAGAAAAGGAACATCGCCATAAGGTCAGGGAAGTGTTAAGGGCAGAACAGAAGGTAGGCCTTACACTAAATGAGGAATGTTAGTTCTCAAAAACAACAATCACATTTCTGATGTTATGAGACCAGTTGATGATAATGTTGGACAAGCTATACCCCAAAGTGAGACCTGGCCTGATTGATTATAAGTTTTAATTTTGCTCTTTGTTTTCTGTAATGGTTTGCCATTGAACATACTCACAAAATATGACAACATATTCCCAACATAAAAAAAGCAATAAAGTTTCTCGCACAAAAAAAGGGAAAAAAAACATGCTATTTTGTACTGTAAAAAAAAACTACCTGAAATGGTTTCATTACAAATGTTAGAAAACAAAATTATTCAAGCCTTTATTCTCAATCTTAGACATATGCAAACCTCAGTAAAAGGTCACTTTATTTCTATTTTAAAATTCCTATTCAGTGGCATAGCTGTAATTAATTTCCATTTGGCAAATCTCTGCATTCACTCATCAGTTAATGTCTCTTTCTGATGCCTTTAAACAAACTGCTAACACAGCTCCCTAACTCCTTAACATGTTTCCCTTAATCTCCTATATCCAACAGCATTGTAGGATGTCTTCTGCTCTGATACTTATTCTTTCTGTTCTGAAGACATTTCCCTTTTCACTTCTAAACCACACAGGAGTTTGTTTCTTCTGCCATGACTCTTTTGGAGAGTGCTAAATTGCACTGCTAATGTTACAAGCTTTTTTCTCTTTGAATGACCTGCTTCTCTCTGAAAGATAGAAGGAATAGATGATTAAAAAGTTGCCAGCAATGCCCAAATTCCATGAATGAATTTCAAAAAAATGAATTTTAAAAATCCTCCTTAACCTTCTTGAGATTCTTAATCTTAAAATAACTTGTTTCTGTCCTTGTCTCCCCATATCCTAGGACACCTTGTTGCTAGAATTCAGTCAATTCTTTCCCTCTTTTCTCCCCTTGTTTTCCAAGCGATGAACTATTTCTATCAAGGGTATTTTTAAAGGCCTCATTTAAATGCACACAAACATATGTTCTCACAACCTGGTACCATTCACAGAATTCAAAAGTAAAATCATGACCTTCGCTTCCACATGGCATAGGAATACAAATCAAATTTAAAGTGATATATGAGTCTCGCCACTTTAAAACTCAAGGTTTGAATTAATAAAAAAAGATTTTTTTCACACATGGTTAAAATAATCGAAGAATAAAACATCACTGTGGATTCAAGGAAGACAAGACCATTAGTGACTTTCCAGCACCAATGTGAATAAATGAGGTGCAATGCTTTTTGAGCATGGTGAATGGAGTGAGAAAGTTTCTTATCAGTTGAGCAAATATCAAAGAAATTAGAAGAATGTTTTTTTTTAAAAAAGGCCAGTGATGGGACAGACTGCAGATTTTCATAAAATTAAGGAAAAACTATTCTCAACCAATGTTCTAGATCACGATAATGCAGGATTATTCACTAAAGTAGTTGCAGATACATTATCCACAGGACCAGGACAGTCCATGATTAGCTGCAAGCTGATGGAACAAGAAAATCTGTGTATTTAAAACTGACACTTAGCAAAACCAGAGCAGAAGTATGCAACAATAGAACAGTCAGCATCGGCAGATGCAAGGGAAAGCAAAAGTCTGCAAACTACTTCACTTGAGTCTTCATGTTGAGAAGGAACATAAGCCATTAGTAACATTACTAGATTCATAGGGTTTTAGAGGTAGTAGTGTAATGACCATGTCATTAGAGTATTGTTCAGAAGTTCAGACTGCTGCTCTTGGGACCAAAGACTCTTTGTGTCATCCCCATAATTTGCCTTTACACCATTTTATTTAATGTTATTCACAAACTTGGCATCCAAGTCATGAATATAGATTGGAAATAATTGTGGCACCATCACTGATCCCTGTGGCACTCCACTAGTTAGAGAATGCTATCCTGAGAATATCCCTCTTATCCCAACTTTGTTTTCTATTAGTAAGCCAATTGTCTGTTCATGCAACTATACCATCTCAACTTACCTTATTAAACAGGAAACAGGTAGAATTTAAATTAAACTATTACATTTTGACATTGAAACCCAACTAATTGTAACAAAAATCTAGTCAGTTCACCAATGTCTGTCAGGGAAGGAAATTGCCTTCCTCACCTTGTCTGCTTTATTATAAGTTCTTTGAGAAGGTGAGCAAACAAGTGGATGAGTGTAAAGTGGTTGCTGTGGTGTATATGGATTTCAATAAGGTGTTTGATAAGGTTCTCCACGGTAGGCTATTGCATGGGATTGAGGGTGATTTAGCGGTTTGGATCAGAAATTAGCTAGCTGAAAAAAGACAGAGGATGATGGTTGATGGTAAATGTTTATCCTGGAGTGCAGTTACTAGTGGTGTGTCGCAAGGATCTGTTTTGGGTCCACTGTTGTTTGTCATTTTTACAAATGATCTGGATGAGGGCATAGAGGGTTGGGTTAGTAAATTTGAGGATGACACCAAGATCGGTGGAGTTCTGGACAGTGCTGAAGGATGTTGCAGGGTACAGAGGGACACAGATAAGCTGCAGAGCTGGTTTGAGAGGTGGCAAATGGACTTTAATGTGAAAAAGTGTGAGGTGCTTCACTTTGGAAGGAACAACAGGAATAAAGTGTACTGGGCTTATGGTAAGACTCTTGGCAGTGTGGATGAGCAGAGAGATTTCACTATTCGTGCCCATAGATCCCTGAAAGTTGCCACCCAGGATAGGGTTTTTAAGAAGGCATATGGTGTGTTAGCTTTTATTGGCAGAGAGATTGAGTTTCGGAGCCATGAGGTCACGCTGCAGCTGTGGTGCAGCCGCACTTGGAGTGTTGCATTCAGTTCTGGCCACCGCATTATAGGAAGGATGTGGAAGATTTGGAAAGGATTCAGAGGCAAGTTACTTGTTGCTTGGTATGGAGGGAAGGTGTCATGACAAAAAGCTGAGGGACTTGAGGCTGTTTTCATGAGACAGAAGAAAATTGAGAGGTGACTTAATTAAGACATATAAGATAATCAGAGGGATAGATGGGATGGACAGTGAAAACCTTTTTCCTTGGATGGTGATGGCTAGCATGATGGGACATGGCTTTAAATTGAGGGGTGATAGATATAGGACAGATGTCAGAGGAGGTTCCTTTACTCAGAGGGTAGTAGGGGAATGGAACGTCCTGCCGGCAACTTGCATTTAAGGGCATTTAAATGGTCATTGGATAAACATATGGATCAAAATGGAATAGTATAGGATAGACAGGCTTCAAATTGGGTCTACAAATCAGCGCAATATTGGGGGCCAAAGGGGGAACATTACTGCGCAGTCATGTCCTATGTTCTATGACTTCAAACACATAGCAATGTTGTTGACACTTGACTGTCCTCTTATATTTGGTGAAAGTGAGGACTGAGATGCTGGAGATTAGAGTCAAGAGTGTGGTTCTGGAAAAGCACAGCAGGTCAGGCTGAATCTGAGGAGCAGGAGAATCGAAGTTTTGAGCAAAAACTTTTCATCAGGACTGAGGCTGGGAGACTCGGGGGGTGGAGAAATAAATGGGAGTGGGGTGGGGCTAGGGGGAAGGTAGCTGAGAGTGCAATAAGCGGTGGTAAAGGTGATAGGTCGGGTCGAGTGGATAGGTGGGAAGGAAGATGAACAAATGCGACTGGTCATGAGGATGGTGCTGAGCTGCAAGGGTGGAACTGGGGAAAGGTGGGGGGAGGTGAAATGAGGAAACTTATTAAATCCACATTGATGTCCTGGGGTTGGAGGGTCCTGAGGCGGATGTTCTCTGAAGCACTCTGCGAGTAGGCATCCTGTCTCCCCAATGTAGAGGAGACCACATCGGTGGCCACAGATACAGTAAATGACATGTGTGGAAGTGCAGGTGAAACTTTGATGGATGTGGAAGGCTCTTTTGGGGCCTTGAATGGAGGTAAAGGAGGAGGTGTGAGCCCAGGTTTTGCAATTCCTGCAGTGGCAGGGGAAAGTGCTGGGATGGGAGAGAGGCCTCCTTCTTTAAAGACCGCAATTTCTCCCACATGGTTGATGATGCCCTCCAGCGCATCTCATCCACATCCTGCACCTCCCCCTTCGAACCCCACCCCTCCAACCGCAACAAGGACTGAACCCCCAGGTCCTTACCTTCCACCCCACCAACCTCTGTATACATTACATCATTCTCTGCCATTTCCACCACCTACAAACGGACCCCACCAACAGAGATACATCTCCCTCCACACCCCACCCGATTTTCGTAAAGACCGTTCCCTCTGCAACTACCTGGTCAGGTCCACACTCCTCGACAACCCCCTGCAGTTGAAGGGGTGGGTTCAAAGGGGGAGGTGTGGGATGTGGGTGAGATGCGGTGGAGGGCATCATTAACCACGTGGGAGAAATTGTGGTCTTTAAAGAAGGAGGCCTCCCTCCCTCCGGATACCTTCCCCTGCCACTGAAGGAATTGCAAAACCTGGGCTCACACCTCTCCCTTTACCTCCGTCCAAGGCTCCAAAAGAGCCTTCCACACATATCAAAGTTTCACCTGCACTTCCATACACTGTACTCCTCTACACCGTGGAGACAGGATGCCTATTCGCAGAGTGCTTCAGAGAACATCTCAGGGATACCCGCATCAATCAACCCCACCACCCCATGGCCAAATACTCAACTCCCCCTCTCACTCTGCCAAGGACCTAAAGGTTCTGGGCCTCCTCCATCGCCACTCACTCACCACCCGACGCCTGGAGTAAGAATGCCTCATCCACCTTGGGACCCTCCAATCCCATGGCATCAATGCGGATTTCACCGGTTTCTTCATTTCCCCTCACCCCACCTTATCCCAGTTCCAACCTTCCAGCTCAGCACCATCCTCATGACCCGTCCCATTTGTCCATCTTCCTTCCCATCTATCCGCTCCACCCTCCGGTCCGACCTAGCACCTTTACTCCCACCTCCGTCCACCTATTGCACACTCAGCTACCTTCCCCCACAGCTCCATCCCCTTCCCACTTATCTCTCCACCCCGAGGTTCTCAGTCTCATTCCTGAAAAAGGCCTTTTGCCCAAAACGTCGGTTCTCCGGCTCCTCGGATGCTGCCTGACCTGCTGTGCTTTTCCAGCACCACACTATTGTCCTCTTAAATTGCTGAGCATGCTTCTCAATTCAAAGGAAACTTCAGGCAACAATTACTAGTCTTGTTACGGATACCCAAATCACATGAAATCAAAAAATTGCCATCATGAATTCAGGCTTGTGTTGATTAGGCATGGTTATATATTAGTCTATGTTGTGGCCAAGACACAATTACTGACGGATAGACTCTCAAAAGCTCAAGTGGATCAAACAGTCAAGAAGATTTAATTCTTACTGAAGCAATGGAGTCATATTCTAATCCAATTAGCAGAACTGAAGGAAAACTCAGAGAAATTCATGCAGCTCAGAAGGTAGACAAGAACTGCACAAAGATTAGATAATGATGTTTGCACAGATGGTCACAATCCAGCAGATCAAGTACAATGTGGGAAAGTATGAAGAATAGAGACGTAGGCTATTTTCTAAATGGGGAAAGGCTTTGGAAATCTGAAGCACAGGATGCTTCGGAGTCTTAGTTCAAGATGCAAGTAAAGGGTGGAGATGAATGAGTGCTATTCTGGCTGGCAATCATGGTGTGCCTCAGGAATTAGTGTTGACCCCAATCATTTACAGTTTATACAGATGATTTGGAGTTGGGGACCATGTGTAGGATGTTAAAGTTTGCAGATGACACTGAGATGAGTGGCAGAACAAAGTGTGCAGAGGACTGTTGGAATATTGCGTGCAATTCTGGTCTCCTTCTTATCGGAAAGATGTTGTGAAACTTGAAAGGGTTCAGAAAAGATTTACAAGGATGTTGCCAGGATTGGAGGATTTGAGCTATAGGGAGAGGCTGAACAAGCTGGGACTGTTTTCCCTGGAGCGTTGGAGGCTGATAGGTGACCTGATAGAGGCTTATAAAATTATGAGGGGCATGGATAGGATAAATAGACAAAGTCTTTTCCCTGGGGTCGGGGAGTCCAGAACTAGAGGGCATAGGTTTAGGGTGAGAGGAGAAAGATATAAAAGAGACCTAAGGGGCAACCTTTTCATGCAGATGGTGGTATGTGTATGGAATGAGCTGCCAGAGGACGTGGTGGAGGCTGGTACAATTGCAACATTTAAAAGGCATTTGGATGGGTATATGAATAGGAAGGGTTTGGAGGGATACGGGCTGGGTGCTGGCAGGTGGGACAAGATTGGGTTGGGATATCTGGTCGGCATGGACAGGTTGGACTGAAGGGTCTGCTTCCATGCTGTACATCTCTATTACTCTATGACTCTATGACTGTGAAACTTTGCAGAGGAACATAGATACATTGAGTGAATGGGCAAAGGTCTGGCAGATGGAATACAATGTTAATAAATGTGAAGTCATACATTTTGGTTGGAATAACATAAAAAGATGATTACTTGAATGGCAAAATGTTGCAGTATGCTGCTATGCAAAGGGACCTGGGTGCCTTTGTGGATGAATCACAGAATGTTGGTCTACAGGTACAACAAATAATTAGAAAGGCAAATGGAATTTTGTGCTTCATTGAGTCTTCATTCATCCTTGTGCTTCAAGGCGTTGAGTTTAAAAGCAGAGAGATAATGTTGCATCTGTACAAGGTGCTGGTGAGGACACACCAGGAGTACTGTGTACAGTTTTGATCTCCTTACTTAAGAAAGGATGTACTGGCACTGGAGGGAGTGCAGAGGAGATTCACTTGGTTGATTCCAGAGTTGAGGGGGTTGTCTTATGAGGAGACGCTGATTAGACTGGGATTATATTTATTGGAATTCAGAAGAATGAGGAAGGATCTTATAGAAACATATACAATTATGAAGGAAATGGATAAATTACAAGTAGAAAAGATGTTTCCATGGGCAGGTGAAGCTAGGACAAGAGGGCACAGCCTCAAAATTAGAGGGAGCACATTTAGGACTGATTTGAGAAGGAACTTCTTCACCCAGAGAGTTGTTAATCTATGGAATTCCTTGCCCAGGGAAGTAGATGATGCTACTTCAGTAAATGCTTTTAAAGTTAAGGTAGTTTTTTTTGAAAAATAAAGGAATTAAGGGATATGGTGAGAGCTCAGGTAAGTGGAGCTGAGTCCACGAAAAGATCAGCCATGGACTTATTGAATGGTGGAGTAAGTTTGAAGGGCCAGTTGGCTTATTCCTGCTCCTAGTTCTTATGTTCTCTTAAGTTTAACATTCAAGCTTGGTTGGCAATTAGGAAGGATAATGCAATGTTAGCATTCATTTCAAGAAGGCTAGAATATAACAGCAGAGATGTACTGCTGAGACTGTATAAAATTCTGGGCAGACCGCATTTGGGATTTGTGAACAGTTTTGGGCACTAGACCCTAAGGAAGAATGTGCTGGCATTAGAGGGAGTGCAGAGAAGGTTGACAAGAATGTTTTGACTGAAACTTATAGAATATCGAGAGGCCTGGATACATTGGACATGGAGAAGATGTTTCAGCTAACTGGAGAGACTAGGCCTGAGGGCACAGCCTCAGAGTGAAGGGGACAACCCTTGAGAACTGAGATGAGGGAGAATTTCTACAGTCACAGGGTGGTGAATTGGTGGAACTCATTGCCAGAAAAAAGCTGTGGAAGCTAATTCATTGAGTGCATTTAAGAAAGTTATAACTATGTTCTTGATCAAGAGTTACAGGGAGAAGGCAAGAGAAGCCTGTGTGGGGTTTTTACAATGGCTAACTATCTAACCTACACATCCCTGAACACTATGAGCAATTTTTAGCAAGGCCAGTCCACTAATCTACACATCCTTGGACTGTGGGAGGAAAGCAGAGCACCCAGAAAAAACACACAGACATAGGGAAAATGTGCAAACTCCACACAGACAGTAACCCAAGGCTGGAATCAAACTTGGGACCCTGGCACTACAGTGCTAGAGAGAGCAGTGCTAGCCACCGTGCCACTTTGCACTTTTCCTTTAATGTGCCACTTTCCCTTTAATATGCAGCTCAGAATATTAGGAACTAGACGATTTGGCCCCTTGGGTTTTCCTTGACAATTTGAATGAGGACCAAAAAATTTTCAACCAGCCTCAGGAGAAAATAAGAAGGGATAATTGATTTGATTTGATTTATTGATTTGAATTACGTTGCTTTCTGATTATACACATGACTTAAAAGGAATTTGTGTGTCTGGAATCAAACAAACACATTTAAGATTGTTTTATTGCAATCATGGCAGTATCTGAGAAGAGAAATCAAAGTTAAAGTTTTAGGTCCTCAGAACTGGGGAAGAGTTACCAGACCCAAAACGTTAACTTTGATCCCTATTCACAGATGCTTCCAGACCTGCTGAACGTTTCCAGCAACTTCTGTTTTTGTTTCTGATTTACAGCATCCACAGTTCTTTCGGTTTTTATTTCAATCATATTTGATATTGGATATGAATTAATTTTACATGACTTCATACACAAGCAATTATGATTGCAATAAAATATCAAAGCAACTATGTTTAAACAGAAATGTATTTGTAACAAAAAAAGCAGTGATTAAAATATCATACTATATGCAACATGGATCAGAGTGTGTGCACTGAAATGTAATTTCTCTACAAGTGCCACTTTTTTTTCTGTAAATGAGGGTTCACAAACAAACTGAGTATTTTATACAGCAAATAACTTGATCCACTTAAACAGTTGGGGACAGAAGGATTCAATAAAAGTATAGCTGTGAATTCAAGCTTTGAAAAGATTCCTGTAGCTACCAATACTGTAAAAATAAAATCAAGCAAGCATAATGGTCCAGTTTCTCTTCATTGGAAAAGAATAGCAGTCCAATATAGTTTAGGGACATAAAACTCTATTACCACCTGGATCAAAAAGAAATGGAGTAATTAGATTCATCCTTCTTCTCCTACCCCTGTGAGAAAGAGTATTTTACTGAAGATGTTGTAGGTTGGGATTCCTCTCCTTCAGACAAGACTTCTAGCCACCCTTCCAAATCTGGCCCAGTGCTAACCCATTTCTTTAGGTTTTTCGATTCCAATTGAGATTTCTGTCACCAACAATGCATAGCTGAAAATGTGTTGCTGGAAAAGCGCAGCAGGTCAGGCAGCATCCAAGGAGCAGGAGAATCAACATTTCGGGCATGAACCCTTCTTCAGGAATGAGGAAAGTATGTCCAGCAGGCTAAGATAAAAGGTAGGGAGTAGGGACTTGGGGGAGGGGCGTTGGAGATGCGATAGGTGGAAGGAGGTCAAGGTGAGGGTGATAGGCCAGAGTGGGGGTGGGGGCGGAGAGGTCAGGAAGAAGATTGCAGGTTAGGAAGGCGGTGCTGAGTTTGAGGGATTTGACTGAGATAAGGTGGGGGGAGGGGAAATGAGGAAACTGGAGAAATCCGAGTTCATTCCATGTGGTTGGAGGGTTCCTAGGTGGAAGATGAGGCGCTCTTCCTCCAACCGTCGTGTTGCTATGGTCTGGTGATGGAGGAGTCCAAGGACCTGCATGTCCTTGGTGGAGTGGGAGGGGGAGTTGAAGTATTGAGCCACGGGGTGGTTGGGTTGGTTGGTCTGGGTGTCCCAGAGGTGTTCTCTGAAACTTTCCACAAGTAGGCAGCCTGTCTCCCCAATATAGAGGAGGCCACATCGGTGCAGCAGATGCAGTAAATGATGTGTGTGGAGGTGCAGGTGGATTTGTGCAGATATGGAAGGACCCCTTGGGGCCTTGGAGGGAAGTAAGGGGGGAGGTGTGGGCACAAGTTTTGCATTTCTTGCGGTTGCAGGGGAAGGTGCGGGGAGTGGAGGTTGGGTTGGTGGGGGGTGTGGACCTGACGAGGGAGTGACAGAGGGAGTTGTCTTTTCGGAACGCTCATCCATCGTCATTTCCGCCACCTCCAAACGGACCCCACTACCAGGGATATATTTCCCTCCCCTCCCCTATCTGCATTCCGAAAAGACCACTCCCTCCAAGGGTTTTGATAGCATACTAACTTCATGAGTGCTAAATATTCTAACTTAACCTCAAAAACTCATTTTATATTTGTGAAACATCAAATTTCTCCATGTTGAGGTCAGCAGTGATAATCCTCAATTTGTCACAATCTGCAAAATCCACACTAACTAGTATTAACTCCCATTTTTATAAATTTAAGAACACGTTGTTCATGTAAAATGAATCACCTGTACATTGCTGCCATAAACCCAAGTTGATGCCATCTGTATTGCAAGTGAAAGAGAAATCCGACAGATAACCTAAACTGCACGCCTATATTTTAACTAAAGTTAAACCAATTAGTGTAAATAAAATGATGGCAATTGAGGCAGTGGCTTACAAGTAAGGTCACCCAAGATGACATTTTGACATCTCCTATTTTGGGTAAAATGAGGTTGAGCAGTCCCAGCTTGGTTCCTAAAAACCAGCGACCACAGCAAATGAAACTGTAATCAGATAAAGCATTGATTTAGCAATATCAACCTGCAAGCACTATAACAAAAGACACTAAACTGGTACAAAAAAAGATAGCCTTTCCTCGTGAAGAGAAAATCACTTATAGCAGAGTTCAGCTCTTTTGTCATTTGAAGAAAATGTTAACGTTTTGTAAAAAAACATAGATTTTATTAAACAAATAATTTTGTCAATTGAATATCTTCAGTTGATGCATTAACGTATTCAGATGCTAATTGCATCTCTTTGATCTCACCCATCTCCTGTTCGAGATAATGGCTTGTATCTGCACGGTATTATTAAGATGATTTAATTTCCTTCAGCTATTTCCAATGCTTCCCCTTCAGATTTCAACAACAAGCTATTCTTTACCTCAGGTAATTTTCTTCACTTCAGCTGAGATTCTGACCTTCCTCTCACTTTTGTCTCGGTTTCGTGCTCCACTCCTGCTGTGTTCATCTCTATGTTCAACAATAAGCTTTTCTTTGCCTTCAGTTGTTTTTGCAATCCCTGAAGCAATTCTGTCCTTTGACCATCCTTTATTTCTCTCTCAAAGATTTGTTTCTTTTTAGTTTTGTCTTGATTCCTTCTAAACCTCCACTTTGTCGTAAGCTATTCTCAGCAGCTCAGTTTTTTTTTAAACTATGGTTATACATGTGTTTTAAAAATCAGGCTAGATTCTACACTGTATCAGAAAATTATGGTTCCTTATATCCAAAGTGCTTTGATTTTTGCATGCACTTAAGTGCTGTGGTGCTACTTCTTCCAGAGTTAGAAAATGCGAGCCATTAGGTATCAGTAGATGATGAATCATATTATTTGAGAATGGAACTTGGACATAGCATAAATGTGGTTGTCAGCAAGTAATAACATCAATGCAGTTTAGTTAACTCCAATATTATGCTAAATAAGCTTCTCATTTGGTCATAAAGAACTTGAGTGTTGCTGATAAAAGACACATTGCGTGGAAGTTTTTAAACTTGCGCTCATCAGGACAATTCACAAGAACACCAATTCAAGGTGGAAATTAACATTTATCCTACATGACTAAAGTGATGATTAACCGGTTAGTGGACTCTGATTGGAAAAGGCTTAGTCATGAGAATGCATTTGTTAATGTTGATTACCAGGTTTTGATTAAAGTTTAAAGTAGGCAGCTTGACTCTGATTGGTCAGAGCATTGTCTTGAGAAATTAACCAGTGACTAGCTAGTTCACTTTCATTGGCCAGTATATACATTGGGATTCCTACAGTTCCAAGTGCAATAAGACTGGACTTGTCGGCAAACATATAAATAGGGTCTAAACCACTTATTTACCCCTACAATAGGCTGAATAAAACCCATCTTGTTGGATAATGGCTACCTTGAACATTTCATTTTTGTTTTTGCTGTACATTACACAAACTCATTAAAGTCCAGAAAGCAGTCCCTTGTGGTCCTGGAAGAGTGCCCAATCTACATCAGGTTACCCTGGAGGGTAAGGTATCTCAAACGTTTAGGCAACAAGTGAAGCTTGCTGGTTTCTGCTGTGAAGTGGGCATTTGAGCCATACAGCACTGCAGGATTAAAATGCTTCTCCAATCCTTAGTTTAAAAAGTGCAAGAACAACAAAGCAAATCTATTGCAGATGTGTGGGAAATTATTTTTTTGCAGTCAACAATAACACACACATACACACCTCTTGATGAAATCCTGCTGGATGACTGGTGCTTAGCACCAACATTGATCCTGCAAGTATGTTCTGGACAGAAACTCAGTATGAGAGTGCAGGAGATAAGTCAGACATGATTCAAAGCCTTGTCACTCACAACGGGGTGATTATCCATTGAAAGCAAGAAGGTCATGTCAAAGGCACCCTGCTATAGGGTGGCATCATTCAAATGGATACATCAGGTATGGAGAAACTATGATAATGGAATGAAATCCTTTCAGGTCGCAGTATGCAACGTAGTGCAGTCAAGGTAACTTTATAGAATCATGTTACACATTAGTGAACCAGATGAAACAAAAACAGAAATTGCTGGAAAAACTGAGCAGGGCTGTTTGGAAGAAGGGTCACAGGGCCTGAAACATTAACTGTTTTCTCTTCACAGATGCTGCCAGGCCTATACTGGAGCTGAAAATGTGTTGCTGGAAAAGCGCAGCAGGTCAGGCAGCATCCAAGGAGCAGGAGAATCAACGTTTCCGGCATGAGCCCTTCTTCAGGAATGCTGGCATTCCTGAAGAAGGGCTCATGCCCGAAACGTCGATTCTCCTGCTCCTTGGATGCTGCCTGACCTGCCGCGCTTTTCCAGCAACACATTTTCAGCTCTGACCTCCAGCATCTGCAGTCCGAATTTTCTCCTAGAAGACCTATACTGGACCCAATATTGTACTCTTATGCTCATGCCCAAGCTATTTATTTTGAATGAGAAAGGCAGTGGTCTGCAAGTATAGATAAGATGAATGGTAGATATCTTTTCCCTAGGGTGGGGGATTTCAAGACGTCGGAGCACATTTTTAAGGTGAGAGGAGAAAGATTTAAAAAAGACAAGAGGGACAAACCTTTTACAGAGAGTTGTTTGTGTGTGGAATGAACTTCCAGAGCTAGTGATGAATGTAGACACAGTTACAATGTTTAATAGATGTTTAAATAACTACATGAATAAGAAATGTTTGGAGGGATATTGGCCAAGCGCAGACAGATCAGACAAGTTTAGTATGGGATTATGGTCGGAATCGAATGGTTGGACCGAGGGGTTTGTTACCATGCTGCATGACTGTATGATCCTAACTGTGACAGTCGGCTGGCTTGCAAAGGTGGTCTGCCTATCCCATAATTGGAAACCGTGAAGTCAAGGAATGGAAAGAATCTGTCAGAAACAGAGCAAGTGAAGTTGACAGACTGATGGAAACAGGAAACAAAACTGATTTTTGTTTCTAATTTTGGATGAGAGCAGAAAGTAGCACTAAAGAAATCATGGCTGTATCAGAGAAAAAGTTCTGGGTGGGAACCCAAGTAGGACTGGAACAAGATTACACCCCTTTTGCATCTCTCCTTTACTACCGTTAACATTTCCATTATCTTTTGCTCTGAGCACACTTACAATCTGTTCCACTTGATCCTCTCCCCATTTGTCAACAGTATAAAACCTCAATTTTCCAGTTCCTTCCTGTTATGAATTAGTCATATAAAATTCAGAACATTAACACTGTTTTTCTCTCTCCACAGATGTTGCCAGACCTGTTGAGTTTTTCCAGCACTTTCTGTTTTTTTCATATACTTAAAATCAACTTACCATTGCATTGCTGCCCTCTGCTGTTTTGACGGCCTTGAAATAGACAGCCAGTGATAACCCTACAAATGAAGAGGGGCCTCATTCCAAATGTAAAAAATGTCTTAGGATGTTATTAGGGTGCCTTTTTCAAACTAACACTTGAAGTGTACATGTGACACCAGTCTACTTATCATGAATGAATCAAGATATTCCACTTTACGTTTCCAGCAGTGTATTCCTTGTGATCTCTTTTGCAGTTCTTCTCAATTAAGTGTTAAAATGCTTTGTTAAAGTGTTTTGTGGTGCAAAATGTAATTGTTATTCTTGTTCCCCACAATAACCTGCCTAACTTATTGTCTTACCGGCACTGTACCCTTCCTTCCCCCCACCCTTCTTTCCTACTATCTATTGGCTCCTGATCATCTTCTGATTTACATTTTGGGCATAAGCCCTTCATCAAGAATGTCAGAAACATCGACTCTCCTGCTCCTCGGATGTTGCCTGACCTGCTGTGCTTTTCCAGTGCCACACATTTCGACTCTGATCTCCAGCATCTGCAGTCCTCACTTTCTCTCATCTTCTGATTTACTAATGTAAGTGGGTGCTATACTCCCAATTCCTTCCCAATTGGTAAGCTGCCTATCTTTACTTGTTTAGTGCTGGCAATCTGCCAGTTCCCATTCAATGGGGTCAAACCAAGAGAGTGGTTTGAACCTTTGGTGGCCCAATGCAGGGCTGTAATGAGTAAGTTAGGCTGATTTCTCAGAGCTGTACAGTGGGAGTGATGTGTTATTAGAAGCATTGTCAATATTTTCACATTTGAAATGAAAGTATGATGACAAGCATGGTGTTAGGTTACACGAGGTATTAGGCTATAGGAGGACATAACTGGCTTGGTCAGAAGTGGGTGGCACGGTGGTGCAGTGGTTAGCACTGCAGCCTCACAGCGCCAGAGACCCGGGTTCAATTCCCACCTCAGGCGACTCTCTGTGTGGAGTTTGCACATTCTCCCCGTGTCTGCGTGGGTTTCCTCCGGGTGCTTCGGTTTCCTCCCACAATCCAAAAATGTGCAGGTTAGGTGAACTGGCCATGCTAAATTGCCCGTCACCCTTAGGTGAAGGGGTAAATGTGGGGGAATGGGTCTGGGTCGGTTGCGCTTCGGCGGGTCGGTGTGGAATTGTTGGGCCGAAGGGCCTGTTTCCACACTGTAATCTAATCTAAAGTGCACATCTGTGGCAGATGGAATGTAAACTTGATAAATGAAGTGATGCACTTTGGAAAAAAGAACAAAATAAGGCAATATTGAATGAATGGCCATGGCACTCGGAACTCAGAGAACAGAGGGTTCTTGAGATGCTTGTCCACATGTCCTTAAGGTGACAGGACAGGTTAAAAGGCATATGAGATGCTTGTCTTCTTGCACATTTGAGAAGAATAGGGAGCAAGCTTCTTTGCTAGTTTTCAGGCCTATTGCTGTACCTCCACAGGAACAGTCTTGTCTGGCCAACTCAACTGCCCTTTCTTCTCTAAGTGAGGTACCAACAATTAGGAGGACAGGCATCCTGGCAACTTCTTTTTAGCACATGCCACCAATATCCTGCCCCTTCATTGCTTCCAGTAGTTGAAGCCAAGAAGGATGCACCTGTCACTTACAACAGGCAGTCAGAAGACAGCTACTTCCATGTTTGAAAGTAGCAGGCTCCCTCCATCCCAGTTGTGGATGTTTTGACTGCACTCAGATCAAGTATAAAGGAGAGGAAAAATAACTTTCAGATAATTTGTGAGGCCACATCAGTGGCACAGGTATTCTATAATTGTATACTAGCTGCACTTTTGTACATTCATTTGCACTGCCCTAACATCTGTTGTCAACTGGGTAAGTGAAGGCTCACAGAAGTTGTGTGTAAGGGTACAAGGGAAAAGCAGGAGACTGGCACTCAGCTATGATGCTTATTTGAAGAGTTGGTGCAGACATATTGGGCTAAATGGCCTGCTTCAGCAATGTAACAATTCTGTGAATGCATTCTAGGGTTGTGAAGGTCTTAAGCATATAAGGAGCTGTATGAAGATGTGAAACAACTCAGTGTTATTCAGCAAAGAGTGCACTCCATGATGTGCCTTGGATGTCTTTGGTACAAGAACTATCTTAGCACGTGATTTGGAGCAACATCCAAGAGACCAAGGAAGTGGAATTACTCTTTGTATCACAGCTGTTTTAGCACGAAGGTTGTACCAGGACAAGGTTTGTACAATTCAGCTTTCAAAGATGTGAGGATATCAGAACAACACTTAAAAGGAAACAAAGCAACATTTTATTGCAACAATAAATCACATAGAAAAACAAGTGAATCTTTCAGGAGAATGTCATATAGCAAGCAAATTAATGAAAGCCCACTGTGCAAATAAAATTTTAACAAGAATAGAAAAAGTCTCAACCCAGCTGAGTCATCCTGGGAGTAGGTATCATAAAGTTGCTGCTGACATATCTGGATTGGTGGACCATTGTGCTTGCTTCTCTCTCTGATAGTCATCCTAACCATCTCAGGATTCTCAACCTTATCTTCCTCCTCATCTTTTTTCTCTCACTCCTGCATCTCTTCCTTTGTGTTCCTATGACACACAGTACCATATGGGGCTCTGCTTAGGGTATACTGCAGGGCACTGCCTGATCGGTCCAGGAAGTGGATCTCCAACTTCAGGAGATTTATTGTCTATTTTGGAATAGCCCTGTCCGAAATGTATCAGGATGGGATTACCAGCCAACTGGTATGGGTGTGACACCCGGAAGCTCAGGACATCCCAAGTTATCTACTACATTATTTCTCACACATTTGTAGAAAGTTGAATCTAAGCCTGGAGATTATATTCTGTGCAAGGGCCTTCTTTGTTCTGGTGGCACCGTCCCTGTGGCTTTTCTCACCGCAGGCTGTGTAGCAGCTGGTGACAGCTACAGCTATAGTTGCCGCGGCAATTGTTTTTCATGCAATGGTTCCTTCATATTATTATAATCTTAAGGACTGTTGTTTGATCTCTGCAAAGCATTCTTCAATTTCAGCAGACCTCATAGAAATACAGTACAGAACTTAAGCCTATTGAATTTGTGCCACCAAAAATGCATATAAGTGAAGGTACACAGACTTCAAAAAGAGTTTGATATCTTTCCAAATGAAGCTCCAATTTATGCTCTCACAAAGTTCAGTCTCGCACCTGGCAAGGTCCTAAGTACCTTGTGCCCTTTATAATTCTGTATTGTGTTAGTTCTTGAGAAGATAGCTCCTTTCCACCAACATCACGAAAGTTTCAAGACAAGTACTGCTGCTGGATTACCTTCTAGCCTGACAATTGCAGATACATTCTATTTTGTTCAAAAAGCACACAATCTGCATACAGTCAACAAAGGCTGTCCATGCAACATTTATAAATGCCTATTTTGGAAAGACTGGAATACAGACACACTCTAACCTCACACCTTTAATGTATTGTCTGAGCTGAGATGTCACTTTTTTAAAATAAAACATTAAGTTATCTCGAGAATGTGACTTGAAAGGAGTTCTGGGATTTACATATTAATGAACCAAAATCTGCAACACATTCTAAAGGATGAAAGACTTAACAACAATCTAGCTGTGTTCCATATATCCTTTCAGTTGATATTTTGCTATGAATTCTATGTCGTATAGTCCTACTCTTCGGCTACCTGATGGAGGAGTAGTGCTCCGAAAGCTAGTGCCTCCAAATAAACCTGCTGGATTATATGGTGTTATATTGGCATTGTGTGATTTTTAACTTCAAATTTATATTCACTGTAATGACTTGCAGGTTTCGCCAATGCTATCTGATACGCTTCATCTTCCTTATTGTATTCCAATTCCTGTTTTCCCAATAATCTTTACCCTCCTACACTTTTGATTGAGCCCTGCTTTCCACTCAGAGCTCCTGACTACTGAGGTGCCAATACCCATGCAGGCCCTTCATACTTCCCATGTAGAGCTCAGAGTGACTCTTTGACTTGCCCTGTAGCCCTCTTTGTGACTATCCAACCTTCTTCCCATCCTTCCCAACTCCAACCTATTCTCTTCAATTGCCCATTATGACTATTCCCTCAGCGAGTGAATATAGCCAGAATAATCCCCGGATTTCAATTACCCATTGTCTTGATAACACCATGGACAAACCTTAAAAAACCCTTGGAAACATTACTATTAAAGTTAGAATATCTGGTCCAACGCTCATTTGATGTCTACAGACCTTGATTTGTTGGCAAATTGGCAGTAGCATGAGTGTACATAGTAGCAGCAACGACACCAAAAATCATTTAATATCCTGAGGAAAGTTATGAAAATATGACTTTTCTCTCCTTTATTTCAAACTTTTAAAAAGCATGTGATCATTTAAAGGGTTATAGAATCAGAGAGTCATAGAGATGGACAGCATGGAAACATACCCTTTGATCGAATTCATCCATGTTGGCCAGATATCAGAAATTAATCTAGTCCCATTTGCTAGCACTTGGCCCATATCCCTCTTAATCCTTCCTGTTCATATAACCATCCAGATGCTTTTTAAATGTTGTAATTGTACCAGCCTCCACCACTTCCTCATTCCGTACATGCACCTCCCTCTACATGAAAATGTTGCCCCTTAGGTCCTTTATAAATCTTTCCCCTCTGACCTTAAACCTTCTAGTTCTGGACTCCCCCACCCTAAGAAAAAACCTTGTCTATTTACCCTACCATTGCCCCACATGATTTTTAAACCTCTATAAGGTAACCTCTCACCCTTCTCCACAGAAAACAGCCCAGCCAGTTCAGTCTCTCCCTGTAATTCAAACCTCCAACCCTGGTTCTGTCATTAAAATGTTGTTGGATGTTGCCCCTCAAACTCTTGGCAAAATTACTTAGAGTTTCAAGAAATCACAGTTCAAATCTGTATTTCTTTAATCTTCTTTATAAATTAGATCCTCCTCCCTGAAACATTGTTCCCTTTTGGTGACACATTTGGTCTCACAGAGCGTTCCTTTCCTGATAACACATCTATCAAATAAACCAGTCCGGTGGTAATATAGCACTCATCTTCAGAGCTAACCATAATCATCACCTTAATCCTTCTCGACCTGTCACTTCCAGTTTATTGGAACACTTTACCCTTTATCACTCACTTGCTTCTCCCTCAAAACCTCCACTGCCGACATGCTTCATTCCCCACCCTCTCTTTACCCACTTCAATCAGGCTCTGTGTCAACTCCCTAATGAACCATGACAATTCCAAGCCATACCTAGCTTTTACTGGTCCCTGTTTCCTCTGCTTAGTCTTTCAACTGTAGAAACATATGTAATTCCTCTTCAAAATCAGAGCCAAACTTAATCTCACTTGAAGCCTCATCACCTTTCAGGTTTCAGTTAGATCTCTTTTTCCTCATAGCCTCCCATAAGTCCCTTCTTATACTGAAATCAAAAGCTTGTGTAGTTTACCAGCTCGACAAATGAACATAGTCAAACTCTATAGTGCAGTCTTTTGGAATGTTAACACTGCAAGTTTCTATGGAAAACTAGAAGCTAAATATGGCTTCAGATATATTTGGGCTCCTCAGTTCTGTTGTTCGTAGTGAGTGGGAGGCAGTTACTGTAAGTTTGCAGATGTGTAAAGGGCCAATGTGAATAAAAAAGAATCTTTAATTAGAGCACATCTCTGAAAATTTTAGAATGATGCCATGGGATAATAACAAGACCTGTTACTCCAAAAGTCTCTGAAGTAACCATTTTTTATAAAGGCAAAATGAACAGAAGGCCTGTGGAACAATTATCTGTCAGTCTGCCAATTTGTCACATTAACTGTCATGAAGCAAAAAATAATTATGCAGCAATTAATTAATAATTAGCAGTGGTATGGAGCTGTCTAGAAGTATTTCTTTTGACAGCATATTTTGTCATAGCATGCCTTCTAGGTGAAGTTTACAAGCCTTCTCTACTGGTAAAATCATTAGGGTCAGAGCAAATGGTACACCCTGCCAAGAATGTTCTGTATTTTGTTTTCCAGAACTATACATTTCACAGCAAGGATGGTTATAAATGAGTATGTTAAATTATAGTGAGGAACTAAGTGGGGAGGAGGAAAACAACACTGTGAATTGTTTCATTATTTTAATCTATTAGAAGATTTGAACAACTTACAAATAAACAGTTATGCAAAAGTAATCAACAGAAACAGAAAGCATCAGATTAACTAATCAAAGTACTCAGTACAGAACACAAATACTTTACTGCAAGTACTGAAAAGTGTAAAAATTAGAGGTACTTGGGAGAAATTTCCCAGTTCCTTCACTTACTGTTCAGGAACATGATATTGAACAAAAAAAAACTATCTTTTTAGCCACATGTAGACAGTAATACCTTGAATCCTCACACCTTCAATGTCCAATTTGCCTGTTTTTTTTCTATATTAGCTGTCATCACTAACAATCATTCTACATTTGTGTAGTTAAGCTATCATTTCTTGAATTAGTGTCCTTAGTTCAACAGTTCGTTGTAGACTCAAGTGCAGAATTCACATTCATTGTATTTCTTCTCTTCTTAATTCTTCAAATTATTAAATACTCACCCAAACTCTCCTGACTTTTTAAAAATCTAAACAATCACTCAATCTTTGTCAACATCTTTAAAATGGATACTTAAATATTGCCATTGCTGTCCTATGTCTAATGACATTAAATGTAGTATAGCAACCAAAACTATACAGTACTGCAAGTGTGGCCTGAACAGTATAATGTTTAGACTCTTTGATCATTTCCTGGACTGCCTGGTTTTTTATTTTCTTTTAAATACTTAGGATAGCAAGATCAAAAGAGATATGCTAAGGAACGCTAAGAAACTCAGAAGAACTGCAAAGCAGGACACCAAAGAAAGCACTGCTGGAAATATAAAGCTGAAGTCATTTTCAAGAAAGTTCTGCAAAGGACTGTGACTGACAGCAATACATTTTTATACGGTAAGGGTTTCAAGGGATATGAGGAATTAGCTGGCAACTGGATTGGAGATATGTCAGCCGTTGTCTCCTGTACAGGTTTGATGGGCTGAATGGCTGACTCTCATTTCAATGTTGATTTAGGCACTATACCATGGTACATAAAGTCCAAGCCTATGGTACAGTCAGAAATATTGCAAGTTGATTGATATGCACCAATGAGTAATAGTATATAGGCAGGGACCTGATTAAAAATACTTTTCTTTCAAAAGGGATTCTCTTCCCCAGAGAATGATATAGTATGGTCATTGAATGTTTTAAAGGTAGATAGTGGAATTTGAATTAAAGATAATCTGGAATTAAGAATCTAATAATGACCATGAATCAATTTCCAATATCCAATGATAGTTGAAAAAAAAAACAAATTCAGGGAAGGAATCTGTCATCCTTACCTAGTCTGCTCTACATCTGACTCCAGAGCCATCCCAGAAATGAATGTTAAAAAGGCGGAAATGTGGGGTTTGGATCACAAGCTGATTAGATGTGATATTATTGAATAGCACAGCAGGCTGGAACGGTCAGTCTCTTCATACTTGTGTGAGTTTGAGTGAAGACCCAGCAGGTTCAATTCTTTTGGATCTTATAAATAATCCAAATGATGGAATTACATTTAAATTGGAAACAAAGGCAAATTATTTATGACAGTTTCCATAGAGTAAAGGACTGCAACAGATTTGATTAGTGGACAGAAAATTTGCAGGTAAAATTTCACACAAGAAAATTTAAAGTTACAGAAGATGGTTCCAAAGGAGTTGCAAATGCTCACCGCAACATTGTACCACTCACAACTGAAATAAATTGAAGCGTGGATAACGATCTGAAATTGTAGAACTCATTGGTAGGTCTGAAAGATTACGCTTTATTACAAGATGAAGTGCTGTCCTAAAGTTTAGGGACAGTTTCACTCAAACAGTATGGAAGCCCTAGGATAGAGAGATCTGAATGGGAGTGAGGCTAAGACAGGAAATGACACTGGGGCATAAGTTGAATTAGAATCCCTCCAGTGTGGAAACAGGACCTTGAGCCCAACAAGTCCACACTGACCTTCCAAAGAGTATCCCGTTCAAACCCATTCACTTACATTTATCCCTGACTCATGCATCTAACCTACACATCCCTGAACACTTTTGGGCAATTTAGCACAGCCAATTCACCTAACCTGCACATCTTTGGATTGTGGGAGGAAACCCACACAGACACGGGTAGAATGTGCAAACACCATCGTCATCTGAAGCTGGAATCAAACCCAAGTCCCTGGTACTGTGAGACAACAGTACTAACCACTGAGCCACCGAGGATCATGCTTACAGAGGGAACAGAGATGTTTCACTTGTGAAGGTCTACTTTGCACTACAGTAGTCACCCAGTTATAAAGAATATCACATTGTGAACAGTGGATACAACATACTAAATTGAATTATGTATAAATAAATCTCTTATTTGACTTGTCATGATCCCAGACCAGACCATTAAATTTATGTTATGGCATTATTGAGGACCAGTAACTGTTTTGTAAAAGGTCACAAGGTGTGTGAACCCAGGTACCCACTAAGAAATGAAATTCACAAGATGCGTCAGGTTTTTAAAAAAACAGTAAAAAGTTACCATATGAAATTGTAGTAGTAATATAATCGACATTTATTTATGTAAGCTTAAATTCTAACTCCAGAAATGGCCAACAGTAAATATGGATAATAAATTGATCAAACATCCCACAAAACTCATCAAATAGTAAATGTGATCAAAACAGATTCCATGAATCTCTCAGCAAATCTCCTCACACCCCGAGATGCAAGTGACATTGGGTTATCAAATCTCATTAAAAATTTACAAGAGATTCCTTTTTAATGAACTAGATTCAGAACTTACTGAAATGCCATGCTGTTATGAACTATTCATGTGTTGGTATCTAACCTTCTTTTTCTGAGTCTATATACCCATTGATTTTGGAAACTACTATTACTTATAGGCACGATTCCAACTTTTCACAGACAGCTGGCTTCATCAGGCCAGTACGTTCCCTGGACATTTTTTAAATCTCACTCAGCGGTACCAAGAAAGTACTGCTTGTGAGGTTTAACTTCCACTCATATGTACATTGATGAATGAGTTGCTTCTTCCAATCCCCTCACAAGTTTCCAGGACCTTTCTGAAACCTAACTCTTATAGTTAGCTCCACCCACTGGCTCCTATGACTTCCTCCATGTTCTAAATGCACAAAGCTATCCAATAGTTCTAGTGATTCTTCACTGAGCTCGAACAACACATAACCAGTAGTCTTTGCAGCAGCAGGGGTTAACAGCACCATTTTTCTGCATGGAGCCTGCTTCTGGCTCTCTCATGCTCTTTCCCCTTTCTTTCATTGTCTCCAAATACCCATAACTCTTCAAATGTTCAGAGTGACCTATCATAAGCCATACCACAAGCCCTGCTCTTATTCCCACAATGGTTTGAATTTGCATGTAGCCACCATTGTAACACCAATTGCTGACAAACACTGTGCTACTGGATACAAAAATAATGTTGACACAAGTTGGAAGAAGCATCTGCAATTTAGATGATAGGAGGAGGAGAAGGTTTTGCACCTCCTATGCTTACATGGGATGGTACAATGGGTCAGAGGAAAGAGTGGATGAGATTGTTGCAGAAGTGATGGTCACTGAAACACAGTAATTATAGGTAGAAGTGGCTCATTTGGCCCATCAAGCCACAAGGGAGAGAATGATGACATCATGGTGGAAGGAGCACAAATGAAGAAAAATCATCTTAAACTGATGACTTGAAAAGTTGGATTAAATTAAATTCCATTGTGGAAAGGAAGAGATAGTGTGACAGCATCAAAATAGGGCACAGACACACTTGAGGGGCCTGATCACCAAGGTGGAGAGGAACCCTTAGGTGAAGAACAAGGAAGAGATCCTGGAAGCATTGACATGGAACTTGTCTCAGGCAGAGCAGCTGTGATAGAGACTGAGAAACTGGAAGAATGGAAGAAAGTCCTTTCAAGAAGCCAATGTCAGTATAGTTGAGAACGATCCTCTAATGTACGCATAGATCTCACTGTTGTATGACCGAGAGTGGTTTAGTTTAAACTCGAGTCTATTTCCCTCTAGCATATCAGTACTTTTAATTTATCCACAAATAGTGTCATTTGTCAACCTCATTGGGTAATCTTCCAAACTTATTCAGGTTCCTTGGTATTTCCCAGTTAAAACAACTATTTACATCTGTCCTGTTACCTTGGCATACTCAATTTTCAGAACATCCGTATGACGAATGCTGCTGTGCAGCGGGACCTGGGTATTCTTGTGCATAAATTTTAAAAAATGGTTTGCAGGTGCAGCAAGTAATTAAGAAGGCAAATTGAATATTATCCTTCATTGTTGGAAGGATGGAATTTAAATACAGGGAGGTTATGCTGCAGCTGTACAGTAGTCTAACTCAAACATGCTTGATATTGATAATAACTCTCATTCATGAAACCAATAAAGAAAAGTAAACCGTTTAAGTCGTTGATCTGTTGTAAAAACAAATATTTATTTTCACTAACCACTTCAAAGACAGCTAATCCTTTAATAACTCCTTAAAACTGTCTGGCAATAATATGGACACAGATCCTTGCTGTTAAGTGTTTCTGGACTTTTGGCACTCAGCCAAACATTTATGATATTTTCAGTTATCGAAAGAAAACCTTGACAACTTTGAACAATGGAGTCGATTGAAACTACAAGGAAATTGCTAATAATTTTTTTCTAAGCTATATCACAAGGCTGGTAAATCAATGTACTCTAACAATGTGTGTATAATTCTTTTCATTATTAACGAATGCTGCAGACTTTCATTTCAACTTTAAATGGCTGGGTACTGAAATCATTTAGTTTGTGCCACTTAAACAGACTTGAAACCTACCCTTTGTGCATTCATGTCTTCTCCATAAAATTACAATCCCACACTGCAGATGGGAACAGTGAAAATAGGGTCTGTTTGAACTGAACTCTCCATTTCAAATGGACCAGTGTTTCAGCCAGTATAAACCACATCATGGTTTATCAAATGACAAAAATAGATTCAGCTGGAAGTAGGGAATGGAAATTCTGTATCTCTTCATGTCTTTTCAGAAAGTCTGATGCAGTTATCCAAACTCTGCAAAAATGTAGCTCAGTGTTTTACAAAGTGAGTTTTTTTTTATTTATTCACTCTCAGAATACGGGTATCACTGGCTTGGAAGCACCACTACTGAAAGATTTGGTCACATCCTAAAGGACACCGCTACTAGATTGAGTCTATGGCAGTTGGTAAGGGAACCAACAAGAGGGAAAAACATACCTCATCCTCACCAATCTCCCAGCTGCAGGTGTTTCAGTCCATGAAAATGTCAGTAAGAGTGACCAACACACAGTCCTTGTGGACACAAAATTTATCTTCACATTGAGAATACCCTCCCTTGTGTTGAATGGGACTAATACTATGCTGAGTGAGACAGATTTCAAACAGACCTGGCAACTCATGACTGGGCCTCAATGAGGCACTATGGGTAATTAACAACAGAAGAACTGTCACTGCAACCTCATGACCATGCATAACCATTACCACTGAGGCAAGGATCAACCCCAAGGAGTGCAGGAACAGCACCAAACATGCTTAAAAATGATGTGGATCTACAAAATAGGATTATTTACATGCCAAACATTGACAGAGCTAAGCAATCCAGCAACCAATGGGTCGCATTTAAGTTCTGCAGTCATGCCACAATCAGTCATCAATGTTAGTGGACAATTAAACAGCTCATTGGAGGAGGAATTTTCACAAATATCCCCATCCTCAAACATGGAGAAGCCAAACATATTTTCGTGCTAAGGATAAGGTTAAGCATTCATAGCAATCTTCAGCCAGAAGTGGCAAATGGATAATCCATCTCAACCTCCTCCAAATCCCAGTCTTCAGACAATTTAATCCACTCCACGCCTTATCAAGGAATTGGAGGCATTGGATACTGTAAAGACTATAAGGCGTGACAACATTCCAGCAATAGTCATACATTCATACAGCATGGAAACAGACCTTCGATCCAACCAGTCCATGCCGACCATAATCCCGAACTAATCCCACCTGCCTACGGCTGGCCCATATCCGTCCAAACATTTCTTATTCATAAGCGTATCCAAATGTCTTCAAAAAGTTGCAACTGTACCTACATCCACCACTTCTTTTGGAAGCTCATTCCACACGCAAACCACTCTCTGTATAAAAAATAAATTGCCCCTTATGTCTTGTTAAATATTTCTCCTCTGTTCTTTAGCCTTGAAATCTAGGGAAAAGACACCTGCCATTCACCCTATCTATACCCCTCATGATTTTATTAACCTCTATAAGGTCACCCCTCAACCTTCTATACTCCAGTGAAAAAGTTCTAGCTTATCTAATCTTTCATTCTCACTCAAACCCTTCATTCCCAGCAACATCCTGGTAAATCTTTTTCTGAACTCTCTCCTGCAGAATAATATCCTACCTATAAACAGGGTAACCAGAACTGTACACAGTACTCCAAAAGAAGCCTCACCAATGTCCTGTACAAACTCAACATGACATCCCAACACCTGTACTCAAAAGTCTGAGCAATGAAGGCAGGTATGTTGAATATCTTCTTTGCCACCCTATCTACATTGATGCAAACCTCAAAGGATTATATGCCCAAACCCTTGGGTCTCCCTAATCTACAGAACTACCTAAGACTCTAGTAATGAATACTTGTACTCCAGGACTTGCCAGATTCCTGCCATAAAGTTCCATTAGAGCTCTAATACTGGCATCTACCCAACAATGTCAAATATTGCCAGAAAGACCCTGCACACAAAATGCAGGACAACACCAACCTGGTCAATGACTGTCCCACAGATCATAGAAGATCATAGAATCCCTGCAATGCTGATAGAGGCCATTTGGCCCATCAAGTCTGCACCCACCCTCTGAAGACCAACCCCACATTAACCCATCTAGCCTGCAAACTACGTGGCCATTTAGTAAGGCCAATCCACTTAACCTGCACAAGTCTAGACCATAGAAAGAACCCAGAGCATAAGGGAGAAACCCACATAGACATGGAGAAAATGTGCAAACTCCATTAAGTCATTCAAGGCTGGAATCAAACACAGGTCCCAAGTGCTTTGAGGCATCAGTGCTAACCAATGTGCCACCGTACAATCCAACAATTCACTCTCAATCATATGATGGAAGAAATCATCATCAGTACTATCAAGCAGCTCCAGCTCAACATTGCCTGCTAACTGACACCCAATTTGGGTTTGAAGAGGGCCATTCAACTCCTGATTTCATTACAGCCTTGGTTCAAACATTGATAGAATGAATTCCAGAGGTGAGGTGAGATCACTGCCTTTGACATCAAAGCCACACTTGACTGGATATGTCATCATGGAGTCAGGGAAATACTCTCTGCTGGTTGGAGTCATACCCAGCACACAGAAAGATGGTTGTAACTTATGAGAGTTAAGTCATCTCTGTTCAGCACTATTCACAACTTCTTGGGTACTGATGTAGTCCATTCCCAACTATAACAAGAACTGAACAATATTCAGGTTTGGTCTGACAAATGGCAAATAACAGATGTGCCACATAAGTGTCAGGCAATGACCATTTCCAACAGGACAGAATCAAGCCACTGTCAACATTCACCAAATTTTCTTAGACTGCTCAATGAACCATGTTATCACATAGGAAAATGATATTTTCTGATCATTTTTAAAGCGTTGGTGTGACAATGCTGTTATGTTACAAAGGTTATTTTGTCCTGAGTTCTTTTGAGGAGGGATTGCAAACATATAGATGCTAAAGTGGCTACTAGAGATGGTTTAATTCAATAATTTAGGAGAACTTTAGGTTTGTTTTGAAAACATTTGTAATAATGGAAGGAGAATTCTCATAGACCAGGCTTTCTAGCTTTTTTTAATTGTAGCCAGCAGAAGTTGTTTGGGTTCCAGATGGGTTGGAGCCTTGGGTTGGATCTGCTAAATTCTCTGAAATCTCTCTTGGTCTTGTTTCATCCTGGATTGGAAAACTGCAAGTAATAATCTGGGTTTGAATCTACCTTTTTGCTAAGGAGTGTGTTTATGGAATGTTTTTATATTGGATCAGTTAATTAATGTAAGGTACTGTATCTATTATTCAGTTAATTTTTCCAATAGTTAAGTTATTCTAAATTGCTCTTTTCTTTGCTTGTATTTTAACTATACAGTTTCAATAAATTGTGTTTTGCTTAATGTCGAGTAGTTTGAGCAATTGCACCACACCTGGAACAAACACTTCACACTTACCTTTAAAATAAGAAAAGTTAGGGTCTAGGCTACCTTTTTAAAATATTTTGAGGGGGTCTGCTCTTGTCCATAACAGTCAGTCTCCTCAAAATCAGACTGCGTGAATCAGAGTTGCAGAGAACAGATATGTCAAAAGTCTACTTACTAGCCATTTCCCAGATTGCAGGAAAAAGCTGTTAGAAAGCTCAAATCATAAATCTGTTGCCTTGAGCTAAAGTGAACATTTAGTATAATAGCATTGTCTCTCTTTTTCATGAAACAATAATTTATAACTTGCCTACACCCGTTTCTAATGTTGTGACATTCTCTGACTAAGAACCTACTCAGCTACATGCGCCCAATATTCAGAGTTCTGATATGGATTTTAAAAATCAGACAGGTAATTAGATTATGAAGCATATGATTAAAAGAAGTATCACTTATTAAAGAACATTATCCAGTTCAGGACGATTAAAGAGTACGAGCAATAGCAAATATATTGTTTGCTAACTTTCAATAGATTGGTTTACCCACAGAGGACATGGAACAATTGATGGGTGTCACAGTAGAGACTACAGGTAACATTTTTGCCATGTAAATAAAAGATAACTGTCTTGTACAAATGAAAGCTCAAGCAACAAGCAAATTAAAGAAACTGATATCCTGCTGTGTCCAGCCAGCTAAATGGTGTGTAATACATTACCTTTCTGAGTTTATTTATAGATAGCGAAACAGTGAACCACTACTTGCAGAGTAACTAGTACCTGTTCTTCTTCAGCTTCTGGTAAATACTGACCTCCAGAATGCAATGGTAGGACTTTGGTGTTGGTCACATTATTAAAGGTCCATAAAGAGGAGTGTGATTCCTTTCTTTAACGTGGTAATTACTTGGCACTTATGGAACAGAAGTGTTAAGTGGCACCTATCAGCTCAAGTTTTTTGAAAACTGATATATGTAAGGATGTTAGTGGAGGTAAACACTTTGAATTATGAGTAAACAGCTGCACTATGGCCTTCTACTTGCAGGGAGATGATGGATAAAACAGTTAAAGGTGATTGGACTAAAGGCATTGAGTAAATTGCACAATTTATTAATTTTATCTTAAATTATGGATTCCGAGATTTTTCTCAATTCTCTATTGTCTATGATTGTCTGTTTCATTCTTCTCTCCCTTCTGAAACAAACGTATTAAAATGACAACTCTCCATTTGAGACAACGCTCGAGTGTATAAATCACAAAGTCAAGCTGGACTGTGTAAATGCAATTCTGCTAAATTCTACATCATTGTCCTTGACCCATCAGTGTCTCCTTCAAGTGTTATTCAACATGGAGGAATTCATTCATCAACTTAGGGAGGCCAGAATGTGATAATCAGCAGGTGGTTTCCTTGTGTATTTGACCGGATGCCAGGAGATTTTCTGGTGTCAATGTTGAGGACTCCCAGGGATTGTGGTGGTGTTGTCTGGGATGCTGGGTATGACTATGTTAGGCTGGTGTTTGACTAGTGGCTGAGACAGCTCATTTGACAGTTTTGGCACTAGCCCTTACATATTCATAAGGAGGACTTGGCAGGGTTGACATGGCGTGTTTGCCACTGTTGCTGTCTCAGCTGATATCAAATGGCCCATCAGTTTCATTTGGCATGTGGGGTGAAGGCTCTATGGGCTACAGGTGTCTGATTATGTGGGCATCCGCATCACCTCCAATATTCCTAAAGGTAAAAGGAGGCCCTGGGATTTACTGTGCAGCCTCCCCACTTGGCAGAGCTCCCCTACCCATCACTGATAAAAATCCAATGGTGGCCGCCCTTACGTGTCTTCTAATTGGCAGTTTAAAGACCTTAATAGCTATTTCAGAAAACCATCCTCCATTTTCCCTGCTGCTGAGAAAATTCCACAGCAGTGGGAAGAGTTAGGTATTCTGCTACCCCAAACTGTCTCTCAGTTCTTCAGCACCAAGTCTTTGGAACTCCTTGCCACAAAGAGCTGTGGGGTGAGTCCTGTGTATATTTAAGGCTGAGATAAACAGATTCTCAATCAGTAGGGAAATCAAAGTTTACAGGGAAAACGCAGGAAAGTGGACATGAGGAATGTAGGGTCAGCCTTGATCCTCTTGAATGATGGAGCAGGCTTGAGGGATGAACAGCCTTCTTCTGTTCTTATTTCTTATGCTGTTATGGCCAACACATTCCGCTCCTGAAAGCCCCATTAAATTTCATTACAAATTCTGAATGAGCAGTGTTATGGATTTCTTAGAACTTCTCTTAAGCAAAACTATAAGCTGAAAAAGAAAATCACCTGTAATATATGCTGTTCCAATCATCTAATTAAAACAACCACAAAAATAGAGCAAAATATGACTATTGGTTAGAAATCATTTAGCAGGAGGGTGCTGCATCAATAAACTGGATACACAAATATTAATTGTATTAATTGTAAAAGTGATGCATTTTAACCCAAAATTTAATGTGTTGTACTTGCTGAAGCAAATCCCGTATCAGATGGTCTGTTATTTTTAGAATTTCATGTTTCTATAAGAATTACAGAATGCAAATTTAGTTTTAAAAAGCTTGAATTTTACTTTTCATGCCTCAAGCTTTGAGTATTTTTTTCAATTATGTTCCAGTTTTATTATTCCCTGCATTATTCATTGTCAAAGGAGAGACTTCATTCTTTCTGTTAATTTTTCACAAACTTTCCCCTTTCCTTGAAAGTTAAAATAAAATACGGTGTTCATATTTTGTCTATGATGTAAAAGGCTGGCACTTCTCCAATACTCAATGCAATAAATATCAATGGAATGAGCCATTACTAACGTTCAAACACAGAGGTCTTTGAATTGGAATCTCAATATTCCCAGCTGACAAATTCAATGGGAATAATCACCTGCTTGAAAACAAGACAATCCCTCCATTGCTAAATTCAAAAGAAAGCAATGCTAAATTGTTTTCAGGTTGAGTAACAAAGTGCACTTGGGATACATTTAACTAACTGTAATCTGCCATGTTGTCTTTGCCATTATTTTATTGCAAGAGGGATTGTCTCAGACTGTAAATGCGACAAATTAGAATTTGTTACAAAACTACAAGTGCATTTACAACAAATATTAATAATGTAAAAGACATTATTAAAAAAATGGTATCTGCACTCAAACAATTAAATATTCAAGACAATAAATTTCACTGTGCTCACTGGAGAGTTTTTCAGACATTAAGTAATTTTTTTTACTAATGTAGAGACTGCATTTTTAGTACGGGATTACAATCTCTGATGCGTTACTTAACCATGACATATTTAAAAAACAGGCCTTTACGTCCCACAGAGATATCATTCACTTCAATGGCTTCAATAAATGTGATTCAAGCATTCACTACAGCCTGGATACATTACTGACCCAAGGGGAAAACTGTACAGTTAAGCAAATTTTTAATAATGACGCACAAGGAATATTTTGTATTGCACAAAACGTGATAATGAGAAACAAATCACTTATCCGCCATACAGAGAGGGACCTAGAAATGACCCCGCAGTTACTTCAATGATCCCTTGGGGGTTCTCTTTAATGCTCAGCAGAAAATCAAATATCCAAGAAAGATTTAATCATCTGCCTGAACAATTTGTCACACCAAAAACTCAATCAAACATTGTGGTCAAATGCCCAGCAAGCTTTTCTTTTCATCAACCATGATGAGAGTACTGATCTCCTTCTTTTAGTGACAGCAGTAAAGTACAGAAAGACCATTTGAAGTGAATGATTCTCGGCTCTTGATCTGCTGGGCAGGAAGGAGGGGAATGTTTCCAATAGTGGGCAGTGTATGGTTGAGGTTTCCTCACTTTCTAAGGACATTTAACTCAATAGTGTGATTGTTATGTCACGACAGGTTCCAGACCCAGAAGTCATCCTGATTGTTTCGAGCTGAGATGAGAATGCAGTTTAGGGTACAATTCAGGGTGGGATAAGTTCCAGCCCAGGAGATGTGATTGCTGACACAAGGGAGCTGCATGATTCAAATCATAAGATGAAGTCACAGAAGGTCATCAAGGGTTTTGGGGAAAAGGCAGGAAGGTGGAGTTGAGGATTATCAGATTAGCCATGATCTCACGAAATAGTGGAGCAGACACATGAGCCAAATCATCTACTTCTGATACAACGCCTTATGATCTAATGGTCTAATTTAACTCAAAAACTAAATTATCTATTGGAAGCAAAATTGCACTTTCTCTTTTTTCTAGTGTCTATTTATCATATCAACACATATACATATGAATTAGGAGCAGATGTGGGACATCTAGCTCCTCCAGCCTTCAATAATATCATGGATGATCTGATTGTAATCTCCAATATACTTTTCCACCTATTGTTGACAACCTTTCTACCCCTTGCTTAAATCTAAACAATCTTGCACCTCCCACCCCCACCATTTCACATCAAAAGTTTGAAATCAGAAATGTTGATCTGTCACTCTTATCCACTTTGACATATAGATCTGCTATCATATACCAGTCGTCTCAGATTTCTGCCCTCATATTTTTGTCTTTATTCACTAGATTATTTGCATAAATCACTGAACCCCTTTGATGTCTATTTTCTTGCAATTATTTCTTCATCTTCCTCACTTTCTAATTACCTGCTTTCCACTTCCGGAATTGTTTCTATCCCTTCTGAATCTACAGTCAATATCCTATCCCCTGCCAAGCCTCAACAGCAGAAGTGCCCACTGTGATACTGGACCCTGTTGAAGTACAACCCTTCAGGCTTGAAAAGGACTAACCTCCTCCAGAACCAGGTCTAATTTGCAAAAGTTCTTTTGCTAGCAAGGCCAGGATTTGTTGGCTATCCCTAATTGCCCTAATGGCTGTCCAGGCCAACTCAGAGGGCAGTTAAAATAATACGGAGTCATTTGTAAGTCACACCAAATAAGGATGGCTGATGTTCTTCCCTAAAGGATACTTGTGAACCAGACAAGTTTTTATGTCCACTGGAACTGATTACTTTTTTTTTCTTTATTTATTCATTCATTGTTGTGGTTCTGTTCGCCGAGCTGGGAATTTTGGTTGCAGACGTTTTTTCCACTGTCTTATTCATTCATGGGATGGGAGTGTCATAGCGAGGCAGCATTTATTGCCCATCCCTAAATTGCTCAAGGGCAGTTAAGAATTAAACACATTGCTGTGAGTCAAGAATCACATGGAGGCCAGACCAGGTAATGATGCCATTTCCTTCCCTAAAGTGCATTAGTGAATCAAATGGATTTTGCCAATAATCAACAATGGATTCATGGTCATCATTAGATTCTTAGTTCCAGATTTTATTTTATTTTTTCAATTGAATTCAAATTCCACTATTTGCTGTGGCGTGATTTGAATCCTGGGTTTCTGGATTAATACTCCAATGGTAACATCAAAAGGTCATCATCTTTCCCCTGATAGAGTCATAGAGATGTACAGCATGGAAACAGACCCTTCGGTCCAACCCGTCCATACCGACCAGATATCCCAACCCAATCTAGTCCCACCTGCCAGCACCCGGCCCATATCCCTCCAAACTCTTCCTATTCATATACCCATCCAAATGCCTCTTAAATGTCGCAATTGTACCAATCTCCACCACATCCTCTGGCAGCTCATTCCATACACGTACCACCCTCTGCGTGAAAGTGTTGCCCTTTAGGTCTGTTTTATATCTTTCCCCTCTCACCCTAAACCTATGCCCTCTAGTTCTGGACTCCCCGACCCCAGGGAAAAGACTTTGTCTATTTATCCTATCCATGCTCCTCATAATTTTGTAAATTTCTATAAGATCACCCTCAGCCTCCGACACTCCAGGGAAAACAGCCCCAGCCTGTTCAGCCTCTCCCTGTAGCTCAGATCCCCCAACCCTAGCAACATCCTTGTAAATCTTTTCTGAACCCTTTCAAGTTTCACAACATCTTTCTGATAGGAAGGAGACCAGAATTGCACGCAATATTCCAACAGTGGCCTAACCAATGTCCTGTATAGCCGCAACATGACTTCCCAACTCCTGTAATCAATACTCTGACCAATAAAGGAAAGCATACCAAACGCCTTCTTCACTATCCTATCTACCTGCGACTCCACTTTCAAGGAGCTATGAACCTGCACTCCAAGGTCTCTTTGTTCAGCAACACTCCCTAGGACCTTACCATTAAGTGTATAAGTCTTGCTAAGACTTGCTTTCCCAAAATGCAGCATCTCGCATTTATCTGAATTAAACTCCATCTGCCACTTCTCAGCCCATTGGCACATCTGGTCCAGATCCTGTTGTAATCTGAGGATACTTTGAGGCTAGCATTTAATTTCAGATTTTATTAAATTTCACCACTCGTCACAGTAGAATTTGAACTAATGCCCACAAAATAATAACCTGGGGTCTGGATTACGAGTTCAATGACCTCACCACAAAATTACATTTAGATTAGTGATGGTGGTAATCTCAGTTTTTAAATTTTCAGCTGGTTTACCCTTAACATCCTTTGAGGAGAGCTCCAGATTTTTACTATTCTGTATGGGCAAAGTGATCACTAAATAAATAAAATTATACTCCCCTCTCCTGAACTTTTTCACCAGAGAAAATAGTTTCTCTCTATGTATCCTATCAATTCCTTTGATCCTCTTCAACACTTCAATTTGATCAACCATTCACCTTCAATATTGAAGGGAATGAAAGCCGAACTATGTGTATGGCAGACAAATTAACTTGATATTTAAAATGAAGTCACAGCTTACAATCAAATGAAAAAAATACATTCTGACAAGTATACAATTCTGGCTGTGATTCTTTTATTATACTGGGAGTACACAAGGTGCTCTTCTTATAACAAATTTTCTTTAGAGTACCTGAATTAATTCAGCACCCAAAACTGTCAGGTGCCACAAAAGAGCTACAGAAGAGAAAGGGATAATGTTTATAAGCAGTTACCAAATATGTCATTGCTAAACTGATGGATGCTATACCAATTGAAAATTGAAATATGGGATGTAGCACACCTTTCCTGCTGAAATTCATATGTAAACTCAAAATTTGAAATAAATTATCCACTAGTAAGTGAATGTGCAGCACTGTGAATGATATTCTGAGTGATCCAACAAAGCCTTTGCCTAAATTTGGCAAAGGCAATGATAAAATTTAATGATGGAACACGAAGCATGATTCAGACAATCCAGAAATTCTGTTGTCCCTTTTTTGCTGGGCCTTTATTTGATTCCTTTTATCTGTGATCTGCCTGTGCCTGTTCAAATCTGGATGGGCAATTACCATATTTGATGACCCATCTGAACGATTTAGCATCTGTCCAAGCAGATAGCATGTTGCGACCATGGATACCTGGTCACCAGCTGTATGCAGCCACATTAAGCTGTACCATTGTCGAGAAATACCCTGTACAACAAGTTTATTTATCTTAATATCAGGCTGCCTATCAAAGAAGACTGGGGCAGTAGAATTGCTGCAATTTAATTTGTGTTAAAATTTATGGTAAAATGAGCACTCATATAAAGAGAGTGCTACAGGATGACGGTTCAAGGCTTTGGCTGCTGCAATCAGCACGATATGACCAAGAACTATCTACAAAGGAGGCAAAAGAACACTGGCTATAACAGATAATTTTTTGGAGCTTGGCCCTGAGGAGGTGGATGCAGTGCCACAAGAAATCTAATGTCCTGAATCAAGTGACCAGCAGCAATAAATTCCATCTTCACATGACACATCCTACTCCCTACAAAATCAATATGTCATGACCCTACTACACACTAGTGGAACTTTCTAGCACTCAGGACTTAGATTAAACATCCAAATACTCAACTTCATCTTTAATCATGTCCACCTTTCTGCCTCTTAGCCCACTCTTACTCCTAGCAACTCAACGGTGAATGGCAAATGATCCAAAGATAGTGCAACACAATCATTGACACTGTTTTCCTTTTCCTGGAAAACAAGGTGACAGAAATTTGAAGGAAACTGGGCTGAGTAGGATAAGGTTTAAAATCTCGCATTTTCTGAGCATTACAGGAGACATAGTGTGATGATGCTGATCCTTTAACAAGGTTATGTTGTCCTTGGGCTTTGTTTTTAGAGGAGTTGTAAATGCAGAGATTCCGGGAAGTCTGTTTTTTATGGCCAATGTGAATATAGCTAACAGATACTGCCTCAGAAAAAAGGCTTTCAACTTTCAAAAAACACTTGTACAATGAAAGAGGAGTGGCCAGTTCTTCCAGTTCAGCTTTTCTCAGGTTTGGTTTGGTTTTGGTTTTAGCAGTCTGGCTCTTCAGAACAAACAGTCAGTCGGTTGTGAGGCTGTTCATCACAGAAACAGCAACATTGAAGAATGTGTTCCATATTGAGTCTTTTTGCCATTTATCTCTCTCCTGTAAGACCCTGTATTTGATTTTACCTTTTTTGCCAAACAGGTGTTTATCAGGATTATTGCAAGTACTTGGAACAACATCATTTAGTCGGGATAGTCTGTTTGATTTTCGGATAGGTTATGTTATTCAATATGAGTCAAGATTAGAGTGGTGTTGGAAAAGCACAACAGGCCAGGCAGTATCCGGGGAGCAGGAAAGTCAATGTTTCAGGCAGGAGCCCTTCATGAGGAATCAGCTCCTGCCTGAAATGTTGATTTTCCTGCTCCTCGGATGCTATCTGACCTGCTATGCTTTTCCAGCACCACTCTAATTTCGACTCTAATCTCCAGCATCTGCAGTCCTCACTTTCACCTAAGTAATTCTATGTTGTGTTCTCTTTTGTTTGTGTTTCATTTAATAATCTTGCAAATAAATTCTGTTTTGTTTTAAACTAAGAGGTTGGGCCAGCTGTGTCACTCCTGGAATATCCACTTACCACCTGTGTAATTCAACTCGTAAAGTTAGGGTGTAGGCTACTTTCTTGAAATGTTTTGAGGCAATCTGGCCTTGCCCATAACAGATTAGGTGCTCAACTGGAATTTGTTGTATAGTTCCAACTGGGATTAGGGTTGCTGGACTCGAAGGCAGCCAGTGGTAGGTGGAAGTGTCTTTTGTTCCAGGTGTTAAATTCAGTTGCTTTAAACAATGTTTGGGATAGCAATGACTCTTCCAGACATCAAGGGTTTTCTGCGGGTAGAAGAAGTGACTTTGGGGGTTTTAGAAAAGGTGGTCAAGGCCAAGCTGCTGTAATTAGCAGATAATCTGAAGTTGGAACTTCCTTCAGAGAAAAGGAGAAGTAATTACAGCAACAGCTCAGCATTTACATTTGCTGGAAACACCATCAGAATCTTTGGAGATGGCAAAAATTCAACAGAAAATGAAGCAGCTTGAGTTAAAGGCAAGAGACAAGGAAAGGGCAACAGAAATGAAACAGTTTGAACTATGACCAAAACCACAGGAAAGAGAGAAAAGAGAGGAAAGGAAGAGAGGGAGTTTGAACTTCAGAAATTGGCACTTTGATTGAAAAGAATGGAGATGAAGGTTGAAGGTAAGCTTAGTGAGAAAGAGAGTGAGGTGGACAAACCCATGGCAGCCAAAGGCCTGGTGAGGATCTGTTTCAACATATTCATGCATTGCCTAAATTTGATAAGAAAGATGTGGAAGTCTTCTTCATCTCATTTGAAAAGTTAGCTAAACAAATGCAGTGGCCAGTTCACAAACAAACTTATCTGTACAGCTAGTGAGATACTTGCATCACTATCAGCGGAGATTTCTGGGGTTTATGAGAAGGTGAAGATAGCCATCTTAAGTGCATATGTGCTTGTGCCAGAAGCCTACAGACAACATTTCAGGAATCTAAGGAGGGACCCTGGTCAAACCTAAATTGAGTTTGAAAGGATCAAGCAAAGTAATTTTGATAGGTTGATAAGTGCATTAAAAATAGAGCAAACTTGTCATGCTCTTAGAGAGACGACTACTTTGGAGGGGTTCAAAAATTCAGTTCATTAGGTAGTGAGAAGTCATGTGGAAGAGAAGAGAGGCAAAATGGCAAGATTAGCAGCTGAAATGGCTGATGACTATAAGTTGGTTCATAAATCAAAGTTTGGATTCCAACATCAATTTCAATCCGTGAAGGTTAGAAGTTGGGGAAATGAGAAATCTTAACGTGAAAAGGGAAAGGTAGATCTTGGTGAAGATCATAAGGTTAACTTACCACAGGGTAAAAAGGAAATCTTTGAAGGGAAAATACAAGATTATAAGCTCCAATGTTTTCAGTGCAATAAAGTAGGCCACATGAAATTACAGTCTTGGTGGGTGAGGAAAAACACTTGGAAGCCAGATGTAGGAAAACAGGATAAGCCAGTGAATTTTGTTGGAGTTGTAACAGAAAGGACAGTGGAGGCTAGAAAGCTGCATCAGCATGTACAACCTGGTCGGAGGTTGGTTAAGGAGAGAGTGCCAGCTCTTGTAAACCATATACCTACAAAGGTGAAGTTTACTCGCATAGGCCAGGAGCAGCAGGTAAAGAGGTTACAATATTAAGCAATACAGGATCCTCTCAATCTGTGGAGTTGAAAGATGAGGAGATATGTAACTCTGAATGACTTCTGCCAGAAAAAGTACTAGTAACAGGAATTCACAGTGAGACAAGAAGCGCTCAATTTGTGGAGTGAGGTTACAGTGTCTAGTGAAGACTGAAGTCGTGATAGGAGTACTGAATAAACATTCAACTCCAGGAATACAGTTTGTCCTTGCTAATGATACAGCTGTTTCACAGGTAGGAGTGCTGCCTACTGTGATTGAAAAGCCAGTGGAAACTCAGGCAACTGAATTATTGCGGGACACATACGCCTAGAATTTTTCAGACTGTGTGGTAATGAGGTTTCAAAGTCACCAGCTGAAACAGGTGAGATCAAACAGTACAGATAAGAAAGTTGAAGTGGAATTAGCAGAAGCCCTGTTTGATCAAATGCTTGACACAAACCAGGAGCATGTAGATGACAAAGCAGATATGTTTAGCTCATAAATTAACTGAGTTACATTAGAAAGATGCAAATTTGAAGCAAATTATATCAAAAGACATTCATGGAAAAAAAAACTGAATGCATCCCTGAATAATACAATCTTAAAAATGAGGAAATGGTCTAAATGAGGAATGGAGACAATCACATATTCAGGCAGATGAGAAATGGGCAGAAGCTCATCAAGTCATATTACCAGTGGGTTACACAAAGGAGGTGTTGCAGTGGCACATGAACTACCAGTATGGGGTCATTTAGAAGTGAGAAAAACTCAAGCTAAAATACAAAATTATTTTTACTGGCCTGGACTACACAAGGATGGCAGTTGAATTTTGCCAGACAGGTCATACATGTGAGGCAACTAGAAACCACAGGCAGTAGAAAACCTGCCTCTTTAATACCTATTCCTGTATTTGAGCAACCTTTCACAAGAGTCTGAATTGATTGCGTAAGGCCCCCACCTAAAACAGAAAATGGGAATCAGTTCCAGAGGATGTTCCATTATGCAATATCACAGCTAAAAAGACTGTAGATAAGTTACCCAAATTTTTCACTAGGTATGGATTACCCAATACCTAGAGATACAATCAGCTCAAAGGTCAAGTTTCAAATCAAAATTATTCAAGGAAGTTATGGACAGCTTAGTAATAAAACTATTCAAAACTACTGCATACCATCCAGGAGCGCTAGAAAGGTGGCATCAGACATTAGACACTACGTTGAGCATTTATAGTCAAGACTATCCAGATCACTGGGATAAGGGAATTCTGTTTACTTTTTGTAATCAGAGATGCACAAATTGAATCAACCAAATTCAGTCCATTTGAATTAGTTTTCGGGTATGAAGTGAAAGGACTGCTAAAATTAATTAAGGAGAAATTTGGTAAGTAAGAATTTAGAGACCACAGATTTGGACTTTGTGCCAAATTTTCAGGAACAATTAAATAGAGTGGAGGAGTTGTTTAGTCCGCGGATAAAAATATCACATCATTCAATGAAACAGGAAGCAGACAAGTAATCAAAAACTCTCAATTTTGCAATCAGAGTTAAGGTGTTAGTGTTACTTCCAATGATAGGTGAACCTTTAAAAGAAAGGTTTAGTGGACCTTATCAAGTCAAAAGGAAATTAAGTGAGGTGAACTATTTGATAAAGATTCCAGACAGAAAGAAATCTCTCAGAGTGTATCATGTGAACATGATCAAAAGGTATTTTGACAGGGAAGGAAAGCCAAAAGAGATTGTGTAATTGGTCACAACACAGAATGAAGAACTAAGTTCAGAGGATTCTAAATTAGACTCTAAACTTAAACTGGATAATGAGGGAGTTGTCAAAAAAATGGGTTAAATTATTGAGTTAATTTTCAGAGGAAGCTCAAAATGACCTGAAAGAGTTATGGTTATCGCATGGGGAGATATGTGGAAATGAGCTGGGAAATATTAACCTAACTATGTATCATGTAGATATAGGAGATGCTGTTCCAATTAAGCAACATCCTTATAGGTATAACCCTCTAAAATTAGCACAGGTTAAAAGAGAGACTGAATGTATGTTCCAAGACAACATAATTGAAGTGAGTTACAGTGACTGGAGCTCACCAATAGTAATAGTGCCGAAACCAGATGGTACCCAACAGTTATGTGTGGACAATGCAAAACCAATACAGTTATAAAGACTGATGCATATCCAATTCCGCATTTGGAAAACTTTGTTTCAAAGTTGGGAGAAGCAACTTATATTTCTAAGTTGGACTTGCTCAAAGGATACTGGCAGGTACCTTTGTCTGAAACAGCAAAGACAATTTCAGCTTTCGTAATACTGAATGGACTGTATCTGGTCAGGTCCACGCCCCCCAACAACTCACCCTCCCATCCTGGCACCCTCCCCTGCCACCGCAGAAATTGCAAAACCTGCGCCCACACCTCCTCCCTCACCACCATCCAAGGCCCCAAAGGAGCCTTCCACATCCACCAAAGTTTCACCTGCATATCCACCAATGTCATTTTTTGTATTCGTTGCTTCCGATGTGGTCTCCTCTATATTGGGGAGACTGGATGCCTCCTCGCAGGGCACTTCAGGGAACATCTCTGGGACACCCACACCAATCAACCCCACCGCCCTGTGGCCTAACATTTCAACTCCCCCTCCCACTCTACTGAGGACATGCAGGTTCTGGGCCTTCTCCACCACCGCTCCCTGACCATCCGAGGAAGAACACCTCATCTTCCGCCTCAGAACACCTCAACCCCAGGGCATCAATGTGGACTTCACCAGTTTCCTAATTTCCACTCCCCCCACCTTACCCTAGTTCCAACCTTGCAGCTCAGCACTGTCCCGATGACCTGTCCGACCTTCCAATCTCCCTTCCCATCTATCCACTCCACCCTCCTCTCTGACCTATCACCTCTGTTCACCTATTGTACTCTTTGCTACCTTGCCCCACCCTTCCCTCTGACCTCTCACCTCTATCCCCACCCCATTCACCTATTGTACTCTTTGCTACCTTCTCCCCAGCCCCACCTTTGCACCGCCCCCCCCCCACCCCACCCCCTCCCCCACCCATTTATCTCTCCACCCTAGAGGCTTCCTGCCTCTATTCCTGATGAAGGGCTTTTGCCCGAAACGTCAATTTTCCTGCTCCTCGCATACTGCCTGACTTGCTGTGCTTTTCCAGCACCACTCTGATCTAAACTCTGGTTTTCAGCATCTGCAGTCCTCACTTTTACCTTGTATCAGTTTAAAATCATACTTTGTGGTATGAAAAATGTGCCAGCCAGATTCCAGAGACAAACCAATAAGGTCATTTCCAGATTAGTCAATATTGTAGTTTATATTGATGACTTAGTAATTTTTATTCATACATGGAAGGAACATTTGTAACATTTATCAGAATTGTTCAATCAACTTCAGGAGGAAGGTTTGGTGATAAACCTGGCTAAAAGCGAATTTGGCAAAGCCCAAGTCACCTTCCTAGGTCATATTATTGTACATGGTCAAATGACTCCACAGAATGCAAAAAAAATTCCCTACCATTGACAAAAAAAAAATCCTTGTATTGCGTGGGTTTTATCAAAAATTCGTACCAAGTTTTAGCAGTGATACTGCTCCACTTACTGAATTGCTAAAGAAGGCAAGAAGTTTCAGTCATTTGACAGTCTGAAAATTGTGTTAACCACTGTCCCAGTACTAGCCACACCTAATTATGCAAAGCCATTCAAAGTGGCTATTGATGTGAGTGATATGCGTGTCAGTGCTGTGCTCTTACAGGAAGACAATGACAAGAAAATTGAACATTTATCAGCGGAAACATTCGACAGTTGAAAAGGAGACTTTGATTTTGGTGTTGGTGCTATAGGATTTCAACATTTATGTTACCAGTAATGTATCTGAGACAATCATACCACAGGTCATAACCTATTGAAGTTTGTGGAGAAATTTAACGACAAAAATTCCAGACTGTTTAGATGGAGCTTGTTGTTACAGCCATTCAATTTCAAAATTGTGCATATAGCAGGACGAGAAAAGATTGCCGACACATTGTAGACTTGAATGAGAAATGGAGGCGTTTGATTGCAGGAGTAAAACAGACTGAAACAGAATGTAGTAGTGCATGCTTGCAAGATTATTGTCAATGTAATATATATGGGAGTTGTGTACTAATAATTCAAGTTTACAGGGTTTTAAAGTGAAGACATCGTTTGATATTAATGGATCCTTTTTTTTTAAGGGGTAAGGTGTGATGATGCTGCTCATTTAACAAAGTTATGTTGTCCTTGGATTTTTTTTCCCAGAGTAATTGTAAATGCAGAGACTCCAGGAGGTCTGTTTTTTATGGGTTTTAGAGCCAATTCGATTATAACTCACAGATACTGTCTCAGGCAAAAGACTTCCAAGTTAAAAAAAAATTCTTGTATAATATAAGGGGAGTGGCCAGTTCTCCCAGCTCAGCTTTTCTCAGGTTTGGGTTAGTTTGGCTTTGGTTTTAGCAGTCTGGCTCTTCAGAGCTGTCGGTCAGTTTTGAGGCTGCTGGTCAAAGAAATAGCTATATGGAAGAAGGTGTTCCATGCTGCATCTCTCTGCTATCTCTCTTTCTCTCTCCTGTAAGACCCTGTGTTTGATTTTAACTTTTTTTTTGTTTCTGGTGATTGTTGCGAGTATTTGGAACAGTGTCATTAAGTTGGGATAGTCTGTTCAGATTTCGGACAGGTTGTTATTCTATATTCTGTTCTCTTTTGTTTGAGTTTCATTCAGTAATCTTGCAAATAGATTCTGCTTTGTTTAAATCTAAGCGGCTGGGCCGCGGCATCACTCCTGGAATATCCACTGAACACCTGCTTAGAACAACTAGCAAAGTTAGGGCCCAGGCTACTTTCTTGAAATGTTTTGAGGGGGTTTGGCCTGGTCCATAACAATAGTTCTTTGCATTCAGGTGCTGGCTATGAGAGGGCATTAACATTATTGAGAATATTGAATATATTGCCTGCCTCTTCCCAAAGCTCATCCTAAAACCTCCCCTTCTGAGATCCTACTATCTTGCAATTAAACAATCCTGTTGCCAACCTACAACAGCCGGAAGAAAGAAAATATGCAGATACAGTCAGGAACTTGAAAAGCAAATTAGGGGAAAATTTATAGAACAGCTACTAGGATGTTATTGTTTATAACAAGAGGAATTGAATACAAAAGCAGAGAGGTTATACTGCAGTTATTTCAGGGCATTGGGTAAGACCACATCTGGAGTGTTATGCGCAGTATTCGTCTCCTTATTTAAGAAAGGATTTAAATGCAATGTACCCAGTTCAGAAAATACTAATATCTGGAACAGGCAGGTTGCCTTTAGAGGATAGTTGTACAGGCTAGGTTTGAATCCACTTAATTTTAGAACAGTAAGAGACAATTTGACTGAAGCATATAAGATCCTGAGGGGTATTGAAACAGTGCATATGGAAAAACATTTTCTTTTGTAGGAGAATCTTGAACTAGGTGGCACTGCTTAAAATAAGAGGCCACCCATTTAAATCAGTATTAAGGAGATATTTTCTTTTCTTATAGAATGTTTTGAGTCTTCGTAATTATTTAAAAAAGGTAGTGGACACGAGTACCTGACTATATTTAAGGTCCAGGTAGATAGTTTCTTATTAAGCAAGGAGGTGAAAGTTAATTAGGATTATGCTGGAATGTGAAGTAATCAAATCAGACATGACCTTATTAACTAGCAGAACAGGTTCAAGGGGCTGAGTCGCTTTCTCCTGTTTCTGATTCTACTCAATTTGAAACATACACCTTAACACTGATTAAGATAGTAAAATTTATTGGTTGAAGGAAGCAGGTTTCACTGTTCCAGAGTGTTTCTTTCCAAGTGATTTTATTTTTACATTGTGGATAAAAATGCATCTCTATTTTCTGGACAATTACTTTGGGGAAAAAATGTAGGGAGTATACTCAAAGGCATGTGATATGCGAAATTGACTCAAAAGTGTCATTGCCCTGTACAAATTTCCAAAGTCTGTGCAGACTCTCTTTATGACTATTGGAGTCTCTTTTATACATTTGCCCTGATTTCTTGATAAGTTTCATGATTTCTCTGGAATGGCTTTGTCGTGCCTTAGTTTCCTTTACCTGATTTTATTTTCCAAAATGCACTTATTCACTCTAATAGGCATCTCTAGTATCTTGCCAAAATGGAAATCATTCAGTTGAAATTACAGACAGGCAATTTCATCATAGAAAACACAACAAATGATTGTCTGTCTGTCCTTGCCATACATTTGGACTGCATACAGTCCAATAAGAATGATCAATGAGGAAAACAGGCGCTATTTCGTTTTACCCTCTTTAGTAACACAGACACTGAATCTATTAGGCACGTAATAGTTGCTATCTCAGTTGTGACCAGCCAACTCACACAGGCTGGAAATAAATCCTTGACCATCTAAATGACTTAATTCTATCTTAATGCTGTCTTTTTCAACTAGAGTTTTGATACAGTGTTAAACTTTAATCAGAGTATATTTACTACAATATATGAATTAGTAGCAGTTAGTGAAGAAACTAATGTAATGTTAACCTATTTGTTCAAGACTGTCATTGCGCAGATTTGGTAAATTATTTTGGCTTCAATGCCAAATAGTATACTGCCAATGCCTGCCAGTCTACAGTGTTGTTTCTTTAAAGCAGGAAGAGGTCTAGACTGAAAGTTAACCTAATGACTTCAAATATTGTCAAGCATAAATGCTGTTTAAACTGGTTAATGGGTGGTGACAGATTAATACTGAGTAAAGTGACCTTAAATGGAAAATGCTGTTTTGCTGAAGGGCAATATTAAACTGAAGCATGCAAAAAGAAAATTCCCTTAGACTCAATTCCTGGGTCATTGCTTTCCTCCGTATTTAATCAGTGACATGTCATCTGTTCCTCAGTAAAACGGTCACACTGATCTTCAGGCTGCTCTTATTCTTTACTCTTATGATTTGGGAGTACATTTGGACATTGCATTATTTTGTGACAGAGACCTGAGAGTACCAACATGAGGACAGTGCAACAATTTCATCTCAACATACACAGGAACACAGGAATTGTTCAATTAGAAAATAATAAAGGCTAACATTATCTCTGATGATGTGGAACTGCCAGTGTTGGACTTGGGTGGACAAGTCAGAAGTCACACGACACCAGATTATAGTCCAGCAGGTTTATTTGAAATCATAAGCTTTTGGAGAGCTGCTCCTTTATCAGGTGGACAAACACCCAACCAGCACAACACTTAAGAAGCACAATACCATCCACTCCTGCTAGATTGGTACTCAACCCATTGGAATATGTATATTCTTCACCACAGATGCACAGTGGTGGCACTGTATACTCTACATGGAGTGGTTATAAGATTTCTGAAGCAGCAACAGTATAGAAACATGATACATTTGCAAATCAGTAGATTATATATTGACTTCTTATCCTCCACTCGAAACCATCAAATTCATACAAAACTCTTCTGCTCATATCCAATCACAGAATACATTCCAGCAATTACTGATCCTAACAGATCTGGACTTGGACCTTACACTTATGCGTTGATCTGAAAATTTTCATTTTGATGTAAATACATTTACACTACATACAGCGCCCTTCATCCCAACAGTTTCATGCGGATATATATGTTGCAAAGTGTTGTTTCCCATCCTTCACCAAACTCTATCTCTTTTCGAGATATACCTATCTAGTCACTTTACTTGACTATCACTTGTAGTAGCAACTTACATATTCTATATATCACTGGAAAAAGATGTTTTTCTGAACTTTCTATGTCTTCAGAATCTGTTCTTGCCCACAAGTCTAACATTTGCCCTGTCACACTGTTTCATAATCCCAAACATTTCTATTATGTCACCACCAAGTATTTACTAAGTTAAAAGATCCCAACTGATTCAATCTTTTCCAATAGTTTTGGTTTTCCAATTTTAGTATTAATCTAGGAAATCCTCTGTGCACCTCTGGTCACTATAGCTTTTTATATATAGATAGCATAAATGTTCATAATATTTTTACTGCAATCTAACTAATTTAACATAATTACTCCTGCTTTTCAATTTAAAAAAACACAAAATACAATGGATGCTGGAAATCTGAAACAAATACAGAGAGTGCTAGAGAAACAAAGCAGGTCTGGCAGCATTTGTGTTGAGAGAAACAGAGTTAACATATCAAGTCTGCTCTGATTTTTCTTCAGACCTGAAAGTTTGAGCTGCTTTTCAATATTATCCCTCTCAGTACAGACATCAATGCTTTGACTTGCTTTTAACCACCTTACATTGTCTTTATAGTGATTTATTTATTTGCACTCCCAGAAACCTTTCTTCCTTTGCAGCTGATAGATATTCATTTTCCCAGAAATCCTTATTCTCTACCAAAATGCACCATGCCACTTACTTGGATTGTAATTCATTTGTCAATTACATGGTAATTATTCAAACTTACTGATGTTTTCCTGTACTTTGTTCATAATCTTTGCTGTATTAACAATACCTTCCCAATCTGAGGTAATTTATAAATTTGTAAGATATTATTGGTCACAATATACTGCCTATTAGAACATGCATATGAAGATTAGGTAGGATCCATTGGGCTATATGATTTCATGCAGTCTGTTCATTATAAGTTATAAATTTCAGAAAAGATAATGGGAAAAATTGAAAAAAAGAAAAACAAATCATTGGGTTATGTGCAGTGAATCAAAGTTTGTAAAGAAAATTTCATGGGCTGTACAGAGTCCACAGGGAAAAATAAAACTACAGTCAGTCACAAGTCTATTTGGACAATAAAATAATGAGATATGAAATTAAACTACCACTGTGATTGTGTTTAGTGTCTGCTTAATCTTTTATACATAAGAAACCTGTAATAAAAATGTAACTGTCTTTTCTAAATAGATCTGCTCACAAGTTTAAAGAAAAGTTCATTCTGTTTCTAAATTGTGTGGGCAACCTGCACTTACATTGGCATGAAATTAACCTATCTTTAACACAGCTGTCATCGATCTTCAGCTGTATTTAATCACTTTGGGGAAGTGCTGTGAGGATGTTGATTCCAGTATTCCCATTCTCTCTCTGTTAAAGTTACAGCTATTGAATGTGTTTGAGGCCAGTGATCAACAATCCCATTCCAGCTGTGGTTAGCAGGTTGCCTTTCAGAATGAAACATCTATCATATCAGCTGATTATTGACAGCACATTGTTTGCAAAAATAATTTGTGAACGTTTATTTTGTTGATAATATCATGAATTCAATGCAAGGCCTAATTCTCCTTCAGTAAAGCTGAACAGACCCTGACAAGAAAGAAACATAGAAACTCTTGACCACAAGTTTGCAATTTAGCCCATTGAGCCTGATCTGTCATTCCGAATCGTGGATCGCAAACCTTAAAAATTTTCTCGTGCTATCCCCATATCCCTTGATCTAATTACCATATAGAAATTTGCTGATATCTTTCTTGAACATACTTCCAGAGACATGACTGCAATATTATATTGACAATATTACATTCCGCAAGGATCTGTTTTGGGACCATTGCTGTTTGTCATTTTTATAAATGACCTGGAGGAAGGGTTAGAAGGTTGGGTGAGCAAGTTTGCGGATGATACGAAAGTCGGAGGAGTTGTAGACAGTGAGGAAGGATATGGCAGGTTACAGCGGGATATAGAGAAGCTGCAGAGCTGGGCAGAAAGGTGGCAAATGGAGTTCAATGTAGCTAAGTGTGAAGTGATTCACTTTGGTAAGAGTAATAAAAAGATGGATTACTGGGCTAATGGTAGACTACTTGGTAGTGTGGAAGAGCAGAGGGATCTTGGTGTCCATGTACACAGATCTCTGAAAGTTGCCACCCAGGTAAATAGTGCAGTGAAGAAGGCATATGGCGTACTGGCTTTTATTGGTAGAGGAATTGAGTTCCGGAGTCCTGAGGTCATGCTGCAGTTGTATAAGACTCTGGTGCGGCCGCATCTGGAATATTGTGTGCAGTTTTGGTCGCCATACTATAGGAAGGATGTGGAGGCACTGGAACGGGTGCAGAGGAAGTTTACCAGGATGTTGCCTGGTATGGTAGGAAAATCCTATGAGGAAAGGCTGAGGCACTTGGGGTTGTTTTCATTGGAGAAAAGAAGGTTTAGGGGTGATTTGATAGAGGTGTACAAGATGATTAGGGGGTTAGATCGGGTTGACAGTGAGAACCTTTTTCCACGTATGGAGTCAGCTATTACAAGGGGGCATAGCTTTAAATTAAGGGGGGGTAGATATAGGACTGATGTTAGGGGTAGGTTCTTCACTCAGCGAGTTGTAAGTTCATGGAATGCCCTGCCAGTAGCAGTAGTGGACTCTCCCTCTTTATGGGTATTTAAGCAGGCATTGGATAGGTATATGCAGGATAGTGGCTTAGTGTAGGTTAGGGGTGCTTTGATCGGCGCAACATCGAGGGCCGAAGGGCCTGTACTGCGCTGTAATGTTCTATGTTCTATGTTCTATGTTCTATTACGCAAATTGGTAGCTGAATATTGAAGGGTAAAGAACCTTTAGGAAGGCCAGGCAGCTAGAAACAGGAACAGGTACAAGAGTGGCTATGTTAGTTAATGATGGTATTAGCACAAAGAGAAGTAGATGGCTTAAGCTCAGAAAACCAGGATGTGGAAACAGATTGAGGAGAATTGAAAAATGATAAATGTAAGAAGCCACTAGTGGAAATGGTGTTCAGGCCCACTAACAGTAATTACATGGAGGAGTGGAGTGAAGGTCATGGTGATAATCATGGGAGATTTTAATCGACATATAATTCAGAAATGTCAGATAGGCAAATGTAGATTAGATGAGCAAGTCATAGAATGCTTTGAGGATAGTTTATTAGAACAGAACATTCTGGAACTAACCACAGAACAGTTTATATTACTCCTGGTATTAAGCAATGAGATGGGATTAATTAATGATCTCAGTGAAAATGCCTCGATGTAGCAACAATAGTAATATTATTGAATTTTATCTTCAGTTTGAGGGAGAAAGTAGTGGGACTGATTTTTTTTTGAAAAAGACTTAAACACAGCCAATTATGAAGGTATACAAGCAGAATTTGTAAACATGAACCTGGAGTACTGTGAGCCATTTTGGTCCTCTTATTTAAGGAAAGATATCATTTCATTAGAAGCAATTCAGAGAAAGTTCACTAGAATGATTACTGGTATGAGGTATTATTTTATGAGCAAAGGTAAATCTTATTGAAACATATAGGCTTCTTTAGAGGCTTGACAGGGTAACTGCTGAAAGGATGATTTCCATCATGGGAGAGTCTAGGACTAGAGGGCACAGTCTCAGAATAAATGGTACCAATTTACGACTAAGCTGAGATGAATTTCATTTTTTTAGACTCATTGAGTCAGACAACAAGGAAACAGACCCTCTGGCCCAACTAGTCCATGCTGAACATAATCCTAAATAAAACTAGCATTTTGAATTCTTTGCCACAGATAACTGTTGGGAAAGAGTCCTTGTGTAAATTTAAGGTTGAGATAGATAGGTTGTTAATGAGTAGGAGAATCAGTTACAGGGAAAATATAGGAAAATGGATGTGAAGAATGTTGGATTAGTCAGGATGCTATTGAATAGCAGTAGGCTCGAGGGGCCAAACAGCCTACTCCTGTTTCTATTTCTTTTGGAACTTGCAAGTTAGATTAAAGGATAGGTGAATAGAGATATAGCAGCAGACATTCAGGTGGAACTTAAAATTAACAGAATAAGTTACATTCTGAAAAGTAAGAAGTGCCACAAAACAGATTCACCATACATAATTAACTCGAAACATTAAAGAAATTATGAAGCTGAAAGAAAAAAAAACATTAATTATGAAAAGTTGGGTGTCAGTTCAGAAGATTGGACAGAATATAAATAACAGCAAAGAAACTAAAAAAAATCAGTAAGGCAGAAAATGTAGAATTTCAGGGAAAGCTTACTGGAAATGAATAAAAAGAAACAGAATTTTTTTTAATAAAAAGGAGTTAACAATATTGATTCTAAAGAAAAATAATCTGATAACTAGCAATGGAAATTATAGAGATGGCAAATGAATAAACATACATTTTACAGGAATTTTAATGTTAGAGACACAATTAATAAGCAGCAATAAGTCAGGAAGTGAAAGGGGGAAAAAACTGAAGAAAGTTACCATCACCAGAGAATTGGTACTATGTAAATTGTTGAAGCTATGAGCCCAGGCTCATCACAATCCTGACTTCTATCTTGTGGATAGTGGGCATGCTTTGTCGAGTCAGGAGGTGTGTTACTTGCTGCAGTGTTCCAAGCCTCCCATCTCCTCTTGTAGCCACTGTGTTTACATGGCGAGTCCAGTTGAGATTTTGGTCAATGGGAACCCAAGGAATGTGGACAGTGGAGGGTTCAATGATGGTAATGCCATCAAATATCAAAGGGTAACGGTTATATACTTGCCACCTGTCAATATAAGCCTGGACATCATCCAGATCTTGTGGCATTTGAACATGGACTATTTCAGTATTAGAGTCATGAATGGTGCTGAATATTGTGCAGTAATTGGTAAACAGCCCCACTTGTGACCTTATGATGGAGGCAAGGTCATTGATCAAGCAGCTGAAGAAAGTTGAGCCGAGGACACTATTTGAGGAACTCCTGCAAAGATCATCTGGAGCTGGGATGACTCATTTCCAATAGCCACAACCATCTTACTCTGTGCCTGTATAACATCAACCAGCAAAGAATTTGACCTTTGATTGCCATTAACTCCAATTTTGCACACCTCCTTGATGCACACACTCAGTTGAATGCAGATTTATTGTAAGGACTGTCACATTCATCTCACCTCTGGAATTCAGCACTATTGTCTATGTTTGAACCAAGGCTGTAATGCAGTCAGAAACTGAGTGGTCCTGACAGAAACAAAATTGGGCATCAGTGAGCAGATTGTCGCTAAGCAGTTGCTTGACAGCACTATTGATGACACCTTCCATCACTTTACTGACGATTGAGAGTAGGCTGATTGGGCGGTAATTTGCTGTGTTGAACTTGTACTACTTTTTTGTATACAGGCCAAATGTGCGGAATTTATCACATTGTTGAGTGTAATGTTGAAGGTGTACTGGAACAGTTGGCTTGAATGCAGCACGTTCTGGAGCACATATCTTCAATTTTAGTTAACTGAATTTTTTTCATTGATTTAATCATGGATCAGGGGCATCACTGGTTGGTGAGCCCATGGTGAGCACTGGTTGGAGACCCTAGTTGCCTGAGACTAGAATCTCTAGTGTGGAAGCAGTCTATTCGGCCCATCAAATCCACACTGACCCAGCGAAGAGCGTACCACCCAGATACACCCCATTCCCACAGTTCCCATACCTAATCTACTTCATCTGCACATCCCTGAATACTATGGGCAATTTAGCACAGCCAATCTTTGCCTGCACATCTTCGCACTATGGAAGGAAACCATATAGGGCCAGATTATTTGGAAAGATGTATTTACTCACAAGAGCTCAGTCCAAACACTAAGAAAGTGAAAACACATTCAAAAGAAAGAAAACTAGAGTCAAGGGCTGAGCCCTGCTATTAAATCAGCATAGTCTTCTTCTCAAAATAAAAGAGAACCTCGGGCAACTGACTGTGTGGAGTTTGCACGTTCGCTTTGTGTCTGCTGGGTTTCCTCCGAGTGCTCCAGTTTCCTCCCACAGTCTAAAGATGTGCAGGTTAGGTGAATTGGCCATGCTAAATTGCCCGTAGTGTAGGTGAAGGGGTAAATGTAGGGGAATGGGTCTGGGTGGGTTGCTTTTCAGAGTGTCTGTGTGGACTTGTTGGGCTGAAGGGCCTGTTTCCACACTGTAAGTATTCTAATCTAATCTCCGAAAAGAGTAGCAGACAGGCTATAGCCAGCCAGTGAAACAACAGTTTCACCCATTGTACTCTATGCTACTTTCTCCCCACCCCCACCCTCCTCTAGCTTATCTCTCCACGCTTCAGGCTCACTGCCTTTATTCCTGATGAAGGGCTTTTGCCCAAAACATCGATTTCGAAGCTACTTGGATGCTGCTTGAACAGCTGTGCTCTTCCAGCACCACTAATCCAGAACCCCAATCATGGATCTCATGGTCCACAAAATCCAGCTGGTTCCAATCACTACATGCACATTACAAAGGAATAATGGTGAATAATGACCCTATGGAGTGAGGATACCAACCAACAATGATATCACTAAATAGTCAACAGGTTCCAGGGCTTCAACAATTTTTCCAGCAATTGCTGTTTTTGTTTCTCTTTGGTGGTCTCTTCTCGACTCAGGCCACCTTGTTCATACTTTTGACATCTCCAAACTCACTGATACAATTGTCTTCTGGCCATCCTCCCACCTATAAGACCCTCTAAAACTTGGCAAATTATAATCTATCTTGTGCAAGTTCCGCTGACAATTCATCTCTGATGTTGCTAACCTGCATTTGATCTGTATAAAACATAAATTTCAAGCATAAAATTCCAATCTTGTATTCAAATTACTCGGTGGCTTTGCCCTCTCAAAGTACGCAACACTCTCAAGTCATTTTCTTTGCTCCTCTGATTTGGGTTTGGTTTCTCTCCCAGCCTCAGCCACCTCTCAATCTACATCCCATTGAGTCATTCAGCTGGAATGCATCTCACATTGCTGAGGCAAATAAATGTAGAATTGTGGAGCTGCAGGCCATAGTCTTGCAAACCTGTTTAGATCCTGGATGATGAAAAAGGACTGGAGGAATGCAAGTATTATGTCCTTGTTCAAAGAGTAGGAGAAGAGTAACAATAGTGATTATAGGACAGACACTGTAATATCAGTGGCATGAGGTTTTTATAAAAATTACCTGGGACAAAAGTGAAAGCCACTTGGGCAAGCATGGGCTAAAGCATTAGTACAGACTTGTTGAGGGAAAATCATCTTTAATTCATTTGAATGGGCCTTTTGATGAAGTAAGAGAGAATGTGGACAAGGGAAGTGTGTATGGGCTTTCGAAAGCTGTTCATGAAATACAACATACTCAGCTTGGAAGGAAGTGGTGTCATATGGTAAAATCATGGGTCTAGTGGTCTAAAGTCCTAGATGATTTGGTTAGGGACGAGGTACAATTGACATTCTGTTATTGTTGCTGAGTCAAATTCCTGGAAAATCCCTTCCAATCTACACCAAGTAACTGCATTGGTTCAAGAAAACAACTCATGTTTTGCAGGGTAATTAGAGAGGACAATAATGTTGACCAAGATTCCATAAATGAATGGTTAAAAGCAAAGGCTTTTTAGGGAAATGGAAATCTATTGTATAAAAGAGACAATAGCAGTACCACCATAAAACATGATAGCGTACAGAAAATAGAGAGTTGTGGTGAATGTTTGTTTTTCGGACTTGAGAAATGAATACAAAAAGGCTGATAACACTTCACAAAAATTATGATATACATTAATATCTTGTACCAGGGACATTCAGCACTATTTCAAATGTTCTGACGAAGGGTCACTGGAAACAAAATATTAACTCTGTTTCTCTACAGATGCTGCCAGACCGTCTGCATTTCTCGAGCACTGTTTCTGTTTCAGTGTTCTAACATCTGCAGCTTTTTATGTTTATTTTAATCTCAGGATTATCCCCCAGTCATTTGTGCGAGAAAGCACAGAAATAGAAGAACTGAACATTTGAACACATGGCCAGAAAACTGATGTAGGAGGGTGACTGTCATATTTCTAGGGCATTCTGTGGCAAACTCTATCAGGGCTAGAGTTAGGTTTCAGGCAGGTGTGATGTGTATAGATGAATGGGTTGCAACTTGGTAAACAAACAATCATCATTCCAGCAATATTTGCTGTTGCTGCTCAGGACAGTTTAAACTAGATCGGCAAAGAATGGGAACCAACAGCAAAGCTCTAAATTCAAAGGAAATGAAGTATAGAAACAGAAAAGTCTTGATAACATTATGCAAGGCACTTGTTAGACCACACCTGGAACACTGTGAACAGTTTTGCTCCCTTTATCCAAGGAAAAATTTATTGGCATTGGAAGCAGTCCAGAGAAGCTTCACGAGTTTGATATCAGGTATGGAGGAACAGTCTTACAAGAAGAAGTGAAATAGCTTGGTCCTGTACTCATTGGAGTTTAGAAGAATGAGAGGTGACCCGATTGAAATGTATAAAATTCTTAGAGAATTCTTAGAGAATTTTATTGGGTAGATGCAAAAATATTGTTTCCAGTTATGAGAGAGCCTAGGACAAGAAGGCATAATCTCAGATTAAAGAAGTTGTACAGTGAAGTCAGAGGTGAGGAAAAACTTCTTCTCTCAGAGAGTAGTGAATCTATGGAATTGTTCATCACATAGGAACATAAAGGCTCATTTGACTTATTGTAGCTGAGGTACCAATGTGAAGCAAAGGGCAAACTCTCTGCTGGTCAGAATCATATCGGACACATCTGAAGATGGTTGTGGCTGTTGGAGCTCAATCATTTCAGCTCCAAGACATCTCTGCAGGAGTTCCTCAGGATGGTATCCAAGGCCCAACAAAGGCATATCTAGCTGTTTTATCAATAATCACCCATCTATCTTAAGATCAGAAATGTGAATGTTCACCAATAATTATCCCTTGACATTTAATGGCAATACCATTACTGAATACCCCATGTCAACATCTTGGGAGCTACTGTTCACCAACGACAGAACTGGACTAGCTACTCAATGCAGTAGCTATAACAACAGATCAGAGGATAGGAATCTAGCAGTGAGTAACTCAACACCCTTGACTTCCCAAAGGCTGTCAACCTTCTGCAAAGCACATCCAGGAGTGTGATCATAGTCACAGAAGTATAGAATGACGCAGTACAGATTAAGCCCTTTGGCCATCGAGCCTGTGCTGCCAAAGGTGCAATACTACCTACACTAGCCTCATTTGCCAAGCTAGATGCATAGCTTTGAACGTTATGACAATTCAAGTGTTCATCCATGTACTTTTTAAAGATTTTAAAATGGTTACTGCCTCTACTAGCCTCCCATTCTAGACCCCAACAGTCCTTTGGTGAAAAAATGTTTTTCATCAAATTCCCTCTAAACTTCCTGCATTTTAAAAGTGTGCTCCCTTATTCTTGACTCTTTGACTAAACAGAACAGTTGTTTTCAAATCTTATACAATTATAAGACTGGCTGAGTTTCATTTCAGAATGTTGAAGAAGTTACTGCATGCACAGGTGGCTAATGTGTCCAAATTTATAGATTCTGAAAAAGCTGCAGCTGCTGGAAGGTAACAAATGTAACCCCCTATTTAAGATGTGAAGATGATGGAGAACTACTGACCTGTTAATTTGATGGTCATAGTAGGTAAATTATTAGAACTGACTGAAAATGTTGTGATAACTGAACATTTTTATTAACAAGAGACAAGATTGGGCAGGGTCAATCAGAATTTATGAAAGGAAATCACGTTTGATGAAAGGTGCCTCATGGTAGAGAACCAATATTCATTATAGCAGACATTAGAGAATGAGGAAAAGATGTTTTGGATTTTCAGAAGACTTTTGATAAAGCTCGAGACACAAGGTTATCCAATAAAACAACAGAACACGGGATGGAGAGAGTATACTAATGTGAATTAAGAATTGACTAGAATAGCATAGGAGAAAGCAAAGAGTAAGAATAAATGGATTAAACCCAGAATGGCAGGCTGCGATTTTAGAGGGATACAGCAATAGTCAATACTAGGTCAAAAATGATTTGGATGCGGGACAACATATGTTACTGATGAATATTGTAGTTTTTACAGATTTGCTGATAACATGAACAACTAGGCTTGGAACCTAAGTTGTGTGCAGCGTTCAAAGAGTCTTCCAGAGGACTTGGACAGGTTAAGTGAATGGACTAGAATATGGAAAATAAATAGAACTTAAATAAGTTTGAACTCATTCCTTTTGGGGAAAAAACAAAGAAGAGTAGATTTTATTCTTAAGTGTGAAGTGTTTAGGAAATATAAGTGACCAAAAAGACTTTGGTGTCTTTGTCCATGAATCAGTAAACGCTAACATGCAGTTGCAACAAGCAATTAGAAGGTCCAACAGTATGATGGCATTCATTTTAAGAGAATTAGAGAACTAAGTAAAGATATTTTGCTGTAATTGCCTCGAGCATTGTTGAGACCATACCGAGAATCAGAGGTGTGGATAGAGTAGAATTTGTAAGAAGTTTCCAAGAGAGTTTTCTAGAGCAGTATGTCAATAGTCCGACAAGGGAAGGGACCATATTGGACCTGGTATTGGGGAATGAGCCAGGCCAGGTGGTAGAAGTTGCAGTGAGGGATTTCTTTGGGAACAGTGACCACAATTCTGTAAGTTTTAGAATACTCATAGACAAAGATGAGAGTGGTCCTAAGAGAAGAGTATTAAACTGGGCCAAGGCCAATTATATCAAAATTAGGCAGGAGTTGGGAAATGTGGATTGGACACAATTATTTGAAGGGAAGTCCACATTTGATATGTGGGAGGCTTTCAAAGATAGGTTAAAGATAGTGCAGGATAGGCATGTCCCATTGAAGGCAAAGGATAGGAAAGGCAAGATTTGTGAACTGTGGATGACAGGAGAAATCGTACAACTAGCCAAGAGGAAAAGGGAAGCGTATATAAGGTCCAGGCAGCAAAGAACAGAGTGGGCCCTGGAGGAATATCGGAAGAGTAGGACCAGTCTTAAACGAGGAATCAAGCAGGCTAAAAGGGGTCATGAAATAGCTTTAGCAAGCAGAATTAAGGAGAATCCCAAAACATTTTATTCTTATATAAGAAGCAAGCAGGTAACTAGAGAAAGGGTTGGTCAACTAAAGGATAATGAAGGAAGGCTGTGTGTCGAACCTGAGAGAATGGGTGAGATTCTGAATGATTACTTTGCATCAGTGCTCACTGAGGAGAGAAACATGATGAATGTTGAGATTAGAGATAGAAGTTTGATTAGTTTGGATCACGTTGACATAAGTAGGGAAGATGTATTGGCTAGGCTAGACGTTATTAAGGTGGACAAATCCCCAGGGAGGCAAGAGAGGAAGTAGCTGGGGCCCTGACAGATATCTTTGTGGCATCTTTAAATACAGGTGAGGTGCCGGAGAAGTTTGCTCATATTGTACCCCTGTACAAGAAGGGTAGTAGGGATATTCTGGATAACTATAGACCAGTGAGCCTGACATCAATGGTGGGAAAGCTGCTGGAGAAGGTACTGAGGGATAGGAGCTATTTATATTTAGAAAATAATAGGCTTATCAGTGATCGGCAACATGGTTTTGGTGCGGGGGAGATCGTGCTTTATCAACTTAATAGAGTTCTTTGAGGAAGTGACCAAGTTGATAGATGAAGGAAGGGCTGTTTATGTCATATACATGGACTTTAGTAAGACATTTGATAAGGTTTCCCATGGTAAACTAATAGAGAAAGTGAAGTCACATGGTGTGCAGGGTGTTTTAGCTAGGTGGATAAGGAACTGGTTGAGCAACAGGATACAGAGAGTAGTAGTTGAAGGGAGTTTCTCGAAATGGAGAAAGTTGACCAGTGGTGTTCCACAGGGATCAGTGCTAGGGCCACTGTTGTTTGTAATATACATAAATGATCTGGAAGAGGGCACTGTTGGTCTGATCAGTAAGTTTGCAGGTGTCACAAAGATTGATAGAGTAGCAGAAAACATAAGGGACTGTCAAAGAATACAGGAGAATATAGATAGACTGGAGAGTTGGGCGGAGAAGTGGCAGATGGAGTTCAATCCATTCAAATGTGAGGTGATGCATTTCGGCAAGTCTAATTCAAGAACAAATTATACAGTGAATGGAAGAGTCTTGGGAAAAACTGATGAGCAGAAAGATCTGGGAGTTCAGGTTCATTGTACCCTGAAGGTTGCTGCACAGGTGGATAGAGTGGTCAAGAAGGCATATAGTATGCTTGCCTTCATCAGATGGGGTATTGATTATAAGAGCTGGCAGGACATGTTAAAATTGTACAAGACATTGATTCGGCCACATTTAGAATACTGTGTACAGTTCTGGTTGCCAGATTACCAAAAGGATTTGGACACTTTGGAGATGGTTCAGAGAAGGTTTACGAGGGTGTTGCCTGGTATGGAAGGTGCTAGCTATGAAGAGAGATTGAGTAGGTTAGGTTTGTTTTCATTAGAAAAAAGGAGATTGAGGGGGGACCTGTTTGAGGTTTTCAAAATCATGAAGGGTTTAGACATGGTAGATAGCGATAAGCTTTTTCCCAGGGTGAAGGATCCAATAATGAGAGGTCACACTTTCAAGGTGAAAGGTGAAACGTTGAAGGGGGATACATAAGGAAAATACTTTACACAGAGGGTGGTAGGTGTCTGAAACACATTGCCAGCAGAGGTGGTAGAAGCAGGCACGGTAGATTCATTTAAGATGCGTCTGGAGAGATGCATGAATCGGTAGGGAGCAGAGGGATTCGGATGCTTAGGAATTGGGCAACAGGTTTAGATAGTAGATTTTGATCGGCTCAGGCTTGGAGGGCCAAAGGGCCTGTTCCTGGGCTGTAAATTTTCTTTGTTCTTTGTTCTTTAATACTTGTGTACAGTTTTGGCCCCTTATCTAAGGAAGGACATTTTTGCAATAGAGGGATTGCAATAAAATTTCACTATATTATGAGGAGAGACTGGATTTGTGTTCTCTAGAACTTCAAACAATGAGACTGATCACATTGAAACTTATAAAATTCTTTCAGGGCAGACATGATGAATATCGATAAGATTTTTCCCTGGCTGGTGACTCTAGAACCAGGGGACATAATCTCAGAATAAGGAATAAACTAATTAAGACTGAGGTGAAGAAGAATTTTGGTGATGAAGTTTGGAATTCTCTATCCGAGAAGGCTGTGGAAGTTCAATCTTAGAGCAAGTTCAAGACAAAAATCAATCTGGAGACTTCATATATAGGGATATGGAAATAGTGCAGGAATGTAACATTGAGAAGATGACTAAACCAGTTCTAGAATAGTGGGCAGGCTTGATGAGGTGAATGGCTTGTTACTGTTCTTATGTTTCTACAATGCAAATATAGCAATTTCAATGCTTTTCATTCTGAAAGCAAGATGCTATCTTTATTAAGCCATTGTAGAACTTGAAAAGAATGTTTTGGTAAGATTAGATTAGATTACTTACAATGTGGAAACAGGCCCTTCGGCCCAACAAGTCCGCACAGCCCCGCCGAAGCGCAACCCACCCAGACCCCTACATCTACATCTACCCCTTACCTAACACTACGAGCAATTTAGCATGGCCAATTCACCTGACCTACACATCTTTGGACTGTGGGAGGAAACCGGATCACCCGGAGGAAACCCACGCAGACACGGGGAGAATGTGCAAACTCCACACAGAGAGTCACCTGAGGCGGGAATTGAACCCGGGTCTCTGGCGCTGTGAGGCAGCAGTGCTAACCACTGTGCCACCGTGCCGCCCACAAACTGTACTTAACTGTGCATGTGCCTTTCCCAGAAACAGCTGTGGAATTTATGCATAAATATCACAAACTCTATTAACTTCACCATTATTTTGAAAGTAATTTGAGCTCAATGCTCTAAAAGTCTTACATTTATGCATATATCCTCTTAACGTTTTTCCATTATAAGTTCTTATGTCAAGACTTATGATGCAATCTTCCTATATAGGCTTGATGTACTGTAATTATTTATTACCACCCCTCGATGCAGAGGTAATTGAGCATCGTCACTTGTCAGAGGGGGAATTTTAGTGTGACAAGCTTACATAGGAAATTTCTATTATAAATGTGAAGTTAGAAATTTAAAGTGAGGACTGAATTACATCTCCGTCAAGGTTGAATTATCTTTCACCCTCTCGCCCCATTTAACATGACAGTTACACTTGGTTTTGGCTCTTCTGTGTTCGAAACCTTTGCAGGCTGACTGTCATATATGAAACAGAATGTTAAAATAAAATAAAGAGAAGGATACATGAGAATGCAATTATGATTTTAACCTCATTTCTGTGTTGAGATGACAGTAAGAAGTCATTTGAAACTGTCAATGAGATCACTTTCTTGTAATTGGTCCCTGGAGTCCGTTGTTCTCTACATACCTGAAATGGTCGTAACAATTCATTGTATGTCTCAATGCTACTAAATGAGATCACACTCTTTTCAATGTTGTCACTACACACTACATCAATCAGACATGTAATTTTGCTCTTGTTACTGAAGGTGCTGAATTCTGTGAATGTTCTTTTATTGAACTGCAGTGTATATGGAATTCTGTTTTGATAATTAAAATATGTCACTATTTTTAAGACCTCTATGTTGGTGCAGCGACATGATGTGCCATCATCCTGCTCTTTAAATATGTAATTGGCATTCCACTATTGTACTGATTTCTCTGAATAAAATTGTAATATGATTTAGGTGCAATATTGTCAATCCAGCTGAATTCAGAGGTCCCTAGGGTCAAGTATAGTGACAGGTATAAACATTGGACAATCCAAACAAGTGCTATAGAAAATGCTTGTTTGAAGATTGGTTGAAATGCAGCTGGACCTGATCATGTAGAAAATTGCTGTCCTGATATTGCCAGAAGTGTGCCTGCATGTTTCGCTCCTGAAAGTCAGGTAGCTATAAACAAATCCTTGAACTTTTTTGAATCATAGTTAGTGAAAGGGAATGCAGAATCCTCAAAGCTTGCCATTGTTATACAGATTCTTATTGTGCACTTAATCTGAATTATGTCATTGATCATTTATCAGATCTAGACATTACATAATTTGAACATTTTATATTCTCAAATGGATTTTTTACGAGAGCACCACATTCCTAAAAGACAAAAGAGCATCAGCAGAAAAAAAAATTCTTAAATAAGCCTGTCACAAATGGTTGGGCACTATACCACAGCTCCGGATAATTTTGCCATAGGAGGTCAAACTGTTAAGAAGATTAAAAATAAATGACTTGGAATAGGCCATTCATCCCTCAAATTTCTACTCTTCCATTCAATAAAATCATGGGTTGATTGCCTTCCTCAACCATATTGATTAATTCCCTTGGAATTGACTAGTGTATAAAACTGTGATATGAATTTATTTAATTACTCAGGATCCATATCTCTCAATGTTGTGAATTTTTGGAATTCTCTATTCCATGAGTAAAGAAATTTCTCATTTCAGTTATAACTAATCAACCCCTTATTCTATGAAGATGGTCCTTAGTTCTAGATTCTGCAGCAAGGTGAAAAATCCTTCCAACCTCTAACCTGTCAAGTTCCTTGAGAAGTTTATATGCTTCAATGAGATGACTATCTCATGCTACTAAACTTTATGGAACACAGGCCTTTTCTACTCAGTCTTTCCTAACAGGACAATTCCCTCATCCCAAAGGTCAGGCTAGTAAATTCTTCACATCCTTTCTTAAGCTAGCAATCAAAACTGCACGCAGTGCTCTGTATGTTATCTCATCAAGTCCCTACACAATTACACGAACACTCCAAAATTTTAGGCTCTAATTTCTTTAAAGGTTAACTTATCATCTTCCTTCCTAATTGAAATATTTCCCTGCATGATAACTTTCTGCCATTTGCGTACCAGTACATCCAGGTCTTTCTGAATGCCAACACTGACTGGCTAGTATTCAGCTTTTCGTAATACAACAATTCAAATTGTTGTATTCTTGTCCACTCATCAACTTATCTGAATCCCCTTGCAACGTTTTGTGCCCTCCTCACCACTTACTTTCCACTCTACTTTTGTACTATCAGCATAGTAGTTATTTGAAGCTAAAAATCAACAGTACAGGTAAACTGGGTGATGCTACAAAAGCTCAGAGCAGAAATAGACTGTTCAGCCGATCAGGTCTGCTCCACTGTTCAATGGCATCAATAATTCAATGATTGATCTGATAATCGTCCTGCCTTTAACTTCTAACTTTTGTCTCCCTTACTGATTAAAAATCTGCCTCAGGCTTGAATATACTTAATGACCTAGCCTTGACAGCCCTCTGTGTACAAGAATTCCACAGATTCACTGACCTCAGAGAAGAAATTCCTCCAGACCCCTGTGTTAACTGGCCAATCCTTTATTCTGAGATTGTGTCCTCTAGTCCTAGACACTCCCACAAGGAAAAACAAGATTTCCAAATAAACTAGGTCCACTAAGAAACTTGTATATCAATAAGGTTTCCTCTCACTTTTCTAAACTCCAAAGAGTATAAGCCCAACCCTTCCTCTTCATGTATCATCCCTCCAAACAGGGATCAGCCTATGAACTTCATCTGGACTGCCTCCAACGCCAGAATATATATGCTTAGATAAGGAGCCCCAAACTATTTACAGTATTCCAGCTATGGTCTAATTAGTGCCTTGTATATTTTTTAACAAGACCTCCCTATTTTTATAGGAGACAGCGAGGTCTGCAGATGCTGGAGATTAGAGTTGAGTGTGTATTGTTGGAAGAGCACAGCAGGTCAGGCAGCATCCGGGCTCCGGAACGAAACGTCAATTCTCCTGCTCCTCGGATGCTGCCTGACCTGCTGTGCTCTTCCAGCAACACACTCTCAACTCCTTATTTTTATTCTCCACTCCTTTTAAATTAAAGCCAATAGTCCATTAGATTTCTCTAATACATATTGAATTTGTATGCTAGCTTTTTGTAATTTATGCACAAGGACTCCCAAGTTCCTCTGTGTTGTAGCTTTCTGCATTCAATCTTTCTCTATGTAAATATTATTCAGTTCCTCTATTCTTCCTGTCAAAGTGCATAAGTTTATATTTTCCCAATTATATTCCATCTGCTGAGTTCTTGCCCACTCACCTAACTTATCTATATCCTTCTGCAGATTCTGAGTCAACCTCATCACTTACCTTCCCACTCATTTTTATGTTATCCACAAACAACATTATAGTACATTAACTTTCCTCATTTGAGTCATTAAATATTGTAAATATAGTACAACCTTGATTATCCAAACATCAATTATCCAAATTTTGGATTAACCGAACAAGATCTCAAGGTCCCGTAAAAACAGCATTAGGCAACTCAGCATTCAGTTATCAGTTAAAAGGCATTATGGCATTATTGTTGAATAACCGAGAAATGTTCAAAAACCAGCATTCAAATTTCTGCTTGTTTATGATAGATCAGTTATCAGTTAGATGACATTTTGGCATGCATTGCCAGATAACCGAGAAATGCTTGGATAACCAGCACTCATAAATTACCGCTTGTTTACAATTGATGAGCTAAATGATCAGTTATCCGAACAAAATACTCCTCACCCGTCTTATTTGGATAATCAAAATTCTACTGTAATTGAGTCCCCAGCACTGTGGCACTCCAGTTTACATGTTGCCATCTGATAATGTACCCCTGAGGCCAAAGTCTTCTATTAGTTAGCCAGTCCTCTATCCATGCCAATCTACTGCCTCCAACATTATGTGACCTGAAGTATGTAAGTTAGCCTGCTGAGCTTGAAGGTTTATTTTCAGCCTTTTTGTCATCATACTAGATAATATTATCAATGAGAGTCTCTGGTGAAGCGCTGGTGGCATGTCCTGCCTCTCTATTTATAGGTCATGGTTTCTTAAGGTGGATGATGTCACTTCCAGTTCTTTTTTTTTCAAGGGAAGGTAGATAGGATCTGCTTCAGTATCTTTATGTAAGGTATCTTATCAAACACCTTCATAAAATCCAAGTACATTACATCTACTGCTTTTCCTTTATCTATCCTGCATGTTGCCTCTTCACAGAATTCCAGGAAATTGGTCAATGATTTCCTCTTCATGGAGTCATGCAACTCTGCTTGATCATATCATATATTTCCAAATGTTCTGTTATTACATCCTTTATAATACAATCTAACATCTTCCCAAAACAGACATTGAACTAACTGGTTTGTGGTGAGGCAGCATCCTGGAGGGAGAGCAAGCTATCATTTCGAGACTAGATGACTCTTCATCAGAGGTTGCTGTCTCTCCATGGATGCTGCCTGATCCGTGATGATCTCCAGCACTGTTTGCAGTAATTTGCTCTTACACTAGTTTATGGTTACCTGTTTCTTTTTTCCCTTTTTAGATGAAGTTGTTACATTGGCAGTTTTCCAGTCCTCTGAGACATTTCCAAAATAGAGCTATCCAGGGAAACAAACGACTCTTCTCCCTGTCGTACCCATTTCCAATTGGCTCTGAGTGAATAGTGCAGTCTTTCAATGCAGCAAACTACACTATGGAGAATAAAATTATTTGTCTTTGCATTTTCCATCAGCCATGTGTACTGTATATTTCTCAGATCTCAGCGCTCTAAGGGTTTCTGTTCACAACACCCAGCTATCAATTCATTTGCCTCCATGTCTGAAAATAGAATTATGGGTTACATTTTTGGTCTTATAAATTGACTATAGTGCTATGAATATTGAAACCTCTTATTATTGTTTGCACTTGATGATTTCATATAATCTTATGGTTTTCAAAAATTTAAATTTACTTCACCCTTAATCAGTGTTTGCACATTCTAGAGTCAGGAAGATTAATACTATACATTTCATTACCTGTAATTAAAATCTTACACAATTACATTCACAGACCATCTTAATCTTGTTAAGAAAGGAATGTTAAAAGAAGCACTTTGGAAATATTATGCTCCAAATTCTTTCTTAAATCCAAAAAGGATTTTTCCATTCAATGTTAAATTTGGAGAACAATGTGTATGGTGTACTACTGTGTATTTTTTGATTAAATTAAAGCAGTTTTAGAATATGCACACCATTGACTTCTGCTGCCTCGCTAACAATAGTTACTCAGAATCCAGCATTGGCATCAAGCCAGCTTGCCTTGAATGATTCCTGGTACAAAATTACTCCACAAAAATGATTACGAAAGAAAAATAATAAAGATTCAAAGTTTGGGAGAAGATTTTAATAAACATCTCGAAGATGTTGCTATACCATTTGAATCAGTCAATATGACTTCATTTTAAAATATCTGTTGTATTAAAGTACAAAATACCCAATGCAGAATGCATGATGCTGGAGGCTTTGCATTTTATATCTATGGGGAACAAACTAGACTGAATTTGGCATTGATCTTAATTTTCACAACAGATTATCTGACTGTTCTACTGTCCAAATACTTCATCTGACTCATTGCTTTCTCCCTTTGAATTTACCACAGTGATATTTTTTTCTATACAAAGTCATAAAATGTTTCTGCAGTAATCCATGTTTCTAATGGTCCCACTTCCACATGAGCCCAAGCACAATGAGACACTCGATTGGCCAATGTTATCACATGATCTAACCTAAATTGACAGATGGATCACTGAGTATGAGAGCTGCCAAAAAAACAAGAATATTATCTGGGCAATTGAAAAGTAATAAAAGAAGATGCTTTTCGCAGTAATTGCTTTTGGATCACTTTTCTCTTCAGATTTAAGGGCAAAATAGTACTTACTAGGCTCACAGTATGCAAGTTCTCATTTACCAGCTTATATTTTAAAGAACGTGTTTTACATCAAATCACAGGTGAGTCAGTACTTTTTCCATTCAATTTGCATTGTGCATTGAAACGTAGAGTCAGAGAGTCAAAGAGCATGGAAACAGACTCTTCAGTCCAACCAGTCCATGCTGAACATAATCCTCATATAAACGAGTTCCTCCTGCCTGCTCCTGGCCCATAACCCTCCTTTGCTATTCATGTACTTATTCAAATCTCTTTTAAACATTGTAATTGTATCCACAACCACCACTTCCTCTGGAATTTCATTAGACACCTGAACCACATTCTGCGTAAAACATTATCCCCTAATCTTTTTTAAATCTCTCTCCTCACTTTAGAAATGTGCCCCTTGTCTTGAAATCCCACATCCTTGGGAAAAGACAATTACCACTAGCTGTATCTATATTCCTCATTATTTTATAAACTTCTGTAAGGTTGCCTCTCAGCCTCCTGTATTCGAGTGAACAAAGTCCCAGCCTATGCAGCATTTCTTTATAATTCAAATCTTCTATACCGAGCAGCATCCGGTAAATCTCTTCTGAAACCCGAGTCCCTCTGTCCTACAACACTACCCGAGGCCCAACCATTAATTCTATAATTGTTTGTTGCATCAAATGCAATACGTCACATTTATCCAGACTGAACTCCATCTCCAATTTTTCAGTCCATTGACCCAGTTGATCATGTTAAAATTATCTCCTACTATTTTATTAGAACATAGAACCTTACAGTGCAGTACGGCCCTTCAGCCCTTGATGTTGCGCCAACCTGTCATACCAATCTGAAGCCCATCTAACCTACACTATTCCATGAACGTCCATATGCTTGTCCAATGACGACATGTACTTAAATGTGGCGAATCTACTACCGTTGCAGGCAAAGCATTCCATATGGAGGAGAAGGTGAGGACTGCAGGTGCTGGAGATCAGAGCTGAAAATGTGTTGCTGAAAAGGTGCAGCAGTTCAGGCGGCATCCAAGGAGCAGGAGAATCGACGTTTCGGGTATGAGCCCTTCTTCAGGACAGAGGAAAGTGTGTCCAGCAGGCTAAGATAAAAGGTAGGGAGGAGGGACTTGGGGAGGGATTCCCTCGTCAGGTCCACACCCCCAACCAACCCAACATCCACTCCCGGCACCTTCCCCTGCAACCGCAAGAAATGCAAAGCTTGCGCCAACACCTCCCCCCTTACTTCCCTCCAAGGCCCCAAGGGATCCTTCCATATCTGCCACAAATTCACCTGCACCTCCACACACATCATTTATTGCATCCACTGCACCCGATGTGGCCTCCTCTATATTGGGGAGACAGGCCACCTACTTGCGGAACGTTTCAGAGAACACCTCTGTGACACCCAGACCAACCAACCCAACCACCCCGTGGCTCAACACTTCAACTCCCCCTCCCACTCCACCAAGGACATGCAGGCCCTTGGACTCCTCCATCACCAGACCATAGCAACACGACGGTTGGAGGAAGAGCACCTCATCTTCCGCCTAAGAACCCTCCAACCTCAAGGGATGAACTCAGATTTCTCCAGTTTCCTCATTTCCCCTACCCCACCTTGTCTCAGTCAAATCCGTCAAACTCAGCACTGCCTTCCTAACCTGTAATCTTCTTCCTGACCTCTCCACCCCCACCCCCACTCCGGCCTATCACCCTCACCTTGACCTCCTTCCACCTATCGCATTTCTAATGGCTCTCCCCCAAGTCCCTCCTCCCTACCTTTTATCTTAGCCTGCTGGACACACTTTCCTCATTTCTGAAGAAGGGCTCATGCCCGAAATGTCGATTCTCCTGCTCCTTGAATGATGCCTGACCTGCTGCGCTTTTTCAGCAACACATTTAAAGCATTCCATACACTTACTACTCTCTGAGTAAAGAAACTACCTCTGACATCTGTCCTGTATCTATCACCCCTCAATTAAAGGTATGCCCCCTCGTGCTCGCCGTCAGCATATTTGGAAAAAGGCTCTCCCTGTCCACCCTATCTAACCCTCTGATTATCTTATATGTCTCTATTAAGTCACCTCTCAACCTTCTTCTCTCCAACAAAAACAGCCTCAAGTCCCTCAGCCTTTCCTCATAAGACCTTAACTCCATACCAGCGACATGCTAGTAAATCTCCTCTGCACCCTTTCCAAAGCTACCACATCCTTCTTATAATGCGGTGACCAGAACTGTACAAAATACTCCAAGTGCTGCTGCACCAGGGTTTTGTACAGCTGTAGCATAACCTCATGATTCCGGAACTCGATCCCTCTATTAAAAAAACCTAAAACACTGTATGCCTTCTTAACAACCCTGTCAACCTGGGTGGCAACTTTCAAGGATCGGTGTACTTGGACACCGAAATCTTTCTGCTCACCTACACTACCAAGAATCTTACCATTAGCCCAGTACTTTGCATTCCAGTTACTCCAACCAAAGTGAATCACCTCACACTTGTCCACATTAAACTCCATTTGCCACCTCTGCAGCTTATCTATGTCTCTCTGTAACCTACAACATCCTTCGTCACTATCCACAATTCCACTGACCTTAGTGTCATCTGCAAATTTACTAACCCACCCTTCTACGCCCTCATCCGGGTCATTTATAAAAATGATGAACAGCAGTGGACCCAACACCGACCCTTGCGGTACACCACTAGTTACTGGACTCCAGGATGAACATTTCCCATCAACTACCACCCTCTGTCTTTTATCAGCAAGCCAATTACTGATCCAAACTGCTATATCGCCCACAATCCCATTCCTCCGACTTTTGTGGGGAGCCTTATCGAAGGCCTTGCTGAAATCCATATACTCTCATCTACCTGTTTGGTCATCTTCTCAAAGAACTCAATAAGGTTCGTGAGGCACGACCTGCCCTTCATAAAACCACGCTGACTATCCCTAATCAAATTATTCTTTTCTAGATGATTATAAATTCTATCTCTTAAAACCTTTTCCAACACTTTACCAACAACTGAAGTAAGGCTCCCTGGTCTATAATTACCAGGATTGTCTCTACTCCCCTTCTTGAACAGGGGAACCACATTTGCTATCCTCCAATCTTCCGGCACTATACCTGTAGACAATGACGATTTAAAGATCAATGCCAAAGGCTCGGCAATCTCCTCCCTGTCTTCCCAGAGGATCCTAGGATAAATCCCACCTGGCCCAGGGGACTTATTTATTTTCACACTCTGCAGGATTTCTAATACCTCTTCCTTGTGAACCTCAATTACTCCCCCTCTCACTCTGCCAAGGACATGGAGGTCCTGGGCCTCCTTCACCGCCGCTCCCTCACCACTAGACGCCTGGAGGAAGAACGCCTCATCTTCCGCCTCGGAACACTTCAACCCCAGGGCATCAATGTGGACTTCAAGAGTTTCCTCATTTCCCCTTCCCCCACCTCACCCTAGTTCCAAACTTCCAGCTCAGCACTGTCCCCATGACCTGTCCTACCTGCCTATCTTCTTTTCCACCTATCCACTCCATCCTCCCCTCACCCCTGACCGATCACCTTCATCCCCTCCCTCACTTATCTATTGTACTCTATGCTACTTTCTCCCCACCCCTACCCTCCTCTAGCTTCTCTCTCCACGCTTCAGGCTCTCTGCCTTTATTCCTGAGCTTTTGCCCGAAACGTCGATTTTACTGCTCCTCGGATGCTGCCTGAACTGCTGTGCTCTTCCAGTATCACTAATCCAGAATCTGGTTTCCAGCTTCTGCAGTCATTGTTTTTCCCTCAATCCCACCTAGTCTAGCAGCCTGTATCTCAGTATTCTCCTCAACAACATTGTCATTTTCTAGAGTGAATACTGTCGAAAAATATTCATTTAGTGCTTCTCCTATCTCCTCTGACTCCACACACAACTTCCCACTACTATCCTTGATTGGCTCTAATCTTACTCTCATCAATTTTTTATTCCTTAAATACCTATAGAAAGCCTTAGGGTATACCCTGATCCTATCCGCCAACAACTTCTCATGCCTCCTCCTGGCTCTTCTGAGCTCTCTCTTTAGGTCTTTCCTGGCTACCTTGTTACCCTCAAGCGCCTTAACTGAGCCTTCACAACTCAACCTAACATAAACCTTCTTCTTCCTCTTGACCAGAGATTCCACTTCCTTCATAAACCACGACTTCCTCCCTGCCTGACAGGTACATACTTATCTAGGACACTCAGGAGCTTTTCCTTGAATAAGTTCCACATTTCAAATGTGCCCATCCCCTGCAGTTTCCTTCCCCATCCGATGCTTCTTAAATCTTGCCTAATCGCATCGTAATTGTCTTTGCCCCAGCTGTCACTCTTGCCCAGTGGTATACACCTACCCCTTCTATCACTAAAGTAAACATAATAGAATTGTGATCGCTATCACCAAAGTGCTCACTTACTTCCAAGTCTAGCACCTGGCCAGGCTCATTACCCAGTACCAAATCTAATGTGGCTTTGCTCCTTGTTGGCCTGTCTACATACTGTGTCAGGAAGCCCTCCTGCACACACTGGACAAAAACTGACCCATCTATAGTACTCGTACTATAGTGTTCCCAGTCAATATTTGGAAAGTTGAAGTCCCCCATGACAACTATGCTGTCTCTCTCACTCCTATCGAGAATCATCTTTGCTATCCTTTCCTCTGGAACTATTCGGAGGCCTATAGAAAATTCCAAACAGGGTGACCTCTCCTTTCCTGTTTCTAACCTCAGCCCATACTACCTCAGTTGACAAGTCCTCAAATATCCTTTCTGCAACTGTAATACTGTCCTTGACCAACAATGCCACAACTCCCCCTCTTTTACTTCTTTTTTGAAACTTAGCAATATAATTATAGCTTATATTATTAGATTGCAGAAGGTAAATGATATTAATAATTCACCTATCTAGGTTCTGATTTGCTTGTTACAACTGTGATGTCTGATGTAAACTGGTCAAAAATCACCAAAGCCTAAGAGAACAAGCTATGTTGGTGTTGAAGAAGTCCATAGGCAACAAACAACAAGGGCTGATAGAGCTCCTTAAACAACATAGAATGTCACATAGAACATCAGGGTTGGACATCAGACCCAAGAAATTGGGGAGGAGGCCAAACGTAGTGTTATGTAACAAGGTGAATAAAGAGATTCTGGGTGTTACTGAAGTGAGACTGTAAAGTTAATCCTTCAAATGCTGTCTGAATAAATACATCAAGAAATAGTAGTTGCAGAAAAGACGTTATCTAAGTATCAAGAACTAGAAATGACACTGTTGTAAGGTCTTCAAGCTGGTTCCTTTTTCAAGTTTACCAATACAGAAAATTGACCCCTAGGCAACAAGACTATAACTAACTTTATAAACTGAAGAAAGTCTACTTCTCCGAGAATTCTGCAATAAACCTGGCATTCAACTTCAGCCACTGAATTCAGCTAATTACAGTCAAAGAGCAAAAACAAACTTCTTCATCAGACCTATACCATGTGTTTTCTAGAACAAGTCAATCACCTGAATTACAAATATTTTTAATTTATAATCTGTAAAAATGTTCTGTTGTTTTTATTTGCATTTTTTCCATGAACTTATCCATGAACACATGAACACATGGATAAGTAATCTTATTTGTTTAAGACTACAAAAAGCTTGCTACTGGTTAAAATTGTCAACAGACCTGGCAGTTAGGAAACATGGACAATTTAAGAAATAACATACTGCTTGGGATAATAAGGTAAGGAAAGAGGAAATTCATTTCTCTCATGTGTACACGTAACAAAATATCAGAGGATTGGGGAGTTTATTTGAGTTACAGTTTGGGAAATTAACAAAGATAATATTTTCAAATATAATCGGCAGCTGGCAGATGTATGCATAGATACCGGTGATCCACCTTTACACGCAACTATTATGAGCTGGAGATAGTCACACAGTGCAGATTATAGAACTTCAGAATTTTGATCCCTCTTCAGTGAAGTTCCAAGTCAGAAGCATAATAAAAAATTGTTGGGAAAACTGAAGAACCTAGTTATGAAGAAGGGTCACTGGAACCGAAACATTCTCTCCACAGACACTGCTAGACCTGCTGAGTTTTCCCAGCAATTTATGCTTTTTGTTTCTGATTTATAGCATTTATAGAGTTCTTGATTTTTTTAAGCTCCACATCAGGATAGTAATGTGGCTGTGAAGTACATTGCAGGATATGTTTACTGTCATTGTCTTTTGACAGGACAGTTGCACATTTTGGAGCTACTGTCAAATGAGCCCTGGTGAGTCGCTAAGAAAATGCTGCTGGTGGAGGGAGTAAAAGCTTAAGTTCTGATCAAATGCATTGCTTTGTCCTGGATGGATTAAAAGCTCTTTTTTGATGTTGTTGGAGCTACAATTATACAAGTAAGTAGGAAAAAGCGAGCACACCCCTGCTGTGTGAATTGTGGATGTTGGAAAGTTGTAAAATTTGTAAAATCCTCAGTCTCTGATCTGCTTCTGGTCAATATGAAGGGATTCAGAAATGAAAATGGTTAGATTCTTTATTCTTGGAGATGTTTATTGCGTAGCATTAATATGCCTAAATAATTTGAACAGATTGAAGACTTCAACATAAGAAGAAGGTGCAAAGCAAAGGGCAAGGTTCAACCCCTGTAAATCATATGTGGAATTTAGTGGGAACCTGACCCACTTCTCAATAAAGATAGTGGCAGGAAAAACTCATCCAGAATCTCATCCACCCACCAACAGACCAAATGATGATAGGGAATTTACATGAGGTTGCACTAGAACGCCTGGGAGCTTATTCAAAGACCTTTAACACCTCATCAAACAGTCCCAGAAACAGGAAGAGAGGACCTGCTAAAGGTCACATCCCTAAACCTGCTGTTTACTCCCTCTATCATTCACTTGTAGTCCAGGATGCAACAACAGAATCATAGAATAATTCTAGGTCTCAGATTGCTGTATTATCAGCAGTAACCACCATACCCATGGCTGCAGCTCTTGGCAGATGGGACCTCTGCTCCATTCTTCATTCTAGGAAGTCCAATCCTGTCCAATTACTTCAGCAGATATTCACAAAAAGATGTAAATGTGCTGTTTCCCTCATCCCACCAGTTTTACTATCTAGTGACATAATCATAACATTACTGTCTGTCCCAAAATATAGGCTCGGAGAGGAATAAAAAATCAAATAGAATCATAGAGTTCCTACAATGTGGCAACAGGCCAATTGGCCCAACAAGTCCTCACTGACCTATTCCCCTACTCTATTACTCTACATTTACCTTTGACTAATGCCCTTAACCTATACATCCCTGAACACTATGGGCAATTTAGCATTGCCAATTCACCTAACCTACACAGCTTTGGAGTGTGGGAGAAAACCAGAGCACCCATTGGAAACCCACGCAGACACAGGAAAAATGCGCAAACTCCACACAGTCACCTGAGGCCGGAATCAAACCTGGGTCCCTGGCCCTGTGAGGCAGCAGTGCTAACTGCTGAGCCACTGTGCCTCATGGTAAGAGAAACAGAGAGATGAAAAGAAACTAGAGCCTACAAGAAAGGAATCTCAAGGTCTTCGACATGCACATAACCAATAAAAGGTTAACAGAGGAGCTGGCACACGGTGTAGATCTGATACTGATTTTGCACTGTGGCATACAACAACATTTCCACTCTTTGATTGCATATTGCCAGCAACCATGGCTTTGTGTCTACATCAAAATGCAAGTCAAGATAAAAGTACTGTGCACCATTAAGTTCTAGCTGAATGAATAATAAACAAAAAGACACAGCAAGGAAAAGTTCGGAAGGTGTGAACATCCAAATAGACACAAAGAGAGTGAGCACATAACAAAGCAAGTAAGAACCCCTGATATGCAGCCTCATTGTATCCATGGGATGGGTTCCTGTCCCTGTGTCAAAGTGTCCTAGAAGCAGAATTACAATTAAACATGCTGGTGTGCTCCAAAGTCCAGTTGTGAAGTGCAGAATCATCATGTGGATCAATATTGTGCCATGTGGATGTGTTGAGGCTGGCACATGTTGAATACCAAGTTTCATGGGCAACAGATGCATGTGACAACTATCTAGAGAATGAACTCAAAGTCTGGCCACTGGTATCCAAGATGGAGGACTGGAGGAGCAAGTGGCAAGCTGGAGTTGCTAAGTAACCACTCTCACTTTCATATCCCTACCTTAAATCTAACTGGTGAATGGGAGAACAAAGAACTACATAATAATGAGTTGAGATGATTAGATGTAAATACATGTTAATACACGTAAATAAGACTTTAACCCCCTAGTGAGAATTTCATCTCACTGTTCCAAGATTTGGTTGGAAATGGGGCGTTTTACTCTCGCCATTGAAAAGCACTTCGTTGGTCACCTCACTTTATTTTGCCAGCATTCTCGCCAATGCCCACATCATTCAGTACCTGGGAAAATTTTGTCCAATGGGCCAAAGGACCTCCTTCTTGTCATTCTATGATTCGAATTTGGGCTCAGCCAATCCTCACAAACAGCAATGTGAGTATGGCCAGATAATATTAAAATTGCATTGACTGAAGCATAAAAATTGTCTAGCACAGTGAGGAGAACTCTGTTGCTGCTCTTAAAAAGTGTCATGAGATCTTTTATATCCACACTGGCAGGCAGATGGATCATTAGTTTAATGTCTCATGTGAAAGATGATCTGACAATGCTGTGATCTGAAGTGACGGCCTTGATTGCTGCATGCAAGTTTTGAGATCTGATTTGAACATGTAATTTAGAGATGAGTATGCTCTGAACCAAGCAATTTTATTGGGAAATCTGCACTGTATCACTAAAGATACAATGTCAACACTCAAACAAGAGTTCACAATAGTTGGGCAAACACTGAAGGGGAAAACTAAGCATTAATTGATACATATAACAGTGTTAGCATTTGCACTATTTATAACTGTTGATAAAATATTTGAAAGGGGACTATTACAAGAAATGAATGTTTCCTCTAGTTCTTCCCTGACAACATATTTTACGCTCTAAGAGCTTTGTTACTTAGTTTCAATTGAACTGGACATCACTGGATGCCTCTTTCTAATCAGCCAAAATGAATACTTCACTAAACTACTTTAGACATGAACTGAGAAATTAAGGTTGGCAGCAACACAAGTGCATTTGGAAAGGTGTGCAAGTGCTCTCAAACTTTAATGTTTCCGATGTACTAACGGAGAAAACAATAAAAATCTAAATTCTCAATTCAGCAATGGAGGGTGAAGTCTCATAGGTCACAAAATAAATCATGCATACCCAACCTTGGGAAAGCTCTTCTGTTCAGTCAGTAGGAAAATTGTGTCTGTGCACTTGGGTAAGAATATATTAAAAGGTTGTCCGTCTTGCTGAGTTCTCCATTGATACAGCAACTCAATGAAAGTTATATAAACTTTTGGTATGCTGACTGTTACATAAAAAGAAACTCGTGAATAAGAAGTATGTGCTTTATTCATTAAAAAATATTGATGGCAGCATATGTGTCATGCCCTGGTTAACTGTGTTAAGGATCAAGTGTATGTGTTGCTTAAATTGACAATATATACCCTTCAAAACATTGAATGCTTTCCAGAAGGACATAAATATAGTCCTTAGGGCAAAAGTGTGTGAGCAAAGAGTGGGAGCAGGGTACTGAGTTGGGTAATCAGCCATGACCATGTTGAATAGGCTCAAAGGACTGAACTCAAGATTAAAGTGGTGCTGGAAAAGCACAGCAGGTCAGGCAGCATCCGAGAAGCAGGAAAATCGACATTTTAAGCAGGAGCCCTTCATTTTCCTGCTCCTCTGATACTGCCTGACCTGCTGTCCTTTTCCAGCACTACTCTAATCTTGACTCTAATCTCCAGCATCTGCAGTCCTCACTTTCACCTCAAAAGATTGAACTGCATACTTCAGTTCCTATTATCTATGTTTCTATATGCACACACAGAATAGGGTAATCAGTATCACAGAACTGATGCTTTGGTAATATTCATTGCTAATGAATTTATTTTATTCCTGATTTGGAGGTGCCAGTGTTGGACTGGGGTGTACAAAATTAAAAATCACTCAACACCAGGTTATAGTCCAACAGGTTTATTTGGAAGCACTAGCTTTTGAAGTGCTGCTTTCAGGTTTATCATCTGATCAAGGAGCAGTGCTGTAAAAGCTAGTGCTTCCAAATAAACCTGCTGGACTATAACCAGGTTTTGTGTGATTTTTAACTTTATTTTATTTTATGTTAGAACCTGAGAATCTAATTAATAATGCCCTGAATGAAACAATCAAAACCTGAAAAATGACTGAGCAGGGCTCACCAATGCAAACAAAATATAAAGCCAGGAAGGAGCTTCAATTTTGGTTTGTTTCTCAATATGCTTCATGAAGACAATAAGCTTCAGTGAACAATCCAACATATTACATCTCCAAATCATCTCAATGTAATGCTGTGTCAAGAAGGACTTATCCTCCCATATATTTTTATAATGTAAAACTTATTTTTTGACTCATGGAAATTATATTTAGATTAGACAACACAGAAAAGATCCAACACAATACATTAAAAAAAACAACTTTGGATATGAACATAAGCAGTATAGTTAGTAAGTTTGCAGATGTCACCAAAATTGGAGGCGTAATGGACAATGAAGAAGGTTACCTCAATGGGTTGAGGAGAGGCCAATGGGTTGAGGAGTGGCAGATGGAGTTTAATTTAGATAAATGTGAATGGCTGCATTTTAGAAAAGCAAATCAGAGTAGGACTTATACAATAATGGTAAGGTCCTGGGCAGTGTTTCTGAATAAAGAGACCTTGGAGTGCAAGTTCATAGTTCCTTGAAAGTGGAGTTGCAAGTAGATAGGATTGTGAAGAAGGCATTTGGTATGCTTTCCATTGTTGGTCAGAGAATTGAGTATTAGAACTGGGAGGTCATGTTACAGCTGTCCAGTACATTAATTAGGCCACTTTTGGAATATTGTGTGCAATTCAGTCTCTCTGCTCTCAGAAGGATGTTGTGAAACTTGAAAGGGTTCAGAAAAGATTTACAATGATGCTGTCGGGGTTGAAGAATTTGAGCTGCAGGGAGAGGCTGAATAGGCTGGAGCTGTTGACCCTGGAGCATCACAGGGCGACCTTATAGCGGTTTATAAAATCATGAGGGGCATGGATAGGATAAAAGACAACGTCTTTCCCTAGGGTGGGGGAGTCCAGAACTAGAGGGCATAGGTTTAGGGTAAGCAGGGAAAAATTTAAAAGGGACCTCAGGAGTAACTTTTTCGTCACACAGAGGGTGGTGAGTGTATGGAGTGAGCTGTCAGAGGAAGTGGTGTAGGCTGGTATACTTACAACACTTAAAAGGCATCTGGATAGAATGTGAATAGGAAGGGTTTAGATGGATATGGGCCAAGTGCTGGCAAATGGGACTAGATTAGGTTAGGATAACTGGTCAGCATGGACGGGTTGGACTGAAGGATTTGTTTCTGTGATACACATCTCTATGACTCGATGAGCATTTTAGGTCTTTGTGTGTGTTTTATTGCCATTTCATAGAACAAGATTAATTTCAGCAAGTAGAGCATCACCCCACCAAACAAATCTGAGTCACTAGGGTTTTTTTGAGAAATTTGAATTAGACAGGGTTTTGGTTAGCTATTAGCTATTTAATGGAATGCTTTGATGTAATATATTAATAAATGAGAGTAAGCTGCACAGTCAGAGTGACAGTGATTTTGGAATGCAACTGAGACAGATTGAGTAACTGGGAATTTGGATCAAAGTGGGAATTCAATTCAAAATCTTGAAAATTTAATTGGAGAGTAAAACTCATAAGCAGACCTCGATCAAGTAGTCTTTAAGGCAGTTGAACTAGCCTAGTTAAACATGTACGTGCATGACAGTGTTGGTTATCTATCAAAAATCTAAAATACCTTGCCTGAAATAGTTAAAAATCACACAACACCAAGTTATAGTCCAACAGGTTATTTGGAAGTACTAGCTTTCGGAGCACTGCACCTTCAACAGCTGGTTGTACCTGATGAAGGAGTAGCATTCCGAAAGCTAGCGTTTCCAAATAACCTGTTGGATTATAACCTAGTGTTGTGTGATTTTTTTAACTTTGTACACCCCAGTTCAACACGGCACCTCCAAATCTTGCCTGAAATAGCTATTGATTACTGTAGCAGCAAATTAGACACATCCAAACTCTCTATATAAGTAAGGACTTTTTGAGTGATCAGTGTAGGCTGTATGATTAGAGTGAGGGAGACGTCATCTGAGTGAGGCTGAGACAAAGTAATTGCAAAATTAGGTCAAAATAGGAATTCAGGCTGAGGGGGAACGTGGCACTTTAGTAGCAACTCGAAAAGAAGGATCAAAAGATGAACAGGAAAGGAAATAAGGCAGATCGAGATGTCTAATTGTACTAGAGTGAATGCAAGAGTGATGTCACGGGTTCAGGAAAGCTGCTTAATGACTATGCTTGGTTTTTATTTCCAATCTTTAAAGTGAAATTTGGGTAGTTGACCTGTGCCTATGTCTCTGGACATTTTCACTCTCTTATTCTGAGAAATTGCTTCAGGAAACCGATGTCCATCCAGGGAGATTTGCTCGTGCTGATGTGCTGGATTTGAACTAGCTTGTCAGGGAGAAAGGAAACCTGAGGGGCAACCCAAATTGGAAGTAAGTAAAGTGGTAACATCAGGTTAAAAAGATGCTAAGGAGACTAGAAAACAGGGGAAGGAAAGCAAAGTCCAAGTATGCTATGAAAACAAAGCGATGACAAAAACACAGTTAATTCTACTTGAATGTGCACTGGATTCACAACAATATAGACAATCTAAATGCACACATTCTTTATGCCAGGTATGATCTAATTGCAGTGCAGAAATCTGGCAGGAAACTGAGACTGGGAACTAAACATTCAAGGATATTTAGAAAGGATCTTTAGGAATGAAAGAAAAAAGGAAGAGATGGTGGAGATACATAGAAACATACAAAATAGGAATACAAAGTAGGCCATTCTGCCTTTCAAACCTACTCTGCCATTCAACTTGATCATGGTTAGTCATGCAACTCAGCACCCTGTTTCTTCTTTCGCAACTCACCCTTTGATTCCTTTAGTCCTAAGAACTATACCTAACTCCTTCATCAAAACAAACATTCTATGTTTTGGCTCCAAGTAGCAGAGAATGCCACAGACTCACCACTCGTTAGGTGAGCAAATTTCTCCTCATTTCAATCCTAAACAGCCAAACCCATATTCTTAGTCTGTACTCCTGGATATAGACTATCATCAGGAACATCCCTTCTCTGTTTATCCTGTAGAGTTCTGAAGAATTTTACAGGTTTCTATGAGATCCTCACTTTTTTCTAAACTCTTGGCCAATCCAGTGTCTCTTGTAATCAGCCAATCAGTCGAGTGAACCTTCATGGCACTCCCTCTGTAACCATAACATCCTTCCTCAGATAAAATGACCAAACCTGTAAACAATACTCAAGCTGCGGTATCACCAAGGACCTGTACAACTGCAGCAAAACATCCCTGCTTCTGTAATCAAATCCTCTCGCGTGAAGACCAACATGCCATTTGCCTTCTTCAAAGCCTGGTTCACCCGCTTCCTGACTTTTAGTGGCTGGTGTCTAATACTCCCCGACCTCATGGCACCTCCCTCTCCCCAGAATATTCTGATAATAAGCTGCCTCTCTTTCGCTACTAAAGAGGGCAACCTCACATTTATCAACATCATACTTTATTTGCCATGAATTTTCTCACTCACAGAATTTGCCCAAATTATACTGAAACATTTCTGGTCTCTCCTCACAATTCACCCTACAACCCAGCTTTGTGTTATCTGCAAGCTTGAAGTATTACATTTAGTTCTCTCTTTGAAATCATTAATACATATTGTGAATAGCTGAGGTCAAATCACTTATCACAGCAATACCCCACTAGTCACTGGCTACCACCGAGGATAAATATCCCACAGTCCGATGCACTTTAATTTTACACAATCATTTCTTATGTGGAACCTTATTAAAACCCTTCTGACAATTATTTTTCATTCAGTCATGAGCTGTCGGCACATTTGGCTGGGCTAGCATTTACTGCTCATCCCAAAGTTGCCCTCAAGAAGGTGGTAATGAGTTGCTTTCTTTAACAAGACAGTCCATGTGGGATGTGTTGACTCACAACACTATTTGGAAGGGTTTTGACCAGGATTTTGATCAAGTAACACTGAAGGAATATAGTGATATACATCTAGTCAGGATGGCGAATGACTTTGAAAAGACTTTCAGATAGTGGTATATTGCCATGTATTTGTTGCCCTTGCTCTTTTAGATGGTAGTGGTTGTGGGTTTGGAAGGTTCTGTCTAAGGAGGATTGTTGAATTTATGCAGTCATTTGTAGGTGGTACGTACTACTGTTACCGAAAATCGGTGGCAGAGTAAGTGAATGTTTGTGGATGTTGAACCAATCAAGTAGACTGCTTAGACTTGGATGGTATCAGGCTTTTTCATTGCTTCTACAGCTGAATTTATCCAGGCAACTGGGGAGTATTCCATTACATTCCTGATTTACACCAAGTGGGCAGGCATTGGGAAGCCAGGAGGTGAGTTACCTGCAGCAGTATTCCTCGACTCAGACCTGCACCTGTAGACACTATATTTCTATGGCTAGTCCTGTTCAGTTTCTGTTCAATGGTAACCCCAGGATGTTAATTCAGTGATAGTAAGATCAAAGGGTGAGGGTTAAATTGTCTCTTATTGGAGATGGTTATTGCCTAGCATTTGTGATGTGTAAATGTTAATGCGTACAAACCTGTACTTTGTTTCAGTCCTGCTGAAGTACTACTGTCATAGTCTGCTTCAGAATCTGAGGAGTTGTAAATGGTGCTGAACATTGTGCAATCATCGGTGAACATTCCCACTTCTGACGTTATAAGAGAAGAAGGTAATTGATAAAGCAGCTGAAGATGGTTAACTAGGACACTACCCCAAGGAACTCCTATAGAGATGTCCTGAAGCTGAGATAACTAACCTCTGACAATCACAACTTTCTTCTTGTGTGCCATGTATGATTCCAACAAGAGGAGAGTGTTTTCCCTGATTTCCACTGACTCTAGTTTTGCAAAGGTTCCTAATTCCATGCTTGGTCAAATGTAATCTTGAGGTCAAGGGCTGTCATTCTCACGTCACCTCTGGAATTCAACTAATTTGTCCATGTTTGAACCATGACCATAATGAGGCCTGGAGTTGAGAGGCCCTGGTGGAACCCAAACTTGGTGTCAGTGTTGCTCAACAGATGTTGCTTGATAGCACTGTTATGACACCTTCCACCACTGGTGATTGACAGTAGACTAATGGGGTGTTAATTGGCTGGGTTGGATTTACCCTCCTTTTTATGTACAGCACAAACCTGGGTAATTGACCCCACTGTTGGTACAACTAGTGTTGTCACTACTGGAAAATCTAGGCTCAGGATGAGGCAAGTTCTTGAGCATAGGTCTTCAGTCTTATTGCCAGAATATTGTCCAAGCCTCTCATCTTTATAGGATCTAGTGCCTCTGACCATTCCTTGACTTCACACGGATTGAATTGAATTGGCCAAGTAATGTCCAAGTGAACCACATCTTCTGGCTCTTCCTTATGGAGTCTACAAGTCACATACTCAAAACATTCCACTGGTTTCATCATACATGATTTTGAATTCATAAATACTTGCCTACTCTATCAAATCTTGTCATTGGTTTCCAAGTAATCTGCTACTAAATCTTTCATAATGGACTGTAGTATTTTTCCCACTACCACTCTCAGACTGACTAGTCTATAACTCCAGTCTTCTTTCTACCACATTTTTAAAATAGTGAGGTAGATTAGCTACCCTTCAATCCACATTATTTGTTCTAGAATCTGTAGAATTTGAAAGATGGTCATTAATACATCCACTATTTGTCAGGTTACTTCCTAAATACACTAGGTTGTAAATTATTGTGCCTTGGGGATTTATCAGCCTTTAATCCTTGCGTATGTAACACAGTGTCCACAGCAGCCATTGCAGCTTTGAAATCCAGGATTCCACGAGCTGAAACTGAAGACAGTTCCTGCACCAGAACTGTTCCTGACTGCCACATAGAATAGAAGGAGCACACCACAGCTTTGAGCTCTTCTTCCATGACTTAGGCCTTTAAATTAAACTCTTAAATTGTTCTTAAAATCAAAAATATAAATTACTCTTGGTTTATTTTCCTCTGGTTCTCTGCACTATTGCCTTTACAAAAATATAAACATATTGCACTGACAATAAGTGATATGATCATTATATTAGTAAGGGAGGATCTCAGATCAGAAGATCAATGTGTGCCACCTGTTTGGGTGGAGCAAAGAAACAGCAAGGTACATCAGTCATTGGTTTATTATAGGCCACTAAATAGTAGTGGAAAAGTCGGTGGGGGGGGGAAGAATGGCATAAATTAGGTGATAAGAGTAGAACTTAGTATGGACAACCCTATTGTCATGGGTGAGTTCAATCTACGTAAAGTCTGGGTAAAGTTGAGAGTGGTGCTGGAAAAGCACAGCAGGTCAGGCAGCATCCGAGGAGCAGGAAAATTGATGTTTCGGGCAAAAGCCCTTCATCAGGAATGCTCATTCCTGATGAAGGGCTGTTGCCAGAAACATCAATTTTCCTGTTCCTTGGATGCTGCCTGACCTGCTGTGCTTTTCCAGCACCACTCTAATCTTGACTCTAATCTCCAGCATCTACAGTACCCACTTCTCCCTATAAAGTCTGGGTAAACCTATTGAGCATTGAAGCTGTGGAGAATACAGTTCTGCAGCGTGCTTGGGATAGTTTTCTATTTAGGAGCCAACTAAAGCACATGCTATTTTAGATTAAGTATTGTGAAAAGAAAATGGGCTAATGAATAATCTTATAAAGAAAGATGTTTTAGGAATGAATCACAATATGATAGTATTTTAAACATTGTTTGCAACTGAGGCAGTTAGTTAGATTACTTACAGTGTGGAAACAAGCCCTACTGCCCAACAAGTCCACACCGACCTGCCGTAGCGCAACCCACCCAGACCCATTCCCCTAACACTATGGGCAATTTAGCATGGCCAATTCACCTAACCTGCACATTTTTGGATTGTGGGAGGAAACTGGAGCACCCGGAGGAAACCCACGCAGACATGGGGAGAATGTGCAAATTCCACACAGTCAGTCGCCTGAGGCGGGAATTGAACCTGGGTCTCTGGCACTGCGAGGCAGCAGTGCTAACCAAGGGTGTTAAATTCTGAACCAAGGGTGTTAAATTTGAATAAGGAAAATTATGAAGGGGCACAAATTGGCGGAGATGCATTGGGACTTGAAGGTGACTAATGTTGTGTCTTTATTTAAGAAAGCCTGGAAGGGGAAGCCTGGGAACTACTGACTGGTGAGCCTGACTTTGATGTTGGGTAAATTGTTAGATGGGATTCTGAGAGATAGGTTTTACATGCATTTGGACAGACAAGCACTGATGATAGATAGTCAGCATGGCTTTGTGTGTGAGAAGTTGTGGCTCACAAACTTGATTGAGTTTTTTGAGGCCTTGACTAAAAAGAAAGATGAGGGCTGAGAGGTAGATGTTGTGTACTTGTACTTTAGTGAAGCCTTTGACAAGGAACCTCATGGTTGACTGGTAAGTAAAGTTAAATCACATGAGATTCGGTTTTAACTTGCCAAATGAATACAATTGGCTACACGGTGGGAGACAGAGGGTGGTTGTGGAGGGTTGTTTTATTTCGTACTGGAGGTCTATTAGCAGTGGTGTTCTGCAGGGATACATGCTGGGCCTGCTAGTGTTTGTCATTTATATAAATGATTGGGATGAGAATTTAGGAGGTAGCCGGATGATATCAAAATCAGTGGTACAGTGGACAGAGAAGAAGGTTATCTAACATTACAAAGGAATCTTAATCAACTGGCCCAATGGGCTGAGGAGTGGCAGATGGAGTTTAATTTGGATAATGCAAGATCTTGCATTTTGGGAAAACGAACAAGGGTAGGACTTATTGTAAGGCTCTTACTAATGTTGTCAAACAGAGAGACTTAGTGGTTCAGGTACATAGTTCTCTGCATCAAAGGCAGACATGGAGGTTAAGAAGTTGTTTAGTATGCTTGCCTTCATTGCTCAGATCTTTGAATATAGAAGTTGGGACATCACGTTCAGATTGTACAGAACACTGTAGTGGTTGAAACCACTTCTAGAATGCTTGTATAGTTCTGGTTGCCCTGCTATAGGAAGGATATTATTAAATTGAACAGGGTTCAGAAAAGATTTACAATAAGGTTGCTGATACAGGAGGCTTTGAGTTGTAAGGACATAGGCTGAATAGGCTGGGACTTTTTCACTGGAGCACAGGAGTTTGGTGGTATGGCATTATTGAGGTTTATGATATCATGAGGGACATAGATAAAATGAGTAGCAAAGGTCTTTTGCCTTGGGTAGGGGAGTTCAAAACTAAAGGGCATACTTTTAAGGTAAGAGGAGAAAGATTAAAAGGGACCTGTGGAGCAAATTTTTCACACAGAGGGTGGTTTGTATGTGAAATGAGCTGCCAGAGGAAGTGGTAGATGCAGACACATTACTAGAGTTAAAATATATTTTATTTTGGGCAGCGCGGAGGCTCAGTGGTTAGCACTGCTGCCTCACATTGCCAGGGATCCGGGCTCAATTCCAGTCTTGGGCAACTGTTTGTGTGGAGTTTGTACATTCTTCCATGTCTGCTTGGGTTTCCACCAGGTGCTCCGGTTTCCTCCCATAGTCCGAAGATGTGCAGGTTAGGTGCTAAATTGCCAATAGTGTGCTGGGATGTGTAGGTTAGATGCATTAGTCGGTGATAAATACAGGGTAAGGGAATGGGTCTGGCTGGGTTACTCCTCAGAGGGTCAGTGTGGACTTGTTGGGCCGAAGGGCCTGTTTCCATACTGCAGGGATTCTTATTCTAACCTATTCTAATATTTGGACAGATGTATAAATAGGAAAGATAGAGAGGGATATGGGCCAAATCCAGGTAAGTGGAACTACTTTAATTTGGGAAACCTGGTTAGCGTGGATAAGTTAAATCGAAGGGTCTTCTCCCATGGTGAATGACTCGATGACTCTAAAATAGCATGACTGCACAGAAGCAACGGATAGTCTTTAAGGAACAATTAAATGATTTACAGCACCTGCAACTTCAAATTACAAAAATTAAAAAAAAAGTCAATCAACAATATCTAATGAAGAAAGTTCATGATTTGTATAAAACTGAAAAACGGTTGCCAATAAAGTTATCATAAATAGCAGGAATACAGAGGATTGGGTAGTTTGTAGAGTTTAACTTTGTAGAACGAAGATAATGATAAGGAAAGGTAGAATAGAAAATGGATGCAATTTCGCAAAAGAAGCCTGTAAAAGCTTCTGTAAGTAGCATTTTGCTAAAGTAAATGTGGGTCCAAGAAGAGTCAGGAGAGTTCATAATGGGAACAGAGAAATGGCAGATCAGTTAAATGATTACTTTATGTCTGTTTTCACTGATGACGATACCAGAAATCTCCCAGAACTAAACACCCAAGTGACTAGAGAGAATGAGGAGTTGAAGGCAATTAGCATTTCTAAAATAATTGCACTCAAAAAAGATGATATATCCACAGGACCTGACACTCTACATCCTCGAGTGTTGAAGGAAGTGGCTATAGATCTAGCTGATTCATTGGTGCTAATCTTCTAAAATTCCAAAGATTCTGGAATAATTTCTGCAGATGGGAAAGTAGCCAATGTCATCCAGCACTTAAAAAGAAAGTAGGAGACAAAATAGGGAACAGCAGCCTTGTTAGCCTTACATCAGTAGCCGGGAAAAGGTGAGAATCTATTATAAAGGATGCGATAAATGCATGATACCTGGTTGATAATAATCTGATAGGCATACTAAGCATGGATTTGCAAATGGTAAATTGTATGTAGATGCACTTGTTCAAATTTTTGAAGAAGGGTGCACAGTGGTTAGCAGTGTTGCCTCACAGCATCAGAGACCTGGGTTCAATGCCAGTCTTGGGTGACTGTCTCTGCAGAGTTTGTACATTCTCATCATGTTTGCATGGATTTTCTCTGGGTTTCACATTTCCTCCCATAGTCCAAAGATTAGGTTTGACAGATTGGCCATGCTAAATTGCCCATAGTGTGCAGGTTGGGAATAGGAAATGGCAGGTTACAAGGATAGGGTGGGATGGTCTTCAGAGGATTGGTGTGGACTTGATGGACTGAATGGCTTGTTTCCTCACTGTAGGATTCTGTGAATCTATCAAAATTATTGTAGGATAGCTGACAGATGTAGTATACTTAATTTTCAAAAGGTTTTTGATAAAGTTCTCCCTGGAGGCTGGTTCAAAAGATTAAAATTCATGGTATCACAGGTGATGCACTGGCATAGATTAATGATTGGCCAACAGGCAGAAAACAGAGAGTAGAAAGAAATAGGTGATTCTCAATTTGTGGGAGGTGTCTACTAAGGTGCTATAATGATCAGTACGTATGCCCCAGCTATTCGTAATACATACCCATAATTAGAAATTGGAAATCAAATATAAAATTATCAAAATTGCAGATGATACAAAGCTGGTGAGTATATGCAATGCAAAATAGATGTGAAGCAGTTTCATGAATATTTGGACAGGCTTAATGAATGCTAAGAACATTGCAGTTGATAAATAATATGGAAAAATATGAAGCTATCCACTTTGGTGAGAGTCATAGATGTAGAGAGTATTCTGAAATGGCAAGAGGCTGGAAAATGTATAAAGTGGAGAGGCAGTGGCATAATAGCAATGCCATGGGACTAGGAATACAATAAATCATGCTAATGTTCTGGGGACATGAGTTAAAATCCCAGCATGGCAGATATTGAAATAAACTCAACAAAAATCTGGTATAAGAAGCTTTCCTAGCAGCAGCCATGTGCAGTAACCACTGTTGATTGTTACAAAAACTCATTTGGTTCACTGATGTCCTTTGAGGCTAATAAATATTAGCCTTTATTGCAAAAGAATTTAAGTACAGGAGTAGTGAATAGGAGCGTGGTTAGACCATACTTACAGTACCAGGTGCAGCTGGCTCTCCTTATCTTAGGAAAGATATTATTGCCATAAATGGAGTGCAACTAATGCTCATTGGACTTGTTCCTGAAAAGAGAGATTGTCCTGTGAAGAGAGATTGGAAAAACTGGGCCTGTATTCTTAAGAATAAGAGGTGAACTCATTGAAACTTACAAATACCTAAAGGGCTAGGAAGAATACATGCAGGCAAGATGTGACCCGGGGTTGCCAAGTCTAGAGCTAGAGGACACAGTTTCAAAATAAGACAAATGCCACTTAGATGACTGATGACTGGCTTACACCGAGGTCTGTGAATCTTTGGAATTTTCTACCACAGAAAGTTCAGTGGAGGAGACTGATAGATTTCCGGTTACCAGTAACTTTCAGAGTTATGAGGATGGGATGGATAAAATGCACTGAAGAGTTCACGATGCCGTGATGACACTGAATATTGTGGCAGGCTCGATGGGTTGAATGGCCTAACCTTGTTCTTATATTCCAAACATATCTCAAGTTCTACTGGTAAGTATTTAAATTCATGATTGTTATGATTATTAACAAATATGCTTCAAATGTGTTGCCTGAAACTTAGCAGTATCACCATGAATGATGCTCAGTTTCCATGTAAGAAAGGTCCCTTTAAAATGTGTTCATTATACATGTGTGAACAAGCAGGATAACTGTGCACTAATTAGAATAGGTTTCCATTGTAACAAATAAACTGCTAAACAATGAACACACCAAGAAATATTATATAGTCAGGCTTGTCTTAACATGCATTTAACTATGCATTTGTTTATTTCTTACAAGACGGTAAGATTAAATACCCTAACACAAAGCAGACTCTTCGTTGCTTAAACAATTTTAAAAATATCAGATACTCTTTTTTTAAAACTTGATTCTTCCAGTTTTGGAAGCTGCGTTCTTATAATATTAATCAATATCAATCTGTGATCAAAATAGAATCAATTTCATTTTATTGACTGCTTATTTGATTTGAAAACTCAATGCTTAGTTTTTTTGCAGACTATCAGACCTCCTGCAATGTGGCAAGTAGAAAGTCTGCAGGTACCTTACATATAGTTGGGTTGCAGTAATTGTGGAACTGACATGATGGCCATGCGATTCATGGGCCTGTGCAAACACTGGTAACATGTTTTTATAATGCACCTTCGACACACATTGCATGTGCATTTTATCATTAAAACACTCAATGATATATAAATAGAACTTTCCCACCCCCAGCTGAAATACAGCTCCATCTCTCCATTTAAAATTGACTTTCACCTTCCTTCCTGTTCTGTTCTTCTTATTCATTTTGCTTTGTAAACTTTCTGCTACATTCTTCCCTGTTATTTTCCTGATATTCCTTTCATGTTTACTTGCTCATCTGTCTGCATTTATTCCAGGTTAACGAGTCTATTCTATTTACTTTTGACAATCACTATTTTATTCTAGTTCCTCTGGCCAATGTAATGCTAATTACAAATAAACATAAAATGAATCTTTAATCTATTACATTGAAAGAAAATTGGATAAATGCTTGCAAAGGAGACATATTCAGTTTTTGGAGAAAGAACTAGTGCTGATTTTTTAATTTTATTTTTCAAAGAGCAAGCACTGACAAGCTGGGCCAAATGTTCACCTTCTGCGCTCTCTGATTCTGAAGTTAGCAATAAAATGCAAGAGATAAAACAGGAACCAATATATGATTATATATGCTTAGTTTAACTTTCAAGTTGGACTGGACATCTCATATTGTAATGATGTTCCTGTTTGTTTCCTTAAAAAGGAAGAGTGTAATTGATTGTAGGAATTTTATAAAACAATGCAAATAGAAATGTCAGAAAATAGCAACCAAGTGCACACTAATGACATTTTATGCTTTTTTAAAGTATGACAGCAACCAAGTTCCAGGGCCAAACTGATGATACAGTTCTGCAGAAAATCTTTTCTGCTTGAAGTACCAAGAATTAATTGAAATATTACACGTGAGGATCATGCAATGACTGGCCAAGCATAATTCAGATTCATTTTGCCTGTGTAAAATGGATAGTGAAGGCCAACTAATGATGAGAAGTGGAAATACAGCAAGGATATGAGTCTCAGAGGAAATGTTTGGCAATAAGTTACAGCACTGCATAGACAACTTATTGATAGTTAGCCATTCAGCATTGATAATTTGCATGCCTTTCTATCAGATTCTCAATTAGTTTTAAGACATTTTCCTTTGATTCATGTGTTCCCTAACTTTTCCCACTCTATATGACAACAATGACAAGACTTCATTGTCTCTAAAGCACTTGCGATGTCCAGTAGTTATAAAAACCATTATATAAATGCAAGTCTTTTCTTGCCTTCTGATTTATCAGTATTTAACAGAGATGAAATTTCAGTTATTCGGCTTGCACATAAGAAAGTGTAATATTGGAAAATGATACAGAAAGTGTGATGAAAACACAGACTAACCTCTTTGTCCATCTAATTGCTTGTGAATCTCACAGAAGTCAGATGACACAATTAGGACAGGAGGTGACGCATTGGAATATTCTGCTAAATTGGAACTTCCTTAAGGCTAAAGTCTGATTGTTATTAGTGAAAATAGAGAATCAGCACAATCAGAATTTAATTATTCAATTTTTGGTTAGTTAGAGAAATTTGCAGATTGGAATGGGTCAGTCACATCAGAGTGCAGCTGAAAGTCACTGAATATTTAAAAATTGTCTGAAACCATTTAAGCTATGATTTTTGCACTGAAAAAATTCGATAATCTCCACCATTTCTCATTGCATTAGATAGCAGACATCCCATTAGAGTGTTAATGTTGAGATGGAGGAAATACTGATTTATAACTAAGCTGCAGTATCATCAAAGTCTTATAAGTGTAACGGGACATAAAGTTTGCAGAAAGTCCTTGCTACGCACAAAGGCTTTTGATATATCATAGATGTGACAAACCTGATAGATACCTGCTTTAGATATAAACACAAAATCTAAAATATTGTTGCAGGAATGGTGCAGTGTCAGAGGCGCAGTCTTTATCTGGGACATCGAGAACTTCTTGCTCTAGACATACATGCTCCCATTGCTATTTGAGGGCCAATAGGCAAACCAACCACTATTACGCCCCTGATCAACATTCTGTCATCAGCTGACAGAATACGAAAAACAGATAATCCGGTAATTATTAAATTTGCTGCTACCAGAATTGTGCTGTTTACAAATTGACATATTTAAATATATGACAATTGTAACCTCACCAAAAAAATCTTTTAAGTTGAAAGCACTTTCAAACTTTTGGAGAACGTTAAGTTTTTTTTTGCTTTATTCATTCATAGAATTTTTCCTGCAGTGGATAGGTAGCATTTAATGCCCATATCTAATTGCCCTTGAGAAGGTGATGGTGACCTGTCTTCTTGAATTGCTGCAGCCTATGTGGTGTACAAGCAGAGTGTCATAAATGTAGCATTCCCCAGTAATCAAACATTATTATACATTCTAATTTTAGTCTCTGAAAAATTAGATATCTTGTGGACTTTTGAGGGAGGTGAAGGAGGAAATTGTCAAAACTTGACAAGTGAAAGGACTGAGTTTAATCTAACCCAAAAGCAGCACAGGGTCCAGTTGGCTGCTCATTTTAATTCATGGATGCATAGTAAAATCAAACAGGGTTTGGAATTAATGTTTGAGGTCAACCAGCCTTGTTCCCATCACTCAGGGTGGAATGGAACATTTTTGTAGACTTTTTAAAAATCTCTTGAGTTTTATTGAGTGTAGATGTATGATGGAGAACTAGATATTTCCCAGTTTAGTGACATTTTGTTGTTTTTTAAAAAATGGAACAAATCTCTATGCCAGCTAGCTTAACATCTGTGCGAAGAAAATTGCAGAATTTAAGTTGGAATGAAATCACCATATATTTAGATGAAAAGGGAAATAACCAACAAAGACTTTAAAAATAGATGAAAACATTTGAAAAGATACTGGATGAAAGATTACCAGAATATTGAAGATATATAGAATTAGCAGGTAGCTAGCATTTTTAAATAACTTCACAGAGGACAGTATCCTGTCACCAAGTCACCTTTTATTCACATGTGCATAGTACTTGACCCAGGTTTGCCTTCCTCAGATTGAACAGAACCTCAACTGTCCTGTTTATATCTGTCAGTCAGTGCTCCCTTATTGGACCAGCTTTACAGCCACAATCAGGGAACTGATATTCTATGAGGTCCACCTTGCTGAATTTGTTATAATCACTACATCCCTCCCCATCTAAGTCGAGGGATGTAGGTCTATTATTTTTCTTGTACCTCTTCCATGAAAGAACTTGCATAATTGATGTGTATATCAGTTAAGGTTACCCAGCCATTCCCACTAATGTGAGGGAGCTAATGGTGGTAATTTTTGTCCCTGTTACTACTTCGGGCACTGTCCCATCAAAGTACCTGTGTCTGCATCCAGTCCTGGCCACCAGACATAACTTCTTACCAACATCTTCATTTTGGACACCTGGATTGGATGATTGGTGGAGTTCCTTTGCTTGGGACAATTACTCTTGCTCCCCATAATAAAATGATGCTCTCGACAATGATCTAGTCTCACTGGGTCCAGGAAGGTCTCAATTCTGATTATGATGGCCCTTTTGATTCCACAATCACCATGAGCTGTTTTAGTTTCGCCAAGACCTTTTTTTGTCCACAATCTGATATTGTCAGCAGTGAACGGAAGAGTATCTGGAATGTTTAAAATCACAATGGACTTGTCACGTGGCGGTATCAGCAGTGATGTACCTGCTAGCAGGAGACAGTCTGAGCATCTGCTTTTTCTACTTGGCCTCCCGAACTATGTTTAAACCTGCAATCGTGTGCACTTAGAATGAGAGTCCATCAATGAATTTGACCTGAGGCTATGGGTGACATAGCCTTGTTCTCTTTGAGTAGCCCTAGCAGGAGTTTGCGGTCTGTTGCTATTACAAATTTACATCCATAAAGATATCAGTGGAACTTACCCACACCAAAGATGACTGCCAAATCGTTCTTCATTGTCTGGGTGTATTTATGCTCTGCATCAGGCAAATTCTAGGAAGCATGCACTATTGAATGTTCCTTTCAATTGGGCCATCTGGGAGCAATACTACCCTGATACAGGAGGCATCACATGTGCCAGCAGCAGATTTAGCTTGGTATCATAATGTGCTAACAGATTAGACAAAAATAGCAGCTTCTTCACTTCCCTAAAGACTATGCTTTGGAAATTATCTCTCAGCTGACCTTTCATCAATAGCAGAGGTAAGAGTGCTAGGATGGTGCCAGGTTATCTTTGAACTCTCTGTAATAATTCATCAATCCAAGAAAACACCAAGATGTGGGAGCTAAGGCACCTTTGATAGCTCTCAGTTTATCTTCCAACAAGTATAGCTAGACACAGCAGCGACTTTATCAAGCTCCATTAGAATTAGGTGACCACTTAATGAGAATCTCCTAGATTCCGGCTCATGAGTTAACTTACTCAATTTAGATTCAATGGGACACTTTTGCTATTTTGAGTCTGAATAACGGCAGCTACTACAATGCCTTGCTGGCCAAAATTCTGAAGAAAACTGTTAACTGTTTGGCCAAGGCTTAGCTTTTTTCTAGGGTTTTGCTGTGTGCTGACCTAGAGTCCCTCTATTCAGGATGTGCCATGAGTCAGGCTCACAACTGTTTTCATTCAAGTGCTGACCCCCAAGCTTTATCAACCTGGAGAGGCTGTCCACTTCAATCAACATAATTCATATGCTCCACTTGCTACATTTTCCATTGATAATCAGCAAGATGCTGCCAGATCTAAGGAGATTTTTGCTGAACTCCTTCCTCGGAGAAAGGAAGACATTTTAGTGCCAGTAAGTGAAGACTTAACTTCTGCGTTGATGCATGTCAAAAATTAATTTTTATTCTTCAACTGCTTTTCAGAGTTAATACCATATAGAAGAAGGCCACTAAAATATAAAAACAAAACTGTGGATGCTGGGAATCTGAGAGGAAAAAAAGTGGAGTGAAAGCAGAGTAACATTTTGAGTCCAGTGACCCATCTTCAGATCCAAAAACAGAAGGAAGCCATTGGCCCATCAATTTCATGTCAGATCCATTAATCACTATTTCAGAAGTGATTCATGGGATCGTAGTTATTTCTTTAGTTTCTATGACTGTTTTGCTTTCAAAGTCTTTCAAGAAAATAACAGTTATGAAGAGATCTGTGACTAGGTTCTGGCAATCAGAAATGATTTATGACTTGGTGAGCACACAGATACATAATTTTATCTTGATAAATGCACTTGTATACAAAATTGAAGTGTCAAATGGTGGCACAACCAATGTATTAATCTTAAAATGCAAATAGAGAGAATGTGATAAAGACTACAAATGTATTTTTTGTTAACCTCAAACTAATAGATCAGTTTAAATCATGTGGTTTTGGGAATGGTTTCGTCAACATTTTGTGCTGATAATAACCTTGTTTAGTTAACTATTTTGTACTATTTTAGCACTAAAGTAAACTCTTTACTTGAAAATAATACATGCAATAAGAAAATGGGATGCTTTCATAAGAGGCTAGTCAGAATCTGACGAATGGACTGTAGCTATTAGTGTCTTTATCAACTGCATTTTCAAGCAATCTATCGGGGATAGCCAAACTATCAAAATGTAAACTTAGAAAATAAACGTGGGGTAATGTCAAACACCATACTTTCAACTCCTATTTGAGCTGGATGTCAATTATCTATGGGCAGCAGGAAATCAGCTACACATGGCACCGACATTTTACTACATATTAAAGATATCAATGGATTGGGAAATGGTGCAGAGGCAGAAGATCTAGTTGAATGGTCATGCAGGCTCAAGGGGTGTGTTCTCACTGTTTTGTGTGTGCGCTCGTGTGCACGTGTGTGACTGTGAATGCATGTGTGTTCAATCAGGATTTAAGATTCAATTCCTCTTAGCGTGTACGATTTCAGCTACACAGGACATATTTAAAAAGCAGCAGTGCCGATTCATCAGAAGGATAGCTTGGCTGAAACAGTTAAATTATAAGGACACATTGCTGAGACTTTTGTGAGCAAAATTAAGTATTTAAATTTATTATGGTGTTTAACTGGGAAGTACTCAGAAATTATTTCCTCTGATGTGGGAATTTGAAATAAAATTCAAAGTTAAAAATCACACAAGACCAAGTTATAGTCCTGGATCACAAAACATAGAATTTACAGCAAATGATCTCAGTTGCATGACATGGAGATTTTTACTATAAATTCTGTGTCTTATGATCCTGCTCCACAGCTACTTGATGAAGGAGCAGTGCTCTGAAAGCTAGTACTTCCAAGTAAACCTGTTGGACTATAATCTGGTGTGTGATTTTTAACTTTGTCCACCCCAATTCAACACCGGCACCTCCACATCAAAAAAGTTCAAACCATTCTATTCAGGAGTTAAGTCAGGAAGCATTTTGGACACAAAGGAAAACTAAAATCACTGCTACAAAAAGCTGAGGAAACTGTGGCAAGGTTAAGGTTAAGGTCAGTAGAGCATTGTTAGGTAAGCCTATCAATAGATCTATTTTACTATTTTTTTCATTAGATGTGGGCATCTTTGACAAGGCCATCATTTTATTCTCCATCCCTAATTGCCCTTGAGAAGATGATCATGAGATGCCTTCTTGTACTATTGTAGTTCATTAAGCATGACCTTTCTGGAGTTTTTTTTTAGTGTCTTGCTAGGCTATTTCAGAGGGCAATCAAGTATCAACCACATTATGTGCATCTCGAGTCTAAATAAGTCAGGCTATGTAAGGATGACAGATTTTCTTCAATAAAGGATCTTTTTTTTAATATAAAGACTCCCAAACTACCACCAAACAGCAAATCTAGGATGAGAGGACATCATCTTAGAGAAAGGGGTCACCCATTTAAGACAGAGATGAGGAGCAATTTCTTGTGCATATAGCTGTAGAGGCTGGATCATTAAATATATTCAAGGCTGAGACAGGTATCAGTTAGGAAATCAAAAGTTACAGAGAAAACAGCCATGTGTGTGTAGGTGTAGGACACAGTGAAAAAACAATGAGTGCAGAAAACTTTATTCATGTTCCACCACCAGGAAGAAAATAAACACCTGAGTGGCCAGTGTCCTTAAAGGATCTATTGACCTAGATGTACAACATTAAAAATCACATGACACCAGGTTATACTCAAACAAGTTTAAGTGGAAGCACTAGCTTTCAGAGCGCTGCTCCTTCATCAGATGATTGACAACCACTGGATGAAGAAGCAGTGCTCTGAAAGCGAGTGCTTCCAATCAAACCTGTTGGACTGTAACCTGGTGTCATGTGATTGTTAATTTTGTACACCCCAGTCCAACACCGGCATCTCCAAATTTTGACTTTGATGGATTTTTATAACAATCATGGTCATTATTACTGCAACTTGCTTTCAGTTTCAGATATTTTCTTCTTCGTTATTAGTTCTCTGTCCAAAAGCAGTTTCAATCCACAATGCCATGATCTCTGTCACAGGTATGGAAAGTAGTTGGATCTCAAATCAACCAAAACCACAATGGCACCAATCTGATACATACTGGTCATCCAGCCAACTGGCCCCCAAAGAATTTGGCTCACTGTGGCAACATGCACTTTTTACATTCCAATTTGTAATCAGAGCTCTGATTAGTGATGACAGATGTTCCAATCTCCTTCCATCACATGCCATAACAGAAGTTTCCCAAGCTCTTTCTGCCTGCCATTGGTGTATATTGAAAGGATTTGTTGAATAGAACTCAAGCTATTTGGTTGATTATTTAATAATTATTAATTATTTGAATTTAAATTCCACCAGCTTTGTGTTCACACTATTGCTAAAACTATAAGAAGTATTGGTCAGGACATAGCTAGAATACAGAGGTAAAAACAATGACTGCAGATGCTGGAAACCAGATTCTGGATTCGTGGTGCCGGAAGAGCACAGCAGTTCAGGGAGCATCCAAGGAGCTTCAAAATCGACGTTTCGGGCAAAAGCCCTTCACTAGAATACAGTGTACAATTAGCTAAGGAAAACTATATTCGCATTGGAGGCACATCAGAAAATGTTTGCAAGGCTTATCCCGGCTCTTGAGAAATTTTACATATGAGGAGAGGTTGAGTATGTTGTATTCATTGAAGTTTAGAAGAATGAGAGGAGACCTTATTGAAACATAGAAAGTTCTTCAAGGGCTTGTCAGGGTAGATGCTGAGAAGTTGTTTCACATTGTGGGAAAATCTACGATGAGAGGATATAATCTCAGAGTAAAGGGTCACCCATTTAAGGCAGAGATGAGGAGGAATTTCTTGTGCATATAGCTATAGAGGCTGGATCATTTAATATATTCAAGGCTGAGATAGGTATCAGTTAAGAAATCAAAGGTTATAGAGAAAAGGCATAGAATCCAAAGAATCACTACAGTTTGGAAGCAGGCCAGTTGACCCATTGAGTCCACACCCACCCTCTGAAGAGCACCTCACCCAGACCCACACCATCTCTGCAACCCTGCATTTTCCATAGCTAGCCCCAACCTAGCCTGCACATCCCTCGACAATATGGGCAATTTAGCATGGCCAATCCACCCAACTCACACATCTTTGGACTGTGCGAGGAAACCTATGCTGACATGGAGAGAATGTAAAAACTGCACACAGACCGGTGCCTGAGGCTGGAATCGAACCTGGATCCCTGACACTGTGAGGCTGCAGTGCGAACCACAGTGCTACCATACAGCCCATCAACTGAGAGAATGATCAGATCAGCCATAAGTCTGATCCACCAAGCAATCAAGTCTGATAAGTTTCTCAACTCCGTTGTCCCGCTTTCTACCTGTAACACTTGATCCTCTTGATACTCAAGAACATATTGATCTCAGTCTTATATATATTCAATTACCTGGCCTCCACAGCCTGTGGCAATGAAGTCCAAAGATTCACCACTCTCTAGCAGAAGAAGTTTCTCCTTATCTCCATTCTAAAAGGTATTCCCTTTATTCCAAGGCTGTGCCCTCAGGTCCTAGTCGGCGGCACGGTGGGCGGCACGGTGGCACAGTGGTTAGCACTGCTGCCTCACAGCACCAGAGACCTGGGTTCAATTCCCGCCTCAGGTGACTGACTGTGCGGAGTTTGCACGTTCTCCCCGTGTCTGCGTGGGTTTCCTCTGGGTGCTCCGGTTTCCTCCCACAGTCCAAAGATGTGCAGGTCAGGTGAATTGGCCATCCTAAATTGCCCGTAGTGTAGGTAAGGGGTAGATGTAGGGGTATGGGTGGGTTGCGCTTCGGCGGGGCGGTGTGGACTTGTTGGGCCGAAGGGCCTGTTTCCACACTGTAAGTAATCTAATCAAAAAAAAATGTACCTATCTTCCCATTATCTACTCTGTCCAGGACATTGAGTATTCTGTATGCTTCAGTTAGATCCCCTTTATCCTTCTAAACTCCATTCAGTATAGTCCTAAAGTCTTCAAACTTTCCTCATATGTTAAGCCTTTCATTCCTGGGGCCATTCTCATGAACGTCCTCTGAACACACTCCAAGGCAGTACGTCCTTCCTGAGATATGATGCACACAGTACTCCAAACATGGTCTGACCAGATTTGGTTTCAACAGTGCATACAGGAATTGTGCATCAGGACCATGTTGAAATCCTGATGTAGATGAATCACAAAAAATTGCCACGGAAGCTAAAACTTGGGGTACCAGATTCATCGACTTGAGCTTTCCAAAATGTCCCCAACTTTGAGTTGGAGGCTTTTAATAGTTATTCAGAAAAGGTTAGAGGAATTAAAAGTTGCTTTTAAAACAACTAAAACAGGGCAGCATGGTGGCTCAGTGGCTTAGTGATTAGCTCTGCTGCCTCACAACGCCAAGAACCCAGGTTCGATTCCAGCCTCGGGAATTCTGACTGTCTGTGTGGAGTTTGCACATTCTCCCCGTGTCTGCGTGGGTTTACTCCGGGTGGTCCAGTTTCCTCCCATGGTCCGGAAACTGCAGGGGATGAGCACATTAAAAATGTGGAGCTTATTCAAGGAAAAGCTCCTGTGTGTCCTAGATACATATGTCCCTGTCAGGCAGGGAGGAAGATATAAAACGCGTGAGCCGTGGTTTACTAAGGAAGTGGAATCCCTGGTCCAGAAGAAGAAGGCTTATGTTAGGACGAAATGTGAAAACTCAGTTCGGGCGCTTGAGGGTTACAAGGAAGTCAGGAAAGATCTAAAAAGAGAGCTCAGAAGAGCCAGGAGGAGTCATGAGAGGTTGTTGGCGGATAGGATCAGGGTTAACCCTAAGGCTTTCCATATGTATGTCAGGAATAAAAGAATGACGAGAGTTAAATTAGGGCCAATCAAGAATAATAGTGGGAAGTTATGTGTGGAGTCAGAGGAGATAGGGGAAGCACTAAATAAATATTTTTCGACAGTGTTCACTATAGAAAATGAAAATGTTGGCGAGGAAGATACAGAGATACTTGCATCTAGACTAGAGGAAATTGAGGTTCACAAGGAAGAGGTATTAGAAATACTGCAGAGTGTGAAAATAGACAAATCCCCTGGGCCGGATGGGATCTATCATAGGATCCTCTGGGAAGCAAGGGAAGAGATTGCCGAGCCTTTGGCATTGATCTTTAAATCATCATTGTCTACAGGAATAGTGCCTGAGGACTGGAGGATAGCAAATGTGGTTCCCTTGTTCAAAAAGGGTAGTAGAGACAACCCTGGTAATTACAGACCAGTGAGTCTTACTTCAGTTGTTGGTAAAGTGTTGGAAAAGGTTATAAGAGATAGGATTTATAACCATCTAGAAAAGAATAATCTGATCAGGGACAGTCAGCACGGTTTTGTGAAGGGTAGGTCGTGACTAATAAATCTTATTGAGTTTTTTGACAAAGTGACCAAACAGATAGATGAGACTAAACCAGTTGATGTGGCATATATGGATTTCAGCAAGGTGTTCGATAAGGTTCCCCACAGTAGGCTATTATACAAAACGCAGAGGAATGGGATTGTGGGAGACATAGCAGGTTGGATCAGGAACTGGCTTGCTGAAAGAAAACAGAGAGTTGTAGTTGATGGAACATGTTCATCTTGGTGTCCAGTTACTAGCGACGTACTGCAAGGGTCGGTGTTGGGTCCACTGCTGTTCATCATTTTTATAAATGACCTGGATGAAGGCTTAGAAGGGTGGGTTAGTAATTTTGCGGATGACACTAAGGTTGGTGGAGGTGTGGACAGTGACGAAGGGTGGAATAGGTTGCAGAAAGACATAGATATGATGCAGAGATAGGCTGAGAGGTGGCAAATGAAGTTTAATGTGGACAAGTGTGAGGTGATACACTTTGGCCGGAGTAATTGGAATGCAAAGTACTGGCTAATGGTAGGATTCTTGGGAGTGCAGATGAGCAGAGAGATCTCGGGGTCCGTGTACGCAGATCCCCGAAAGTTGCTACCCAGATTGACAGGGTAGTTAAGAAGGCAGACAGTGTTTTGGCCTTTATTAATAGAGGGATTGAGTTCTGGAATCAGGAGGTTATGCTGCAGCTGTACAAAGATCTGGTACGGCCACACTTGGAGTATTGTGTACAGTTCTGGTCACCGTATTATAAGAAGGATGTGGAAGCTTTGGAAAGGGTGCAGAGGAGATTTACTAGGATGTTGCTTGGTATGGAAGGAATGACTTACGAGGAAAGGCTGAGGGCCTTGAGGCTGTTCTCATTAGAGAGAAGAAGATTGAGAGGTGACTTAATAGAGACATACAAGATAATCAGAGGGTTAGATAGGATGGACAGGGAGAGCCTTTTTCCAATTATGGGGACGGCAAACACGAGGGGCCACAACTTTAAAGTGAGGGGAGATAGGTATAAGACAGATGTCAGAGGTAGTTTCTTTACTCAGAGAGTAGTAAGGGTATGGAATGCTTTGCCTGCATCGGTAGTAGATTCGCCAAGTTTAAGTGCATTTAAGACGTCATTGGACAGGCAAATGGACGTACATGGAATAGTGTAGGTGGGATGAGCTTCAGATTAGTATGGCAGGACGGCGCAACATCGAGGGCCAAAGGGCCTGTACTGCGCTGTAATGTTCTATGTTCTATGTGTAGGTTAGTGTTAGGTGCATTAGTCAGAGGTTAATGCAGGGTACAGGAATGGGTCTAGGTGGTCTACTCTTCGGCGGGTCGGTTAAGACTTGTTGGGTCGAAGGGCCTGTTCCCATACTGTACAGAACCTAATCTAATCTGAAACCTCTGATACAACACTGACCCCCATCCCCTCACCCTATGAAGCATACAGGCAGCAGATTTCTCCCTCAATCTCAGACTTGCTCCACTCCCCATCCATCTGGACCTGACTTACATGCATCTCCCTGTCCCCAGAACTTCTATGGACCAGCACTCTGAATCACCTTACGTCTACTTGCCCCTTGAACTCTGTACAAATGTAACTTGCGTGAATATCCACTCCCAAACCTGAAGATCACATCTGTCCACTCACTTGATCTGCTCTGACAGTCCACCTAAATCACTGAACCACTTACCAGCCACCCAAACTTCTGAGTATTCTGTCAAAAAAATCTCTACATGAACATTTCAAATAATGCTATCTTTCTGCATTTTCCTCACAATGTTGCACACTATTCCTTTTAAAATAATAGTCTAACAACCTTTTGAATGCATTGATCAAACTTCCTTCTACATACTCCCAGGCACTGTATTCCATGTGTAGACACTATGCAAATTAAGCTATCTGAAATGCAGTAGAGTTTATTTGGTTGATCTTTTTATGATTCTGAAATGAACTGATTCCTTACCCTGTCACCCATCATAACACCTACTCCACCTTCCACCCCACCCCTACCAACACACAACCCTAATCCCTCCACACTCGGCAATCCCCTAGTTGTCCCTTAGTTACCTTCCACATTTACCTTCCCTTACTAGCTAACAACTTGGCTTCAGGATTTTTAAATGTTGAAAAAAATGTCAGGATTTAAAAAAAAATCTTTTTTCAATGTTGATTCAATTTGCTGCATGCATCACAGGTTCTTGGCCTGGGCTAGCCTACTTCAACTAAGTAGACTACAGGCCAAAAGTTCACACAGAAAATACCTCTCAAGATAAGTGTGTTTTTTTTTGTCTAATCAGGATCGTATATAGTGTTTACAATCTTTCTGGGAAATCTGGGTCAGTGAAATCCCAACTTGGATATGGTTGCTGCATAAACTTAGGAGAACCCAAGGAAATAGACATGGTCCCAATTATCATGTACAATTTTTGAAATAGATAGGATAATAGCAAGACAAAAATTTCAGCTTGACACTGAGCACACTGCTCTTACTAAACCCAGGTTTATACCAATTTGGCAAATGGAGAAACAGGAGAAGAATGCTTCTTCCTTTCTTTATTATTTTACAGGACGTGGGTGTCTGTAAAGGACAACATTTGTATCCATCCCTAATTTCCTTTGAGCTGAGTGCCTTGTTAGTCCATTTGAAAGGTCTGTTAAGAGTCAATTACATTATTATGGGTCTGGAATCACAAGGCCAGAATAGCAGATGTCCCTCCTTAAGAATGAACCTTCAAAAATCAATGCTAAATCCACAGTTGCCATTACTGATGACTAGCTTTCAATTGCAGATTTTATTAAGTGAATTTAAATTCCAACAGCTACAATACCGGCATCTACTTGACAACGTGAAGAATTGTCCAGATATGTCCTTTATACAAAAAGCAGGACAACTCCAACTCAGTGAATTTCCGCCATAATAGTCTATGCTCAATCAACAGTAAAGTGATAGAACGTGTCATCAACAATGCTATTAAGCAGCTCCGACTCACTAACACAGTTTTGATTTCACTAGAGTCATTCAGCTCCTGACCTCATTTACAGCCTTGGTTCAAACATGGACAAAAGAGCTGAATTCCAAAGGTGAAACAAGAAGGCTGGTAGGTATAGGGAATGTTGGATGACTAAAGAAATTGAGGGTTTGGTAAAGAAAAAGGAAGCATATGTCAAGTACAGACAGGATAGATCGAGTGAATCCTTATAAGAGTATAAAGAAAGTAGGAGTATACTTAAGAGGGAAATCAGGAGGGCAAAATGGGGACATGAGATAGCTTTGACAAATAGGATTAAGGAGAATCCAAAGGGTTTTTATAAATATATTAAGGACAAAAGGGTAACAGGAGATAGTGCACCTCGGATGCTGCCTGAATTGCTGTGCTTTTCCAGCACCACTCTAACCTAAACTCTGGTTTCCAGCATCTGCAGTCATTGTTTTTATCTAGAGAATAGGGCCCCTCAAAGATCAGCAAGGCAGCTTTTGTGTGGAGCCACAGAAAATGGGAGAGATACTAAATGAATATTTTGCATCAGTATTTACTGTGGAAAAGAATATGGAATCTATAGATTGTAGGGAAGTAGATAGTGACATCTTGCAAAATGCCCAGATTACAGAGGAGGAAGTGCTGGATATCTTGAAACGGTTAAAGGTGGATAAATCCCCAGGACCTGATCAGGTGTACCCGAGAACCCTGTGGGAAGCTAGAGAAATGATTGCTGGGTCTCTTGCTGAGATATTTGTATCATCCGGTGAGGTGCCGGAAGTCTGGAAATTGGCAAACGTGGTGCCACTGTTTAAGAAGGGCGGTAAAGACAAACCAGGGAACTATAGACCAGTGAGCCTGACCTCAGTGGTGGGCAACTTGTTGGAGGGAATCCTGAGGGACAGGATGTACATGTATTTGGAAAGGCAAGGACTGATTTGGGATAGTCAACATGGCTTTGTGCGTGGGAAATCATGTCACACAAACTTAATTGAGTTTTCTGAAGAAGTAACAAAAAAGATTGATGAGGGCATAGCAGTAGATATGATCTATATGGACCTCAGTAAGGCATTTGACAAGGTTCCCCATGGGAGATTGATTAGCAAGGTTAGATCTCATGGAATACAGGGAGAACTAGCCATTTGGATACAGAACTGGCTCATAGGTAGAAGACAGAGGGTGGTGGTGGAGGGTTGTTTTTCAGACTGGAGGCCTGTGACCAGTGGAGTGCCACAAGGATCGATGCTGGGCCCTCTACTTGTTGTCATCTACATAAATGACATGGATGCGAGCATAAGAGGTACAGTTAGTAAGTTTGCAGATGACACCAATATTGGATGTGTAGTGGACAGTGAAGAGGGTTACCTCAGGTTACAACAGGATCTGGACCAGATGGGCCAATGGGCTGAGAAGTGGCAGATGGAGTTTAATTTAGATAAATGCGAGGTGCTACATTTTGGGAAAGCAAATCTTAGCAGGACTTATACACTTAATGGTAAGGTTCTGGGAAGTGTTAATGAACAAAGAGACCTTAGAGTGCAGGTTCATAGCTCCTTGAAAATGGAGTCGCAGGTAGATAGGATAGTGAAGAAGGCGTTTGGTATGCTTTCCTTTATTGGTCAGAGTATTGAATATAGTAGTTGGGAGGTCATGTTGCGGCTGTACAGGACATTGGTTAGGCCACTGTTGGAATATTGCATGCAATCCTGGTTCCTTCCTATTGGAAAGATGTTGTGAAACTTGAAAGGGTTCAGAAAAGATTTACAAGGATGTTGCCAAGGTTGGAGGATTTGAGCTACAGGGAGAGGCTGAACAGGCTGGGGCTGTTTTCCCTGGAGCGTCGGAGGATGAGGATCATTCCTTCCAATAACTTGTCCACCACCGATGCCAGGCTCACCATTCTAGAATTCCCTGGCTTTTCCTTACCACCTTTCTTAAATAGTGGCACCATGTTAGCCAACCTCCAGTCTTCCGGCACCTCACCTGTGACTACTGGTGATACAAATATCTCAGCAAGGGGTCTAACAATCACTTCCCTAGCTTCCCACAGAGTCCTAGGATACACCTGATCAGGTCCTGGAGATTTATCAAGACATCCTGTACCACCTCCTTTGTAATATGGACATTTTTCAAGATGTCACCATCTATTTCCCCACATTCTATTTCTTCATGTCATGATCTATTTTCCCACATTCAATATCTTCCATGTTTTTCTCCACAGTAAACACTGATGCAAAAGACTCGTTTAGTATCTCCCCCAACTCCTGCAGCTCCATACATAGGCTGCCTTGCTGATCTTTGAGGGGCCCTATTCTTTTCCTAGTTACCCTTTTGTCCTTAATGTATTTATAAAAACACTATGGATTTTCCTTACCTCTAAGTGCCAAAGTCCCCTTTTTGACCTCCTCATTTCCCTCTTAAGTATACTCCTTCTTTATACTCTTCTAAAGATTCTCTTGATCTCTCCTGTCTATATCTGACGTATGCTTTCTTCTTTCTCATCACCAAAACCTCAATTTCTCTAGTCATCCAGCACACCCTACAACTACCAGCCCTTCCTTTCACCCGAATAGAATATGCTGTCTCTGAACTCTCGTATCTAATTTTTGAAGGCTTCCCAATTTCCAGTTGTCCCTGTACCTGCGAACACCTGACCCCCAATCAGCTTTTGAAAGTTCTTGCCTAATACTACCAAAATTAGCCTTCCTCCAATTTAAAACTTCAACTTTTAGATCTGGTCTATCCTTTTCCATCACTATTTTAAAACTAATAGAATTATGGTCACTGGCCCCAAAGTGCTTGCCCACTGTCACCTCAGTCACCTGCCCTACCTTATTTCCCAAGAGTAAGTCAAATTTTTTACCTTCCCTAGTCAGAACATCCACATCCCAAATCAGAAAGTTTTCTTGTATGCACTTAACAAATTCCTCTCCATCTAAAGCCTTAACACTATGGCAGTCTCAGTTTATGTTTGGAAAGTTGAAATGCTCTCCCATAACTACCCTATTTTTCTTACGGATAACTGAAATCTCCTTACAAATTTGTTTTACAATTTCCCGTTGACAATTAGGGGGTCTATAATACAATCCCAATAAGGTGATCATTCCTTTCTTTTTCTTAGTTCCAGCCAAATAACTTCCCTGGATGTCTTTCTCGGAATATCTTCCCTCAGTACAGCTGTAATGCTATCCTTTATCAAAAATGCCACTCCCCCTCCTCTCTTGCCTCCCTTTCTGTCCTTCCTGTGGCATTTGTATCCTGGAACATTAAGCTGCCAGTCCTGTCCATCCCTGAGCCACATTTCTGTAATTGCTGTGATATCCTGGTCCCATGTTCTAACCATGCCCTGAGTTCATCTGCCTTCCCAGTTAGGCCTCTTGCATTGAAGTAAATGCAGTTTAGTTTATCAGTCCTACCTTGTTCTCTGTTTTGTTCCTTCCTGCCCTGACTGTTTGATCCACTCTCTAGGACTACTGTAGTGAGTGACTCACCTCCTGACCCACCAAAGCCTGTCCACCATATGCAAGGCCCAAGTAGAAGCATGATGGAATATTCCCCACTTGCCTGGATGAGTGCAGCTCCACAACACTCAAGAAGCTTGACAACACCCAGGAGAAAGTACCACATGCACAAACATCCAATCCCTCCACCATCAATATTCAGTAGCAGCAGTGTGTACCTACTATAAGATGCACTACAGAAATTCACCAGAGTTCCTTAAACAGCACCTTCCAAACCCACGACCACTTCTATCTGGAATGCCAAGGGCAGTAGATACATAGGAAAATTGCCAGTTTCACTTTAGTCTCCAAACCACTCACCATCTTTACTTGGAAATATATAAATACTGTTTCTTTACTGTTGCTGGGTCAAAATCCTGGAATTTCCTCCCGAAGGACATTGTGAGGTAACCTGCACAATATGGACTGCAGCTGCTCAAAAAGGCAGCTCAGTATCAACTTCTCAAGAGCAATTAGGATGGGCAATAAATATTAACTAGTAAGTGACACCTATGCCCTACGATTAAATTAAAAAAGAAATGCTGCTGTGGTCGGACATTCTTGGAGTATCAGCCTTGGTCTCCAGATTAATCCTCCAGCCACATTCCTCGACACTCTCCCTGTACGTTCCCATTTAAGGAGCCAATCTAAATGGAAAATATGAGGTCCAAAGACATGTGGAGGTTTGTCAGGGCAGGAGAAAAAGAAATCTCCACACACTGCTGGGACCTCTGTTTTCTTCCTTTCCCATCTCTCCTTCAGTCCACTCCCAACCTTACATTTTTTACCTGACTTAATTACACATAATAGTCACAGATTACCCCCAATCACCTCATCAATTTTCTGCCTGTTAGTATCATAATGCAATACAATTGCTCTGGTGGCGCTTCACTGTGAAAACTGCTTGCATCTTACTACGTGGATTGTATGCAACAGAGATCTCAGAGTTGTCAAATGATCAAATCACCAAAATATAATTCCAAGTTTCAGCTTGAATTATTACAAAACAAGCAAGGGGTTAGAACTTAGGTTTAACTGAAAAACATCTATCATGAGAGAGAAAGTTTAATAGCCTGGAAAATTAACAGAAACATTTCTTAAGCGCCCAGTCCATTGTACTGAGATAACCGTTCTGGGCAAAATTAGACTGAAGCTTTGTAATTGCTGGCCTGTAATCTGGGTATCATCTGGTTTAGCATTAAGGTTAGAATGAAAAAAGGAATGGAGGTGTTGCATTTATGTAGCTTCATTCATAAGATGTCTCAAAGCACTTCACAGGAGCACTGTATCCAATTTGCACACCACAAGAGTTCACTAAAAGCAATGGAATAGTGACCAGATAATCTGTTTTAGTGATGTTGGTTGAGGGATAATTAATTGACTGAACTCTCCTGGATTTGCTTGAATGCTACACTGGGATCTTTTGAATTCATGTGAAGGACAAGCCTGCTTCAGTGTCTCAATATGGAATGCCACACGACTTCCTCAGTATCCGAGTAAAGTGTTGGCCCAGAATTTCTTCTGAAGTGGGTGTTGGACCCGCAGTCTTCAGGCTCAAATGAAATATTACTAAAAAAAAAGAATGTGTCTTAACTCTGTGTGCATTCCTGCATGAACAAGGAACAGTAGAGAGAACAACATACTTCAGCTCAATGCACCTGAAGAATAAGAAATCTGACATAAAATATTGAATTTTTGTTTTGTTTAAAACTACAGCAAAGGATCCTGCTCCTCATTGCATGAAGTCAGTCCATGGGAAACTCATGGCTGCGTGGTCTGTTGATATTTCTATCTTGTCTCATGGCCATTTGATGAGATACTGGATACCTGCTGAATATACAGAGAAGTGAATAAATTAATCACTTTAGGAGAGAAAAGGGAGACTCGGAGGCTGAGGTTTATAAAATCATGAGATGCATGGACGAGGTGAATAGCCAAAATCTTTTTCCTAGGGTGAAGGAGTCCAAACCTAGATGGCATAGGTTTAAGGTGAGAGGGGAAAGATTTAAAAAGGATCTGAGGGGTAATTTTTTCATGTAGAGGGTGGTGTGTGTGTGGAACGAGTTGCCAGAGGAAGTGACGGAGACGGGTGCAGTTACAACATTTAAAAGACATCTGTATGAGTCTATGAATAGAAAGAATTTAGAGGGATATAGGCCAAATACTGGCAAATGGGACGAGGTCAGATTGTGATATCTGGTCAGTGCAGAAAAGTTGGACTGAAGGGTCTGTTGTGTGACTATGACTCTGAATCAGAAAAGACATGAATAATTTGTTTGTCTTTCTTTTATGTTAAGAAATTGTATTATTTGAACTTTACTATTGCACACATCCCCCTATTAGCTTCATTTCAGTTGTTTATTTCATGTTGAAGATTGCACTGCAATAGCCATCCATAATTGAGATGACATTATAAACTAAAGGAGTCAAGTCAGCTGCTGTTTTTTTATTCATTTCAACCCCCTTAGAAAACCTTTGAATGTACATTGACAAGCTTGGTTCTGGCTCTTTCATTAGCAAATGATTCGCATTAAACAGCTTCCCTTAAAGTACTCATTAGAATAGATTTTCTCGAATGGTTCTGGAAAATATCATTTGATGGTCAGGGACGGCGATTTATTGAGTGATCTTATTGAACATATCAGATCCTGTGGGGAATTGACAGAGTGGATGCTGAAAAGATGTTTCCCCTTGTGGGAAAGTCTAGAACTATAAGACACAGTTTATAAATTAAAGGTCTTGCACTTAGGGCAGGGATGAGGAGATTTAATTTTCTCTGAGGGTCATGAGTTTGCGAAATTCTCTTCCCTAGTTAGCAGTGGAAGTGGGATCATGGTATATTTTTAAGGCAGTGGTGGACAGATTTATTGATTGACTAGGGAATCAAAGGGAATTGGGGGAAACAGGAAAGTGGAGTTGACGCCATAACCAGAGCAGCAATGATCTCACTGAATGATGCAGCAGGTGCAAGGGACCAAATGTACTACTCCTAATCTGCATGTTTGCATATTTGAAGTTTTTTTTTAAAGAAAATATAATTGTGTTGTCCAACTGCAACAGGATTTGTCACTTTTCACAGCAATCATCAGAGTGACATTCAGTTCACATTCATGAAGTGTGAGCCAGTGTGTTGTGCCAAGGAGAGATAGTGAAACAGTTAGTGATTAAGTTTTTGCTATTGACCTTGAACAAAGCTTCTCATAAAGATTTAGCATCATCTGGTTTTTACAGCATGTAAAAAGGCCCTTCAACCCATTGTATCTATGTGGGTCATCATCTATTCAAATCTCATTTTCCTGAACTTGGTCCATAAACCTTGAATGCTGTGGTGTTTGAAGTGCTCATCTAAATACGTCTTAAATGTCTTGAAGGTTCCTGCCTCTACCACCTTTTTAGGCAGTGAATTCTAGGTACCAATCACCATTTGGATGAAAGATTTATTTTCCTCAAAGCCTCTCTAGATCAATGCTCTAAAGCACTGTATTCCCCATTTGACAGTACCTTTAATGCAGGCACTATCTATAGGGGTTCTGTAGCATCCAGAATTCTTTAAACAAGTTGAGCAACAAATGAGATTAAATTATTCTCACAGATAGCAAACCAGGAATGAAAGCTACAGATTATAATTAACTTTTTAACTTTACAAAAGAAATAGGTACTGAATACGTTAAACTTGAAAATTAGAAAATAATTTGCATGATTTTAAATGTCATTATATTTTAAAAAGCTATATTTAGGGAATGACAATTCACATACCTATTTTCTCAAAGCCAAAGAGTTTGTAGCATTGTGATTACGACTTGGTACCCCGCTAGAAACTGTAACAGCTTTTTGTTCGTAGGTTTTATTTCGTAGTTTTTTTAAAAAAAAACGGGAATACTGCACAAAAATGGAAGTTCACGACAAATCACTGATTCTATGTCCAGTGCATCTGTGAAACCTGCGCCAATGCTCCTTGTGCAGGAGAGGGTATCTTTGCTACCAACTTCTGGATTCCAGTATTCAAATGCACATACGAAGAAGCCAGAAGTCACTGTCGGTTTTACGCAGTAATGACGGCGAACAACAATGACAGTTTCACCGTCATTACGACCGCAAACTCCAGGCCTACACATTACTTATAGGCTGTCAGTGGTATTCAGTACTTCGATGAAAGAGATGATCCGAGTTTAAACACATTAACCGAAAAAAAGTCATCCAGCAATGAGTGAAGGATAATCATCACTGAAATTGTAAGGTACATCTGTAATGCCTAATTTTGGCAGAATATTACATTCATGAATATACCGTGTACAGTCCACATCAATTGCAGGGTTTTTTTGTATTCCTCTGCAACAGCTGTTTCTGGCTAAGCCGAATTTTATCTATGCGGCTCTAAATCCAACAATAGTAATTTTTGTTACATTTCTCCATCTTTCAACAAAAACAACGCGTGCAAGATGTTGTTGGTATAATAAACGCTGTCCGTTTGCTGCTTCATTAAAGCCCTGTTTTATGCCCACCCCTTTCAATCTGCCCATGTTTGACATACCACTGGGAAGTCTGAACGATCATGAGTGGCTTACGACATTCTGTCAACACTCAGCACGTCTGCCCGCTCTCGCAGTGCAGCGCTCTGTTAAAGGGAGGCAAGCCAGGCTTCGTGATCCGTCTTGCCCTTAACCTCACCTAAAACAAGCGGGGAAAGTGTACCGGCGGCTGCGGCTCGGTGGTCAGTCAAAAGGACGCCATACCGTTCCTCCCAACCGATGAAAGGTCGTGCTTGGTCATTTCAAATCATGGGACGGTGATCCCGGCAAACCGAGCCGAACGATTCACTGGCAAGGGGGAAGATGCAAAATTAACCAAAAGAGAGAGAGAGAGAGAGAGAGTTTGGAAAAGGTTTCCGAGAAACTGCAGCTTCAAGAAGAGAGGGGAGAGGATTTCTTTCTTTTCCCACTCTCGTGTTGTATGTCAAACAGCAGCACTGTTGTATTAAAATTAAAACCGCGAAACTTGCCAGTGTGGACAAGGTGACTGAGCATCGACTTGGGGAGTCCTACACTTCTCTACCGAGGAACCTCAGACCGAGGTACTGTGAACCACAGCTAGTGGGGAATAAACTCAAGAGGCCGGGGAACTGGATTCATCCACACTGGGTTATGTATTGTGATTTACAGTATATAGCTCGTGTGAACACACACACGCATACACACAAAAAAACGGGTGACTGAATGGAGCCCGTCACTGGGCGGAAAACGAAGGGTAAGGTTATTTTGTTTGAAACATTTCATTAAAGCAAATCTCGTGTCTCCTTGCAGCCTGTAAAATGAAACGAATCAATTAATTGATGCTCAGATTTTCTATTTTTTTCTCTCTCTCTCCCCTCTCTTACAAACTCCCTCAATCTTCCAGTCTGGATGCCACTGGGGCAGGAGATCCACCTGCCCGAGTCAGAAAGAAAAAACAGTCAGCTTCAAACAAAAAACAAAATGATGTAAAAAAAAGTTTGGAGATTCGGAAGATTTATCCGTATAAATTCAACAAAAAAGGAGAGAGAGACGGGAGGGTGGGGGGAAAAAGAAAACCGACTCCAACCAGGGATTGGAGGTCTGAACTCTTGCTTCATGGATTTCCTCCTTGTGGCTCTTAGTCTCCAGTGGCTGCTGCAGAAGCCTTCAGTGTGGCTGGCGTGTGTACTCGGCTTGTTGTTGGAAATGCTCCCCGGCGCTGAGAGTGTGTGCGCCAGTCAGTGCCGTTGCGACGGGAAGCTGCTGTATTGCGAGTCGCAGAGCCTGGGCGAGATGCCGCGGAACCTGTCGGGGCTGCAGGGTCTGTCGCTGCGCTACAACAGCCTGTCGGAGCTGCGCGCCGATCAGTTCGCCGGCGTGCTGCAGCTCACTTGGCTCTACCTCGACCACAACCACATTTACTCGGTGGACGGCGCCGCGTTCCGCGGGCTGCGGCGCCTCAAGGAGCTGGTGCTCAGCTCCAACAAGATCACCCAGCTGCCCAACTCCACTTTCCGGCCCATGCCCAACCTGCGCCATGTGCAGCTTTCCTACAACAACCTGCAGTCCCTGGAGCCGGACCTTTTCCACGGCCTGCGCAAGCTGCAAACGCTGCACCTGCGCTCCAACGCACTCAAGTACATTCCGGTTCGAATATTCCAGGATTGCCGGAGCCTCGAGTTTCTGGACGTTGGATATAATCAGCTACAGAGTCTTGCCCGGAATGCGTTCGCGGGCTTGTTGAAACTAACTGAACTCCACCTGGAGCACAATGATTTGGTGAAAGTAAACTTTGCTCATTTCCCACGGCTCCTCTCCCTGAGAACCCTCTACATGCAGTGGAATAAAGTCAGTATTGTAGTGAATTCTTTGGAGTGGACTTGGAACCATCTAGAAAAATTAGACCTCTCTGGGAATGAGATTGAGTTTATTGAATCTTATGCCTTTGAAGTAGTGCCTAACCTCAAGATACTTCAATTGGATTCAAATCGCCTAACCACCATCGAACAAACAATTCTGGATTCTTGGAAATCCCTAACCAGCATCAGTCTTTCTGGAAACAGCTGGGAATGCAGTCGGAATATCTGTGCTTTGGCCACCTGGCTGAGCAGTTTTAAGGGTCATCATGAAGGCAGCCTGTTATGTGCCAGCCCTGTGCATACTCAGGGCGAGGAGGTTCTAGACGCTGTGCATGGCTTTCACATATGTGACGACTTGGTCACAAGCACACTGGCAATTTCAGACATGACCAGTGTGGCAGAAACAAACCAAGATATGACAGCAGTCAGAGATGCTTCCAGCATCTATGTCACGCAGGATACAACAGGAATAAAAACCACTGATTTAATCACTGCCACTAGTGAGCTTTCTCACGATCAACAGGAAAATACTATTCAGGTTCACAAAGTAATCACCGGCACCATGGCATTGCTTTTCTCCTTTCTGATAGTGGTGTTAGTGCTGTATGTCTCATGGAAATGTTTTCCTGCTGGCCTCAGGCACTTGAGGCAGTGCTTTGTGACACAGCGCCGCAAGCAAAAACAGCAACAAACTATGCATCAGATGGCTGCCATGTCCACGCAGGAATACTACGTGGACTACAAACCCAATCATATTGAAGGGGCACTGGTGATCATTAATGATTATGGATCATGTTCGTGTCATCAACAACCAGCCAGAGAATGTGAAGTATAATTTTCATTCTGCCTCACTGGAAATGAAACATTACAAGTGGACATACTGCAGTTAGAGACTGACACACCTAAAAGGACCACTTTACAATACTGAGTATGAATGAATTACACAGTACTGATTCCAACAAAACCTTGCACCAGGATCTTTCAACAGTCCAAACAATATTTAAGCTTCAATGCGTCTTTAAAATCTTTCAAATCATCCTATGTTCGACTGTCATTTAAAATTTGTAAAAGGAAAAAATGTACATGTAACTCTTCTCACCAGTTTCTTATGATATTAAACCCACCTGTAAGATCTGGGAATAAGGGAGTTCAAGGCTCATCAAGGATGTAAGTTAATCAATTTTGTAAACTACCCTGATTTAAATAAATATTTTAAAAAATGATATTTATATGTTATTTACAGCAGGTTTCAGAGAAGGAGAAATATCAACATATGTTCTTTTTTTGTGTTAGTGAGTAAGAAAAACCCTTCAGTGTGTGATTTTTTTCCCTCTCAATTAATTGTAGCAATCAACCCTTTTTAAGCATGAAATATAAAACCCTGCATTTCCTGCAAGGTAAGCACAGTGGCAAAATTTAGATCACTCTTATTTTCCAGATTACAATGTGTTAATAATTAAAACTAAACACAAATATGTATCCATTATATTGAGCACACTCTCATCATCTTTCTCTAGGCACCAAATACTGCAGTTTCAAGCTAAGGTAGGGAAGATAGTAGCGCACGGTAATGTAAAAGAAATTTGCTGCAGTGTACCTCAAAATTCTGTACCTCAAAATTCAAAAGTTCACACCTCTCCTGAAAAACAGAACAGCAATAGCAAATAAGCTGCTTAACAGAAATACCTGACAGGGAAAGGGAAGTGAAAGAGTAAAATTTGGATCTTCACTTTTTGTTGATAAAAGACCTAAGCTTTAGTTCATAAACCAGGTGCATTTGCTTATACAACTATAACTATATTAGTAGACATATATTAATTATCCATATTAAACCTGTGTCAAAGTTTTCTTTTAAAATAATGTTGGCATGTCAGTTTTAAATATAAATGTTAAAACTTTTCTTTGGACACAATTAAATGAAAAAATTAAACTGCATTACCTGAAAGAAGTCCAGTAACAAATTGCAGACATTTCTTCTCTTTAATCTCCCTTTTCATGTAGCAATTTCTCAAAATTCCATACATGTGAAAAAAAATTCAACCCCTTTGTAAACTACTTTGTAAACAGCATGGAAACAGACCCTTGATCCAAATATGTTCGCAAACTAAACTAGTCCCACCTGTCTGTACTTGGTCCATATCCCTCCAAACTTTTCCTATTCACAAACTTATCCAAATGTCTTTTGAATTGTAACTGGACCCACTTGTGCCACTTTCTCTGCTTTTTCCTCACTACTTTGTGTTTTTCCATTTTATTTCTATATCTTGCAACCTCCTAATATTTTATTTCCACTTCGTTGTTTCATGCCGTTTAATTCAAATCCTTTGGCTTCTTGTTGGCAATCTGGATTTTTTCGCTCTTGCTTAAATTTTCACTAGCTTCAAAATGTCAAACTATTTTAATTTCAGGAGGCAGTCTCTTCTTCATTTCAGAGCTGAATGCATTCAAAATGATAGTAAATTCTCCAACGCCTCTCTACATTGAGATATCAGTTACATTCCCAGTTCCAGTTGCTACAGTGAAATTGCAACATAACATGCCAGTGAAACAAAAAAGCACGAGAAATGTATTTCAAAATGGCTGCAATTTGATTCAAGTCTCGAAGTTGGAGCCTTTTTGGTTCCAATCTTTATAATATACTGCACCTGTACATTGTTTTTTCTGTTGTGATCTTTCAGCATTTCATTATTATTTTGCTTTAGTCATGAAAATGATTTTTTTTAAAAGCATCACTCCCATCTCCTTCATCTTTAACTCCTTATTTATCCAACAGAATATTTAAAAGGACTTTCCATTTTTGAATCCAACACCTCCACCACCTCTAGTATTTTCTAATACTTTTGTTGCTGCTTAGGTTTCTTGGCTACCATCCTCTGTCCTCTAAATACTTCGATATGCCAATTCCACTACACTGTAGGAGATGGGAAGGTGCCAATTTTAAGAATTGCTTTTAGATAAACTTTGTTAGTTATGAAGGCTAAGTAGAACACCAGGATAAACATGGGTGTTTTTTGTTATCTTCACAAATTTAAACTGAGTCGGTTTACAAAGTATCTTCCACAAAATTCAACTAAAATTCCACGTCTCACAGACCAATTTAAATGAAGGTGTTATGAAAGCTATCGATAAAAAAATCTCAATACCGGCATCTACTGGTGATTGCTTTCCTTGCCAGCATTCAAATATTCATTGGTAATTTACTTCCTCATTCTTTTCACTATGCCACCTACATTTATATTTCACTATCCATTATTCACATTAATGAATTGCACTACCATGTAAAGGCTGGCAAAAAAATGCAGAAAAAATTAAATCTCACAAATGATCTAAATCTGTGTTTATTAAGTCTTAATATCTTTTGAAAAAAACATAGCTTTGTACACATTAGGCTATCAGAAAATTATGTCACATTTAAGTTTTCTTAAAAATCAGTCTTATCCACCCTTCCACTCCAACCCCACACACAATTTATTTGTTTTGCTGCTACAAAACATAGAGAATGACCATTGAAGCACAACCATCAGCAGAAGGTGAAATGGCGATGGACATGCACTTAAGAAATCTTCACTTTCAGTATACAATAGTAAATTTGTAGCTTCTTGCAAAGCTAATTTATTCACGCATTGTAAACATTTATTTCTATACAATGATAGAATATAGAATTTGGTAAAGCAATTCACTTTGCAATGGAGAAGAAATTAGTTTCATCAGGGATATTTTCACCCTCTTGTGCTCGCCTTGAAGAAATAGCTGAACTCTCCAAGGGCAACCATAAACATTGCTATCACTTGCCACTGCAAGACCTGAAAATAGTGGTGACAGATGATTGAAACTGATCCATGCATTGTTTAACAAAGATAGTTTCTTTTAAAAAACTGGAATATAAAACATGCAGCATTAAACAATTAGTCAAACCTAAAGAATATTATAAGTTTACTTTTGAACAGTTTTAATTCAACATAATTGAAAACAAAAGATCTGCAGTGGTGATGGAATCTACAAATTATAAATATTTTTTTCAATGCTTCAAGCTCAGTCTTTCAGGTCAGGAAAGTGTTGTAGCACAGCAAAAATTTATTTGATACAAACCAAAAAAAAACTTAATGCTAAGTTCATTAGTAATGTAAGCTCTGAATCATGCCATATGATAATTGCACTTTTTAGTTTTACCCCTTACAGGTCAGAAGATTTTTGGGTGTAATCTTTAATTTATTATTAATTTGTATAATCTCAAACAGCATTTTGAATAAAATGTCATTAATTTGTCCTTCAGTAGTGTCCAATAGTGCCCTTCAAATGGTCAGGCGATTGAAAGGAAGATAGCAAGTTCATGAGCTTCCCAGCAAACTCTCTGAATGACTTGCAATATCTGGTGGAGATGGTATGTGATGTGATTCTCACCATAGTTACATGGTCGACAGATTTGCCATCCATATGTCTGTGGACTCTCCAAATAAGCATCTCACTTAGTATCATTGTCCTGCCTTGGTTATAAAGTGTAACCCTGCAGATTGTTCCTTTTTTTAAAAAAATTAACCTTCTAATTCCCTTTTGAATTCCTTTTGAAGTCCCATCCTTACAAATCTATCAGGAGGAATGGTTACTTGAACAAGGTACATAGAGCAATGAAATCTGTAGTACTTAATTAAAAACTGTCACCATCTTTAAAAGTGAGGGATAAAATGACACCAAAATGGTTGTGTGCGCCTGCTGGCCTCCTAAGACAGTATAGTGGAACTGATACCAACCTACTTCATTGATTTATAAAACAGGATTGTGCAACGCAGTGATTGGATGACATGCCTTTTATAGGATTGATTCCCCCACCCCCCCAAAAAAAGATTCCGCACACAATCAGGAATTCACACAATCAAACAATCTATCGGTGACCTCAATACAAATACACAAGGTAAATGTGAACACAACTGAGAGCTTAGATTATTTTACATTCATTACTTCTCTCCCTAGAAATTCTGCCACTTTGCATTCCCTCTAGATACCGTTTAATCGTAGTGGCTGCATCGTTTGAACCTCTTATGTTTACAATATACTTCAGTTAAGTAAACTCCTACAATGCTACATGAAAGGCAGCACTGCAAATAAAACAAAACACAAATATCCAGTCTCATTGCCAATGCTGTGTGGAAACTTAGCGCTCATCGGCAAACTGGGATGGTTCTCTGAGCTATTAACTTATGCTTGCTCCCAACACCATCTGTTACTATTTCCAAACAGTTATGGAAGTAAGTGAAAAAATTTCTGCATTTTTCAGCCAGGGCGTTCACCAGGATTTGATGCCGCACTGAAGTTTTGAATTACTGATCCGCGGGTTGCTGATTTGGCCTAATCAGCAGATTTTACAAAAATAGTTGCAGGCCCTTCACAAAATAACTTATCGTTTCTAATTATTTCTGTGTGGCCTGGAAGGATGTGAAAGCTCCTTCTATTCCAAAACAAAGTCATGACAGTTGGTCAGAGGAACAGCCACTGGAATGTCCCTGCTCCGACCGATAAGTCGCCGACGAGCTTCCGCTCATAGATCACAAATCACATGCTAATGAAGTTAAAAACAAAAAAAGTTGGAAATACTCAGCATGTCACGCAGCATTCATTGCGAAAGAAACAAAATTAATGTTTCAGGTTGATGACTTTTACTCAGAACCCCGTTAATCTTATTCCGTTTCTGTGCTTAATTCTTTCGACTTTCAGAAAAATTGAATGATTCAGTGGATCTTTGCTGGCTTTGGACGAATTTGTCAACAGATCGCTCTATCTCGGTATCGACCTAGCATTGGCTCTAGACTTTCTTATTCTGTTACCTTCATGTTTTTATTTTCAGCTCCCAGCATCCCTTATTGACCTCTCTTCCCCAGGGTCTAATTCTAGACTAAGCTAATAACCGAAGAGAAATCGTTCACACTACTCCTCGTGAGACCAACTTTGATGCGTGGCTCGTTTACATCATAAGAGTAATGGCGCCACCTAGTGACTTCCTCTACTGACTGTATACACTGAGAAAAACTCATATTTATAAACTATATATAGAATTTAAATAAATAATGAATAATTAATCATTTAAAAGACTATATAATCTGCTGGCAAGTTAATGAGTTTCAGATCCTAAATTTTATTAAACATTGCGTCCTCACAAATTATACAGTACTGAACTATCTCAATCGCCTAAAAAGTTAGTGAACCACAAAGGCTTGGATCACTATTAAAGGGGTCTGGACCTCTGCCCAATATCCACCAATTGTAAATAGTGATTTGAATCTACTTTGGTATCCTAGCAACCTAGCTGTTGTCATGACAATACAACCAACGTCCATAACAAAAGCTTCTTTCTTTTTTTTGTTGATTATGGTCAATCTGTAAAGCTGTATCACATTCAGAAATGCCGTACGTAAAAAGATAACAAATCAGAATCTTATCCAACAAGTGAGGAAAGTTGCAAATGCCATAAAAATGGGGCTTCAATGATCTTTGACTAAGAAATGCTTTGAATTTAATAGCCCTTTTATAAGTAGTTCGATGAAATAACATTGTTTTGTTGTGCCCGTTTATTCTGTAGAGTAGACCCAATAGCTTTGGTATGTAAAACATTCTCAGCACACAACTGTTAAGAATTCACCACTGTGACTTGAAAATAACTTTTCAGATGAGCAACTTTGGTGCATACAAAGTAAAGACTTGTTGGGCCGAAGGGCCTGTTTCCACACTGTAAGTAATCTAATCTAAAATATACTGTCATGTTTGCTTGAAGATGCCAGAAAAGCAGGGCCATCCTGTATACAGTATAGCTGATAGCTTAAACAATTTAAATCCAAAACAAACTGGCCCTTGTATCATCACCTGCATCCAGGTGTCACAGAGTCCATTCAGCAGACAATGCCACTAAGTGGGATTTCAGTGCTTCAGTGATGTCACATCATTTAGGGAATACAGAATGAGTATATTACCGCATCGCAGATCTTAGTGTCAGCCAATGTTCCTGTCTGTGTTGGATGTGAAGGAAGGACCGACACCTGCGCAGAATTCTCTATATGGCAAACGTACAAGAGAAACTCAGCAGTGTTGTTAACCTGCGCTCCTGATAAATGTCAAACAGGAAATCATGTATTAACAACACTGCTATTTTTGCCCCTTAATTATTGTTTCCTGTCTTTTAATAAAGAGATTATTATTTTGTTTAACTTTAAACTGTCAGAATAGTCTTTGTCTGCCTATTAGACTGTGTATGCTAACAGGCCTTACAAAGATCGTATCAAGCTTTCTCATGCAAAATAAATACTTTTACCCAGATATTCTCTCTCGAACAGTTTCAATGCTTAGTCTCACAGTAACTATCGAAGATCGTTCTGAGTTACTGCCTCACGAAGGTGCTGGATATTAGTTTATGAAGCATGACCTGTGGACGTCAGTATTTATTAATGATTTTTGAGATTTGCAAGTAAAATATTTGCCGATTTAAAAAGACAATTTTCTGTACTATTTTTATTTTAAAAATCTAACAGACCTTTGTTGTATACTACAGGAACTTAAATTTACATAATGAAATTGAAACATCAATTGACCTCCACATTATTCCAGTGTATGCATATTTTTAAATACTAATCTCATGTGTTGAAGTTTCCGCCCAATTCATAATGAGCAAGGCAGCACTGAGTTTTATAAGCAATTCTCTTTACATGCACATTGGGTAGAATGATCTTGAGGCAGTGAGAGTCTTGTCAGCAACGTAGGCAAAAAAAAAACTCTCGCCGCTTTTTCCAAGAAGACCTATCAACCACACACCAGTAATGATGCCACCATAGGGCAAGAACTCTTAGCTAAGGGTTCCGTGCAGAGAAAGCAGAGACCAGCAATTCCTGTGCTCCGTGCCATCATACAGGAGGCTGAGAGTGGTGCCGGAATAGCATCCCGGAATCTCAAGATGATACAGCAGCCAGGATTTGTGGAAAAAAGATTGTGGGATGAGGTTCTTGGTTGGGGATCAGTGGGAAAAGGTGAAGGGAGTCCGAAGCAAGGGCGTGGGTGTGACTCCCGGTGTACGATCGCCTTCCTGATGAAGGGCTTTTGCCCGAAACGTCGATTTCGCTGCTCCTCGGATGCTGCCTGAACTGCAGTGCTCTTCCAGCACCACTAATCCAGAATGCCTGTTATCCAGTTCTAATCTTCCCAACCTTCGCTGCCCATTGTAGGTTAACCTGCCAGGCACACTACACATCCCTCCCACCTCCAAGCTCACATTTAAGCGAGAACAGGATTTTACTATTGACGGGGTTCAGAAAACTGGAACACATCCTTATGTTAGTCTTTGAAATAGGATAATCTCTATAGTGCCAGATATCGAGGGATACTTTTCTTTAAGATACAGGAAGTTTCAGAATAGGTTATTTTTGCCTTCTTACTGAGTAATGCCGAATTAATATTAGTTAAGAGTTAGCTAGCGAATAGTCGAAGAGTAGATGATAATCTGAACAGCACAGTCAACAAAACATATAAAAGAGCTTTACTCAAATCTTAAAATGTACAACATCATCGACGGTTTTACTCGCAGGCAAGAAAACAGGAAAGTATATATAGGTATATAATGTTATTGTTCATTTTTTGTTATTTCATTTTATTATTATAAAAGAACATTGGACTTATGTGCTAATAATCTCAAATTTGATCCCTATCTTTGACTACAGACTTTATCCAAGCATTTGCATTTGGGATGAGATCCTCGGAATGGCATTGATTAAACTATTCGAAATGCTATCCTCTGGATCTGAGTTAACTTTAGGCTGTTGATAATATTATGACACTATCAATTCAACATTATTAAAACCAAAGATAGCCTAAATTCTTTAACAGAGATTTTATCATGCAACAAAGTCAAAATAGGAATACTATTGGTTTGAGATTAGATAGCCAAAAACTTGTCCAAAACCCATATTAGGTCAGAGTCAAAATCGGAACATCACAGAAACATTTAATATATTCCCCAATTCCACATGTTTAAAAAAAACCCTTCACTTGTTTGCAACAAGTAGGGTACTGACGAGAGCCAACAAAGCTTGAGTTTGCAAAACTTGCAACGTGACCAACAGTAGATGTGATTCCACAATTTGACAATTTACATTGTTAATCCTGATGGTATAAAGAGTTCTGGTAATAATAAATTTAGGATTGTCAGTTGTGTTCACAGTATGGATCACTTGCATGTGTTGGAAAGTGCATGTACTGTTATACAGGTCCTGTTCTTTATAGCCGGAAACATTGTACCTGCTTCGACTCACCAAAATAGGTGACAACCATTCACTGGTTCATTTCTGTGGACAATGCCTTGAATAATCAGAAACAACTTGCCCTGTTTAAAATTTAAACAAGGTCTGACAGTTAACTGTGAATCACCATTTACTGGTACATTCTCTTTGGCAATACCTCTGCTAATCAAAGTCCATCTACCAACCAATCAGTACTCTCCTCTCAAACGGAATAAATTTTGGTTTTCTTGTTCAACTAGTACTCATGTAAATTGTCCTGTTGAGTGGCAAGATATGAGGCTTTTACAAAGTATTTTATGCAATGATCATGTTCTATACAATTAAATGTTTGAACAAAAAAAAATGCCACTGACTTTCTTGACCAACCTGCTGTGCATGGTGTTTAGACAATTCATCCACTACATGGAAATGTCAGTGTACACAAATGCAGTGCTATTTTTTCTGAAAGGGAAAATTTTCATTGTCATCAATGTATAGCTAATTGCCATTGTTCTCTAATCTTGTATTTAGACAGCAACCTGAGCTGCAATCACTGCACAAACTCTGACATTCTTCAGTCCCAATTTCATGCCATTTAGCACGGTCTTCTGCACATTATGGTCTGAGTTAATCATGCATTTAGCACAAGATCATATTATACAGCTACTGATGCAATAACTTGAACTATCTTGACATTTCTACCAGCCTCTTCCCCAACAAAAAACAACTTAAAGTGTTTCACAGAGGACAGAAAGAGCAAATAAGTATAAAAGAGAAAAAGAAAACTTGAAAAAAAAGGCGGAAGTACTGTTATAGTTTTCTAAATGTGGTTACATATGTGGAAAGAGTACCAGTTGTAGAGAAGGGTCAACAGAGAGTAGTGTTTGAAACATCTGGAAGTTCTACCACCAACAACAGAATGGAGAAAGGAACAAGATTAAAATTCAGGGATCAAAGTAATCTGCCAGAACAGAGGATTTGAGGACAGACTTTTCAGGAAAGGATGATAATAGTGGTTTTGAAAATGACAACAATGAAACATTTGTAATATCAGTTAGATCAAAAACAGGAAACAAAGTTGATTGGTTGTTAATTAGAGGAATCTGATTCTAATTCAAATGAGAGCAGCACGGTGGCACAGTGGTTAGCACTGCTGCCTCACAGTGCCAGAGACCTGGGTTCAATTCCCACCTCTGTGTGGAGTTTGCATGTTCTCCCCATGTCTGCGTGGGTTTCCTCCCACAGTCCAAAAATGTGCAGGTTAGGTGAATTGGCCAAGTTAAATTGCCTGTAGTGTTAGGTGAAGGGGAATGGGTTGCGGGTAGGTGTGGACTTGTTAGGCCAAAGGGCCTGTTTCCACACTGTAAGTAATCTATGAAAGAGTTGTATGTTAATCTCCTGTCCCAACAAACATCCTCACAAATAAATTATTTTCTTTTATTTCCAATCTGTTCCTTGGTATCTTTCAAACAACCTATTGTATAACCTACCAAAGTCAACAGAATTAAATATAATAAAATTTTGAGTTAACCAGAATTTATACTTCCTTTTGAAGTTGCTGCCTTCACTTTTATTCATTGTGCCACGTGTCATTCCCAGATGGAAAGGCCACAATACAATCTGCTTCTTAATTTCTGCCAATTCTGCCCTATAGTTAAATGCTAGAAAAGTGCCAGGAGTTAGGTCTTCTTCTGCCAAATGTCTCCTGATAATTCAACAAAATAACATTATAGGGTGAAATTTATAGCATTCGTATTTGAAGGTTTTGGAGGAAACACATAATATTAAGTAAAAACTGAAAGAACTACAGTAAATCAGAAACAAAAACAGAAGTTGCTGCAAAAGCTCAGCAGGTCTGCCAGCATCTGTGAAGATAAATCAGAGTTAACGCTTCGGGTCCGGTGACCATTCCTCAGAACATAATGTTAAGTGGTGGCCGGCTGACACCTTCCCTCCTACCTCGCGCTTTCTCCAGAATACGGGGAGGGTGAGTCAAGCGTTAGGCATTCCTGTCTCGCTTAGATCTACTAAGGACAACTAACTGCTACTTAAGGGCCTCTGCCTAAAGTTTCTGTCTGCTGGGGAAGATAAGAGAGAATGTAAGCAGCTTGACAGATTTCACTGCTTTTATTTATCCTTTCCATGGACTCTAAAACCCAACCATTATTTCCCCTCACAGTGCACTATTAGGCAGGCTCTTCCAAAATCCTGAGCTCCAGAATTGATACCATTTTATCTTCGAGGATGGGCTATCGACCCAGAAGTGACCATTGCTAATCTGGTCCCATGACCTTCACCCCAGTGACGGTCAAATTTGCATGGTCATTCATAAGGCCCATTGCATTGTCATCAGTTCACTGATTCTCAATTATCTTACACCATCAATCTTTCAGTTAGCACTTTAATCTAAGGACCTGTTTGCTTGTTTTGGCTGGGTATTAGAAATTCCTTAGGACTCAGAAGCTCTGGATTAAAGATGAGAGAAATTAATCAAGATCTCCAATTCTGAACATGATCTGAAGTAGTAGAACTTGTCTTCCTATACCTCACATTCAAGGTACCAATTTGGCCAGGTGAGGATGACAGATAATTGTTAACTACTTAATTGTTTTGGCCAAGACACCAGGGAAGAAAGCATGGAATAGAAATTTTGGCAAATATTATGATTAATGTACAATGCACACATACAAAATCCACTCTGTGCTATCTTACTTATAAAAAGCAGAGTAGGAAACTTTATATATTATTCATATTAGAATAGTATCAATCAGTGCATTCACTGCAGCTATCAATGTTAAAACATATACAAATGCAAAATACTGAAAGTACTATAAATTTAGAATAAATAAATGGAAATGCTGCAACTACTCTGTAGGTCAGGCTGTATCTGTGGAGAAGAAACAATTAGCTTTTCAGGGAAGATGCAGCCTTTCCTACTAGTGTTTACACCACTTACTGTTTTTGCTTATTATAAATGTTGAAATACAGATGTCTTAAGGATATCAAGGCCAGTTCAAAGTCTGAGTTTATTGGATTGTCATTCACTACGCAACTAAGCAAAATCTTTCATCACATTATATGGGAGGATATTTATCAATGTTTCTTCCTCATTATTCATTTGTTCAAACATAGAAACAGAAATATCATTACAAAAAACCAGTAATATATCAGAATTCCCTCAAGCCTGTTTCTATTACTGATTAATCATGTTTTATTCTGTAATAAATCAGTATGTGATTACATTACGTGAGGGGGTGTTTCAAGCAGCAAGAACAATACATTTCTCTTGAAGACTTCTGTTCCCCGAGTGATGCACTTACACCCTTCAGTCATTGTTAATCAAAATTTAATTTTGGGCTCAAAATAATTTGTGTTATATTTTCTGGACAATATTGAAGTACTAAGAAAGTCTACTGCACAGCTCACTGTGAGCTTGACAACATGTTCAAATATAATTTTCATTGTACATTTAGTTGCCTTTATTGCACACATTTATATGTTGAGCATGAAAGCAACTCCTAATCCCATCATCTTTAAACTCATTCCATAACTAAAACATTCTGCATGGGAGGTGCACAGAAGTCTAGACTAGCACCATTTTGATTTATATAAATAGTATTCATTTTTTTTTAAATTAAAAGAGGGTGTTACTTGTTAAGGCTACAACTTATATGTTTATGGAATAAATACACAATTCTATCATTGTACTCAATCACAGCAACAAGTTTAAACTACCTTAAATGCAAGTAATACAAGTATGTAATATTGGTTAGCTGTGCACTGAATTATTCTACCCCTCACAATATGTAGTGGAGAGAAGTATATATTACAGTTTGCCGCATATATAGGGGTCACGTAGTTCAGTTGGTTGGACAACTAGTCTCTGATGGAGAGTCATGCCAACAGCATAAGTTCAATTCTTGTAACAGGTGAAGTCACCGTGAAGGTCTTGCCTTCTTAAATTTTGCCCCTTGCTTGAGGCATAGTGATCATCAGGTTAGACTCACATCATTTGTCACTGATGAGAGTGTGGGATGAGAGCAACTTTATCTTTGCAGAAAACACCTTCACTCCAAAGTACAAAATAAAAAAAAAATCAGTTTGTTTCATTGAAAGGTGAGTTTTTTAAAAAAACTTGAATACAGAACAATGTTCCCAACTGCACAATTCTTCAACAAAAACATAATTGAAGTGTCATGGAGATATGGAGAAACATCTTCAGCCAAAGAGTGGTGAATCTATGGAATTCACTGCCACAGAATACTGTGGAGGCCAGGTCATTGAGTATATTTAAAACAGAGATAGATAGGCCCTTGATTGTCAATAGGATCAAAAGTTATGGTGAGAAAGCGGGAGAATGGGTTGAGAAACTTAGCAGCCATGATTGAATGGCAGAGCAGATTTGATGGAATGAATGGCCTAATTTCTGCTTGTATGTCTTATGGTCTAACATATTCTGCAACAGTTTTATTCTGACAGTTATTGTTGCTGTATGTGTGAGGCACAGTGGTTAGCACTGGTGCCTCATAGCGCCAGAGACCCGGGTTCAATTCCTGCCTCAGGCGACTGACTGTGTAGAGTTTGCACATTCTCCCCGTGTCTGCGTGGGTTTCCTCCGAGTGCTCCGGTTTCCTCCCACAGAACAAAAATGTGGAGGGTAGGTGAATTGGCCATGCTAAGTTGCCTGCAGTGTTAGGTGAAGGGGTAAATGTAGGGGAATGGGTCTGGGTGGGTTGTGCTTCGGCAGGTCAGTGTGGACTTGTTGGGCCGAAGGGTCTGTTTCCACACTGCAAGTAATCTAATCTAATCTTACTATGGATTTCCAGTACTTACATCCACTATAATTGTCGGAATGGTTTCACTGTCTGTGTATATGTCAACTTTTGTAGGTATGCTACCTTCACAATAAACAACAGTAAAGAACAGGAGGACCAAAAATTGCATAAAGGTTCCCCATTCTCAAACTCAATATCAAACTCTCTTTGAGAGATCGAGGTTATGGCTTCTGCTTTGTGGTTGCAACCTTTTTTTTCAGAAGAAGAACCATCAACAGGCTGGGAACAGGTTGTGATCACCACTAACATTACTGGAAATGCCCACATTAGTTTCAGTTATTAATTTCAGTGTAATGGGAAAAATATACCTACCTGAAGCCATTTAAAGACAGTCTGAAGCTGGAAATTGTGAATGCATACTGTTGGTTACAAATTCAAACTTTCTGGGTAAGAGGATTGACAGAAGGAGGAATATCTATGTTCCCCATGGCAGAAGGAATATTACCTGAAATTCTGCCTGGAACATATAGGGAAAGAAGATGAGTACCAGAAATATCACGAACACTTGTAGGATTATACAGCAGATGATGCCAGGTTATGCAGATCTTCTCACTCTCATCTAATCATTGTGGCACAGTTCACTTTACATTCTTCTGATGCCACTGTACCACTCTGAGCTTGCTGATATCCACATTATTGATTAGGTTAGATTCCCTACAGTGTGGAACCTGCCCCTTCAGCCCAACAAGTCCACACCGACCCTCCGAAGAGCAACCCACCCAGACCCATTCCCCTACATTTACCCCTGACTAATGCACCTAACGCTATGGGCAATTTAGTATGGCCAATTCACCTTAACTGCACATCTCTGGACTGTGGGAGGAAACCACGGAGACACGGGTAAAATGTGCAAACTCCACACAAACAGTTGCCTGAGGCAGGAATTGAACCCAGGTCTCTGGTGCTGTGAGGCAGCAGTGCTAACCACTGAGCCAATTATTATTTTGTTCAATTCTTGTACCATCATGGGCAGCACAGTGGCTCAAAGGTTAGTACTGCTGCCTCAAAGTGCCAGGGACCTGGATTCAATTCCCACCTCGGGTGACTGTCTGTGTAGAGTTTGCACATTCTCTGTGTCTGTGTGAGTTTCCTCCAGGTGCTCTGGTTTCCTTCCACAATCCAAAGATGTGCAGGTCAAGTGAATTGGTCATGTTAAATTGCCCATAGTGTTAGGTACATTAGTCATGGGTAAATATAGGATAGGGAAATGAGTCTGGATAGGTCACACTTTCGGAGGGTTAGTGTGGACCTGTTGTGCCAAATGTTTCCATACTAGAGGGTATCTAATCATTTGAAAATTATTCATACTAATCAATCCTAGCATGCACATCCTTATAATATCTCACTAGGCTAAAATTCCTTTTATACATGCAGGGCAGGATAAAAAAAAACACATTTATATAGCTCCATTACTCTAGGAAAATATCCAAAGCACTTCAGAGAAGCATTATTGGACAAAACATTTTACCCAGACAAGGGAGGAGCAGTAAAGACAGATGAACAAGAGCTTGCTCAAACAGGTAGGTCTTAAGGGAAAAAAAGGGAAGAGCTATGAATGCTGGAAATCAGAAACATAAAAAGAAACTGCAGGAAAAACTCAACATGTCAGACTCCACTTATCTAAGTCTACAAAGCCTAAGGAAAGGAATTAACCTGGATGGACCACCTGGCATTGACCTTGGGATTGGAAACCAGAGTGGGTAAACCTAGTCTAATTAAAACTACAAAGTCCTCCTTCTCAACACGTGGGAGTAAGTTTTAAAATTGGTACATCTGCCCCACAAACAAGTCAGCCAACATCCTGAAACAGTTATACAGTCATAATCATAACTCAAAGTTTGTGAGAAGATTTGTAGCTTGGGTGCTCATTGTGGTTGTGTTTGCCGAGCTGGGAATTCGTGTTGCAGACGTTTTGTCCCCTGTATAGGTGACATCCTCAGTGCTTGGGAGCCTCCTGTGAAGTGCTTCTGTGATCCTTCCTCCAGCATTTGTAGTGGTTTGAATCTGCCGCTTCCGGTTGTCAGTTCCAGCTGTCCGTTGCAGTGGTCGGTATATTGGGTCCAGGTCGATGTGCTTATTGATTGAATCTGTGATTAATGATTGAATGGTATTGATTGATTGATATGGCACTCATCCACAGATTCAATCAATAAGCACATCAACCTGGACCCAATATACCGGCCACTGCAGCGGACAGCTGGAACTGACAACTGGAAGCGGCAGATTCAATCCACTACAAATGCCGGAGGGAGGATCACAGAAGCGCTTCACAGGAGGCTCCCAAGCACTGAGTATGTCACCTAGACAGGGGACAAAACGTCTGCAACACAAATTCCCAGCTCGGCAAACACAACCACAATAATCATAACTTACAGGCAGTGTTCCAGATATCCTCATCACTAGCCAAGAGAATGTGCAGTCCCAATGGCAGGATAGACTTAGCAGAGGTAGCAGCACAGTGTTATACAGTCAGGATAAAGATAGTCTGTGAATCATCAGCATGGACTCCACACCTCATGAAATCTCATGGACTAAGGTTAACAAGGGTGAAAGTACCTTCTTCTGATTACTACTCACCAAACAGAAACTAGTTCAGACCAATCATGCAGACAGAGTGTGAGGTAGGTCACATTAACGATGATAATTGTGAGGTAATATTAAGTGACAACAACCAGCAGCAAGACAATGAAGTCAAACAAGTACAACAGAAAACAACACGTACCTTATTCTCCATCCTGTTGTGGAATCATTTAAAGCATGAAACACTATTGGCAGCATGCTGCACAGTGTAACAAAACAGTTTGATATTAGCTTGTACACTTTATAAGTATGCATACCCAGCCAGATGTTTCATTGGCCAGACAGTCGAGATTCCATCATTAATGGGATGTGCACATCAGGATCCTGTGGTATCATCAATGTTAATGAGGTTGATTAACTACAGAATCCCTACAGTGTGGAAGCAATCCATTCTGCCCATTGAGTAACACACCAAGCCTTTGATGGTCATCCCACCTGTATCCACCCACCCCTCCCCCCCATCCTATCCAAATAACCCTACATTTCTCCTGGCTAATTCACCCAAACTACACATCTTTGGACTGTGGGAGGAAGACAGGGCACCAAGAGGAAACCCACACTGACAGTTGCCTGTGGCAAAACTGTTAATTAACCATGCTAAATAAATTTTCTTAGAACCCTCCAAAACTGACTTTGTTATAGAGGACAGAGGGTAGCGGTGGAAGGATGTTTTTTCAGAATGGAAACTAGTGGTGTTCCACAGGGATCAGTCTTAGGTCCTCTGTTGGTTGTAGTATATAAATGATCTGGAGGAAATGTGGGTGGACTGATTGGTAAGTTTGCAGATGGCACAGTGGAGTTGCTGATAGTGCCAACAATTTTGAAAGGAAACAACAGGATATAGATAGATTGGCTATTTGGACACAGAAATGGCAGATGGAGTTTAATCCAGACAAATCACCACCTATTTCCTACATTCTATACCTTCCATGTCCTTCTCCACAGTAAACACTGATACAAAAGATACATTTAGTATCTCCCCATCTCCTGCGTTTCCACACAAAGGCCGTCTTGCTGATCTTTGAGGGGCCCTATTCTCTCCCTAGTTACATTTTTATCCTTAATGTATTTGTAAAATTTGGAATCTCTTTAACTCTATTTGCCAAAGCTATCTCATGTCCCCTTTTTGCCCTCCTGATTTCTCTCTTGAGTAAATGCAGTTTAATATATCAGTCCTACCTTGTTCTCTGCTTTGTCCTGCCTGCCCTGACTGTTTGACTCATTTTTTTTCTCAACTGTACCAGTCTCAGATTAATCTCTTTCCTCAGTACCCCCCTGGGTCTCACCCCTCCACCTTAATACTTTAAATCCTCCTGAGCAGCTCTAGCAAATCTCCCTGCCAGCATATCAGTCCTCTTCCAATTCAGGTGCAATCTGTCCTTCTTGTACGGGTCACTTCTATCCCAGAAGAGATTCCAAAGATCCAAAAATGTGAGTCCTTCTCCCATACACCAGCTCCTCAGACATGCATTCATCTGCTCTATCCTCTTATTCCTACCCTCACAAGCTCGCAGCACCAAGAGTAATCAAGATATTACTACTCTTGAGGATCGCCTTTTTAAATTCCTGCCTAACGCTCTATATTGTCCTATCAGAATCTCATTCTTTTGCCTTCCTATGTCATTGGTTCCAATGTGTACAATGACCTCCTGCTGGTCACTCTCCCCCTTGAGAACATTCTGCACCCTCTCTGAGACATCCTTGATCCTGGCGCCAGGGAGGTAACACACCATTCTGATTTTTCATTGCTGGCCATAGAAACGTCTATCTGTGCCTCGGACTAGAGAGTCCCCTAACACAATTGATCTCTTGGAACTCGACGTACCCTTCATTGCATTACAGCCAGTGTCGATACCAGAAACCTGGTTGTTTGTGCTACATTCCCCTGAAAAACCATTTTCCAAAATAGCGTATTGGTTTGAAATGGAGATAGCCACAGAAGACTGTGGTGGTGGAGGCAGAGTCATGAGGGACACTGAAGTGACTGCTGGACATGCACATGGACAACAGTGAATTGAGGGGTACGTAGGTTAGGTTATTTTATTTTAGTTAGGAATAATCCTTGGCACAACAGGCTGAAGGGCCTGTTCTGTGCTGTACTTTTCTATGTTCTATGTTCTATATTACAACAGGACCTTGATCAGATGGGCCAATCAACTGGCAGATGGAGTTTAATTTTGATAAATATGAGGTGCTACATTTTGGGAAAGCAAATCTTAGCAGGACTTCTACACTTAATGGTATGGTCCTAGGGAGTTTTGCTGAACAAAAAGACCTTGGAGTGCAGGTTCATAGCTCCTTGAAAGTGGAGTCACAAGTAGATAGGATAGTGAAGAAGGTGCTTGGTATGCTTTTCTTTATTGGTCAGAGTATTGAGTACACCAATTGGGAGGTCATGTTGTGGCTGTACAAGACATTGGTTAGGCCACTTTTGGAATATTGTGTGCTAATCTGGTCTCCTTCCTATTAGAAGGATATTGTGAAACTTGAAAGGGTTCAGAAAAGATTTACAAGGATGTTGCCAGGGTTGGAGGATTTGAGCTACAGGGAGAGGGTGAACAGGCTGGGACTGTTTTCCAGGAGCACCAGAGGCTGAGGCATGACCTTATAGAGGTTTATAAAATCATCAGGGGCATGGATAGGATAAAATCTCTTCTCAGGGTTGGGGGAGTCCAGTACTAGAGGGCATAGGTTTAGGGTCAGAAGGGAAAGATATAAAAGAGACCTAAGGGACAATTTTTTCATGCAGAGGGTGGATCGTGTATGGAATGAGCTGCAATAGGAAGTGGTGGAGGCTAGTACGATTGAAACATTTAAAAGGCATCTGGATGGGTATATTAATAGGAAGGTTTTAGAGGGATATGGACCGGGTGCTGGCAGCCAGGACTGGATGCTGGAGATGCTGGAGTGTAGTGGTGAGTTTTAGGTCTGGTCTGCTCTTGTGTTTGGTGTCATTTTAGTTTTGTGTCTGGTCTGGCTGGTGGGCAGTTGGGTCAGCTCTGAAGGGGGAAATAGTATTGGGTTAGGTCCAGTGTACATGGGGAAGAGGTGTTGGATGCAAGGCAGATTGTGGCAGATCCCAGAGCTGGGGAGAGGTAGCAGGTCAGGATTGGGGGGTAGACATAGAGGTCTAGGGGAGTATGTGAGTCAGGTATGGGATATCTAAATTGGGACTGGATTGATTTGGGATATCTGGTCGACAAGGACGAGTTGGACCGAAGGGTCTGTTTCTGTACTATACATCTCTATGACTCTGTGACTCTAAATGCGACGCATGTTGGAGGATCAAATTTAGGTATGAATTATAGCATAAATGGCAGAACCCTTCGGAACATTAACATACAGATGGATCTTGGCATGCAGGACCACAGTTCCCTAAACGTGGCAATATAGGTGGCCAAGGTGTTTAAGAAAGTATATGGCATGCTTGCCTTCGTCAGCCCGGGCATGAAGTACAAGAGTTTGCAAACCATGTTGCAGATATGTTAGGTTCAGGTAGGGCATGATGATCGGCCTAGGCTTGGATGACTGAAGGGTCAAGAGTGTGTTACTGGAAAAGCACAGCAGGTCTGGCAGCATCCAAGGAGCAGAAGAATTAATGTTTCGGGACAGAGTAATTCATCAGGATGACTGAAGGGCCTATTACTGTGCTATACTTCTTTTTGTTCTTTGTTCTTAGCAAGGCCAGCAATTACATGGGAACAATACTTGCAACTTCTCCTCCAAGCCACTCACCATCCTGACTTGAAAATATTTTGCCAGTCTTTGCCTGTCGCTGGGTCAAAATCCTGGAATTTCCACCCTCAAACCCACAAAAGGTGGACTGCAGCAATTCAAGAAGGCAGCTCAACACCACCTTCTTAAAGACAAGTATGGACGGGCAATACACACTGGCTAGCCTGCGACACACACATGTCATGAGTGAATGAAACAAACTGAAAAAATGTTTAGGAAATTAATATTTCCACTAGGCAATTCCTCAACAGGTGAAAGTCTCCACTTAAATTCGAGGCTTTAAAGGGTCCTGGCAAAATTAATTAAGATAGGCATTCATGGAAACTTAATACTATTAGATACAGAGTTTAATTCCTGAGTAACTACTTATCAGACCCATACCTGACTCACATACTCCCCTAGACCTCTATGTCTACCCCCCAATCCTGACCTGCTACCTCTCCCCAGCTCTGGGATCTGCCACAATCTGCCTTGCATCCAACACCTCTTCCCCATGTACACTGGACCTAACCCAATACTATTTCCCCCTTCAGAGCTGACCCAACTGCCCACCAGCCAGACCAGACACAAAACTAAAATGACACCAAACACGAGAGCAGACCAGACCTAAAACTCACCACTACACTCCAGCATCTGCAGTACTCACTTACACCTTGCATTTCAGTAGCCATATGTGGGTAATAGAACACATCTTCATGCAATGAATCTACTTTCCTTAAGTCAGGTTGCATTTTTACCTCAAGATGAATCTACAACTGATGGCACCCTGCTTTACCATCATATAGCCTCATAGAATGAAAAGCAGAAAACAAACTTTTTCTATTTGGTGTATTATGCAATCCATAATTTTTTACCTACTTTCACTCTATGCCATGGGGCAGTTTGGTGGCTCAGTGGTTAGCACTGTTGTCTCACAGTGCCAGGGACCCAGATTCGATTCCCACCTCAGACAACTGTCTGTGTGGAGTTTGCACATTCTGCCCGTGTCTGCGTGGATTTCCTCCAGGTGCACTGATTGCCTCCCATAATCCAAAGATGTGCAGGTCAGATGAATTGGTCATGCTAAATTGCCCATAGTGTTAGGTGCATTAGTTAGGGGTAAATATAGGGTAGGGGAATGGGTCTGGGTGGGTTACTCTTCAGAAAGTCGGTGTGGACTTATGGGGCCAAATGGCCAGTTTCCATACTGTAGGGAATCTCATCTAACTTAATCAGTCATACATTCTTTAGCTAAAATTATAACATAAGACCAATAAAAGCATCAGTAACTCTCCAGATCCTTAAAGCAGTATTAGAGTATTTGCGTTTTATGTCCTTTTATTTTTCTCTATTCAAACCATTGAGAAAGATAAATGCATCAGCTTCCTTGTAACTCATTCGATTCAAATTGATAAAACAGCCTGAATTAATATAGTGGGAGATAGTGGGAGACTCACTAAAGATAGGTGGGAAGTATAGGTGTCATCTATGCTAGATTATTAAAAACGGTTAATGGGAAAGAAGGAAGTAGAAACATTTATGAAAAAGAAAACCTGAAAGAATTGTGGATGCTGGAAATGTGAAATAGAAACAGAAATTGCTGGAAAATCTCAGCAGGTCTGGTAGTATCTATGGCGAGGAATGAGACTTACTATTTTCAGTCCACTGACTCTTCTTCAGAACCCTGGATGTGCACCCTGATTTCTCTCCACAGATGCTGCCAAGGCTGCTGAGATTTTCCAGCAATTTCTATTCTTGTTTCAGAAACATTTATGGTGTTGGAGAACAGGAGAGAAAGCATCAGATTACTTTGCAATTACCTTACCGAGGTTGTTGAATAAGCTATTGGTAGAATCCAAAAGGCCTTTTTGCACAGTGGTAAGGACCTGACATCTGGACTAAAGATTCTTGATTCAAGTCCCATGTCAAGGTGCAATTGTTAATGTAAGTGTGTTAGAATGCACACAAAGAAATTTAGAAAACCCTTTTGAGGCACTCAGAACCTTTGCTTCCCATAACACAACTGTGACAGAGGGCTATTGCTGATATCACAACTTTCAAATAGTTTTTTGAAGCTGTTCTAACACTGCACTGCAAGCAGAAAATAAGCTGAGAATGTAAAGTTTGCATTTTATGTGAAATGAGGGAATATTTTAATTTGGGGAACATTTTAATGGAGTTCTCAGATTCAGTCATATCCGAAAACCTAATGTCTTTTCTTGACACAGGTGAAGGTTTCACTGTAATGTACTGTTCAGATGATGATATTTGAATGAACAATGTACAAACAAGTGCTGAGTGTATCCAAGAATAGTATTCCATCTTTTCAAAACTCACAAAAATACCTCCAATATTTTTACTGGAATAGACAGGGGGCAGAATCTCCTAAAACTAACCTTCACACCGCGAAGAATAGGCAGCAGGAGGTGCATGAGAATACCAGCACTGCAAAGTTCCCCATAAAGTAACAGGTGTACTATTCTCTGAAAGTGGAGTCACAGGTAGACACAGACATACACATTTATAAGATCTCCCCCACCCCCCTCAGCCCACTGTGCTGTAAAGCATAAAGTCCTAGCTTGCCCAATCTCTTTCTATAACTCAGACCGTTGAGTCTTGGCAACATCCTTGTAAATTTCTTCTGCACTCTTTCCAGTTTAATAACATCCTTCCTACAGCAAGGTGATAAAAACTAAACACATTACTCCAAGTGCAATCTCACTAACGTCCTGTACAACTGTAACATAACTTCCCAACTTCAATACTCAATGCCCTGACTGATGCAGGCCCATGTACCAAAAGCCACTTTCAGAGAACTGAGCATCTGCTACTTGTAATTGTACCCGCATCCACCATTTTCTCTGGAAGTTCATTATCTGGAACAAATTACCACCAAACGATTATTTATTTTTATCTGTCACTGATAAACATTTAATGAGACTAAGTTAAATCATCCGCGCATCACAGTTATTATAGTATATGTAACTGCCATAAAAAATCTTTTGTTAAGATCTTCAAGCTTCTTTCTCAAATTTGATATTATCTCACAAAGCTAATTATAGAAGCCACCAAAATAGCTCGTCAGAATAAATTATTACAGAGATTAGGTTGCAGTAATAAGAAAATAAGGAAATCAATAACGGATTTGTAAAATGATTTACCTTAATCTTCAGAAGGAACTAACTATTTGAGATAGTATTCCTTAGAACAATACTGAAGAAATGAGAACACAGGAAACATGAACAAAATGCTATCGAGCCTACTCCACCATTTAATATGATCATGCCCATCTTGAGCACATTTTCACTGCCTGCTCCCCATATCCATCGATCCAATGCTAGACCAAAAATCTGTCTAACTCAGATTAAATATATTCAAAGATTGCACATCCACTGTGCATTTGGATAGAGATTTCCAATAATCCACAGCACTTCCAGTTCAAAAAATTGATCACTTCAATCTCAAATAAAAAAAATAAAGAAAATTTATAGCCCAGGAACAGGCCCTTCGGCCCTCCAAGCCTGAGCCGATCCAAATCCACTGTCTTAAACCTCTTGCCCAATTCTTAAGCATCTGTATCCCTCTGCTCCCCACCTACTCATGCATCCGTCCCGATGCATCTTAAATGAATCTACCATGCTGCCTCTACTACCTCTGCTGGCAACGCATTCCAGGCAACTACCACCTTCTGTATAAAGTACTTTCCATGTGTATCCCCCTTAAACTTTTCACCTCTCACCTTGAACACATGACCTCTCAGTATTGAATCCCTCACCCTGGGAAAAAGCTTATCTCTATCCACCCTGTCTATACCCTTCATGGTTTTGTGGACCTCAATAAAGTCCCTCCTCAATCTCCTTTTTTCTAATGAAAACAATCCTAACCAACTCAATTGTACTCTTCATAGCAGCACCTTCCATACCAGGCAACATTCTCGAATACCTTCTCTGCACCATCTCCAAAGTGTCCACCTCCTTTTGGTAATGTGGCAACCGAAACTGTACACAGTATTCTAATTTCAGCCAAACCAAAATCTTGTACAATTTTAAGATGACCTACCATCTCTTATACTCAATACCCCGTCCCGATGATGCAAGCATACCATATGCCTTCTTAACCACTCTATCTACCTGTGCAGCAACCTTCAGGGTACAATGGACCTGAACTCCCAGCTCTCTTTGCTCATCAACTTTACCCAAGGCTCTTCTGTTTACAGTATAATTAGCTCTAGAATTAGACTTCCTAAAATGCATCACCTCACATTTGCCTGGATTGAACTCCATCTGCCACTTCTCCGCCCAACTTACCAGGTCTCTCTATATTTTCCTGTATTCTTTGATAGTCCCCTATGCTTTCTGCTACTCCACCAATCTTCATATTATTTGCAAATGATTGGCCCTTTAACCTGAAACTGTGTCCCAGTGTCCTAGACATTTTTGTTTCATTCTCCCATGGGCTAGCATTTATTGCCTGTCCTTGAGAGGTGGTGGTGAACTGCTGTCTTGAACTACTGTAGCCCATGTGTTGTCAGTAGATTCCTCAATGGGGGAAGGGGGGTACATTGTCTCAATTCCTACTGTCAAGCCCCTTAATTGTCTTGCATGTTTCAATAAGATCATTCTTCTTGTATTCTTCTGAACTCCACAGAAAATAAACCCATTTAGTCTTTCATTATGAGAGAACACTCTTTCCTCAATGATATATCTAATGAATGATTGCTGAATTTGATTTTTTTAATCTTCTGTTCTTTATTATTTGTCTGCAGATATTTGTTCAATTTTCTTTAGAATGTTCTGCTTGACTTCATTTCAATCACAAGTTGCATATTCCATATTGCAATGACCCCTTGCATGGAAATAATTTTTCAACCCTATTGATACAAATTCTAAATTTACATTCCTTGTTAAGTATGTATCAACTAATGGAAGTAATCTTTCACTGTTTTCTCTTTTTATACGTTAGTACTTTTTAAAACATTTTACTACAAACTCTGGATTAATTTCAATCATTTTTCAGGATGCTAATAATAAAAATGTACAATTATTATTCTGTATGGTATGCATTCTGGTACTCCAATCTTCAACCAATGTATCATTGTAGACAACATTAAATATTCTGTACTTGTGCAATTTATACAGATTACAGGGCAGAAAAAGGTCATCGCACATACTGATTCCTAGTAGCAGTGTTCTAATCCACTCTCAGTACCACACACTTAACTTGCAATCTTTTTTTTAAAAATTGCTTTTTACCAAGATTTATCTATTTCCTTTTCAAGTATATTGAAGACAGAGGTTCATAGATTTATGGACACTTTGGGATAGGGAAATAGGTCAGAACAGAGGAGTTGATGTTGGAGATCTGATTTAATGGTGGAGTAGACTTGATAACCTACTCCAGATACTATTTCTTATATTCTTAAACAATTTTAGACTTTGCATTAATAGCTACTTGTGTTAAAATATTACATGTCCTAATATGGGATGTACACAAAGTACACAAAGAAAAAGACATCTTTCATGATAAGGAATCATGTAATTAAAACACTTTTTATCATCAATAGTGAATGCATATGCTTTCAGGCCACCTAAATTATTCAACTTCAGGGGGTTAGAAATAGTACTTTTCCCTTTGTTTACCTTCAGTAATTGTCAATACAGACCAATGTATTTTCAGCAAGTCCCCAAAGTGGCCTCAACTCAATGAATGGAATATAAAATAGACTCCAAACTGACCACAAAATATGATCTTGCTGGACTGCATGCAAGGCAAGGAAAGACAATGACATTGCTTTATAAACTGCTTTCCAGTATGATCCAAACTTAACCCAATGGCACCTTCTCAAGGCTAACTAAGTTGGCCAACATATGTTGAACTTGCCATGTCCTATGAAAGAACCTATGAAAAATATTTCAAAAATTAACATCACCCTGAATATCAAAATCGAAACTACATAAATGATTTGGATGCGAGCATAAGAGTTACAGTTAGTAAGCTTGCAGATGACACCAAAATTGGAGGTGTAGTGGACAGTGAAGAGGGTTACACCTCAGATTACAACAGGATCTGGCCCAGATGGGCCAATGGGCTGAGAAGTGGCAGATTGAGTTTAATTCAGATAAATGCGAGGTGCTGCATTTTGGGAAAGCAAATATTAGCGGGACTTATACGCTTAATGGTAAGGTCCTAGGGAGCGTTGCTGAACAAAGAAACCTTGGAGTGCAGGTTCATAGCTCCTTGAAAGTGGAGTTGCAGGTAGATAGAATAGCGAAGAAGATGTTTGATATGCTTTCCTTTATTAGTCAGAATATTGAGTACAGGAGTTGGGAGGTCATGTTGCTGCTGTACAGGACATTGGCTCGGCCACTGTTGGAACATTGCATGCAATTCTGGTCTCCTTTGTATCGGAAAGATGTTGTGAAACTTGAAAGGGTTCAGAAAAGATTTACAAGGATGTTGCCAGGGTTGGAGGATTTGAGCTACAGGGAGAGGCTGAACAGGCTGGGGCTGTTTTCCCTGGTGCATCGGAGGCTGAGGGGAGACCTTATAGAGGTTTACAAAATTATGAGGGGCATGGTTAGGATAAATAGACAAAGTTTTTTCCCTGGGGTCGGGGAGTCCAGAACTAGAGGGCATAGGTTTAGGGTGAGAGGGGAAAGATATAAAAGAGAGCTAAGGGGCAACCTTTTCACGCAGAGGGTGGTACGTGTATGGAATGAGCTGCCAGAAGAAGTGGTGGAGGCTGGTACAATGGCAACTTTTAAAAGGCATTTGGATGGGTATATGAATAGGAAGGGTTTGGAGGGATATGGGCCGGATGCTGGCAGGTGGGACTAGATTGGGTTGGGATATCTGGTCGGCATGGATGGGTTGGACCGAAGGGTCTGTTTCAATGCTGTACATCTCTATGACTCTAAAGCAGCAAGCAACATTCAGTATATAACTGAAGATATAAACTAAATGCAAACCTTTTGTAAATATGAAAGTCTGTGTTTATGAAGTCCTTTGAAAGAATGTAATTATTTTATCTACTCATTTAGGTTTCAGTTAAACTCTCCCATAATCAATGGTGATGGAAGACTCACCAAAATTTCTCTCCACTCTTTGACACACATTGTAATCAGCCACTGTCTCCCACTGACATACACAACTCTTGATTCAAACTGCACACTCCTCTTCAACCAAACCTCACTGAGTCTTTTACTCAATTACTCCCCCTTCACAGAATCCAATCTACTGAACCCTGCTGAGACTCAAGGATCAGTGCTACCTCCAATCTCAACCCTTGGGTTGTTAAACTATGCAACTCCAAGTAGTCATCAGCTAGCGAGAGATCACCACCTGGCAGGGTGATGCACGCTTGTGAAGTGTTCATGCACACATTCCCATCATATTACCTCTCTCATTGCAAGCCAAGTTGGAATGCAAATAAAAAAAAGGCCCATACTGGAGGAGATTTTCTAGATCTCTGCATCCTCATATCCTTTGACGACAAACTCAATCCAGCTCACTGATACGGACCAAGCGAGGAAGTTAGTGAAGAACATTGTTATTTGCTTTTGTCAGATTTACAAACATCCCCCAATTTCCTTTGCACAAGGACTTGTGTTTCTTCATCAAATAATTCCCTCTCCCCTTCCACAAACACAAATCATCAACAGAAAGCAAAACTCAAGAGACCACAGAGCATCTTCAGTACTATCTCCTCTGAGGATAAAGGCTGTGAACACTCAGGGGAAGTATCAGCAAGGCATCACCTGCATCTTCTATCAGCACAGAGTTTAGCTTGCGGACACAATCCGGTGGCCCTATTATTGATATGTATTTGCAGCCAGTGAGTGAAAAAAGATCCAAGGTCTCTGACACTAAGCTGCAGATGCCAGGTCCATAATGGTCGAATGGTGAGCAAGGTAAAATGAGCACCCTGGTGACATGGGTGTCATTAATGTATAGGAATATAACATATGGAAATTGATAAATCACTTTCACCGGTCTAATATTTGTTACTGTCTCATTTCCTTGCAAGGTGCTTACATATTTCTTTCCTCATTACAACAAGATGCTTCCCTTTGCTTGGGACATATTTGAACATCGCTCAGCGAGGCCTCTTGTATCAAAGTTAACACATCACAAGCAGATAGAAAAATTTTTCTTTTATTCCAAACAAGAGTGTAGCATCCTAGTTAATAAGTTATGTTGAATAAAGCCTGCAGCTCTCCTCCAGCCAGCCAATCCTTAATAAACAGAATAATAAAGAATACATATTCATGTAGCCTCAATTCCCTGGAAATAGGGAGATATGACATTGTCATGTGCTTTTCTAATTCATCCAGACATCTGAGACAATACTGTTTTGTCTGAGAGGAGACCTAACACTCCTCCATCTCTTCCCATCCCAAAATAGCCCCCTTTCATTGAGCCACATTGTAGGATGTGTACTAAACCACAAATATTCAGGTCTTTCTGTTTGGGTTGTATATCATTGCATCATCTAACCAGTCTAGGTATCTGAGACTCTTCTTCGGTTGACCTATGGTCTGGTCTATAATGGCCCTGTACTTGTACTCCGCACCAATCCATGTTCCCTGACAGAAATCATGTAAACTATGGTTTGAGGAGATAGCAGTTATCATTGACAAACAATTGCTATAATTTGTAAGGGCATTAAAACATGTGGCACTTATGAGTGTACCAGAATGCCAACATCTTGAGACCCCTGGATAACATGTGTTTGGTTGGAGTGGTCACAGAATGTCTGAACATTCAAGGAGTAGAAGCCTTTCCTATCCATGATAAATGAAGACTGCTTATTGAGTGCACTGCTGACAGACAGCATCTCACAGAAATATGATCCATAGGTGTGCCATAGCAAAAACAAAGTTAAAAATCACAAAACACCAGGTTATAGTCCAAAAGGTTTATCTGGAAGCACTAGCTTTCGGAGTGCTGCTCCTTCATCAGCTGGTTGTGGAGTGAAAGACCATAAGACACAGAATTTATCGCAAATGTTTATAGTGTGATGTAACTACAATTATATATTGAAAAGTCTTGGATTATTTGTTAAGTCTCTCATCTTTGAGAATGAACATGTTGGTTTCAGTTCTTGCATATGTAAATTGCAGAACCTTTTTAAAAGATACATTCTCAAGTGAAGTTTAACGATTGCTGTCATGTCAGCCCACATAATGCATTTAAGGTGTGAGCTGCCCTGTGTGAGACTGTCTGTGCCATAATGTTCAGGTTGATTCTAATCTAAAAAGCGGCTTTACAGAATCTTACATGGATTCATGCAGTTTTTGAGCAAACTAAAATGTAATTCTGCAAGTACAAACTCCCCCCACAAACGCATGTGTGTGTGCATGTGGTTGTGTTTGTGGGCGGTGGATTATGAGTGTCTGTGAAAGAGTGTGTGTATTTGTGCAAGTGTGAGTGTAAAGGGTATAAGTCTGTGAGAGGGTACTTGTGAGAGTGTATTTGTGAGTATATGAGGGAGGTCTGCATGAGCATATGAGTCTGTAGGGGGGGAGAGAGAGAGAGAGAGGGAGAGTGTGTGTGTGTGTGTATCTGTGTCTCTGTGTGTGTCTGTGTCTCTGCGTATGTATAGCGCAGTGAGGTCACCTGTAGTGTGACATGAACCCAAGGTCCCAGTTGAGGCCATCCCCGCGGCTATCGAACTTGGCTATCAGCCTCTGTTCGGCCACTTTGCTTTGTTGCCTGTCCCAAAGTCCATCTTAGAGGATAGTCACATGAAAGTCCGAGGTTAAATGTCCTGGACCGCTGAAGTGTTCTCCAACTGGGAGGGAACATCCCTGTTTGTTGATTGTTGTGCAGTGTCCATTCATCCATTGCTTGGTCTCGCCAATGTACAATGCCTCAGGGCATCCTTCCCTACAGCGTAAGAGATAGACAATGTTGGCTGAGACACATGAGTTCCTGCCACGCTGCAAGGCATGTCAGAGTGTCGACAAGGATACCACCATTACGCGAGGTGACACCTCCCATCATATATGCGGCAGGTACTCATGCAACTCAGACAACGTTGTCTATCTCATACGCTGCAGGCAAGGATGTTCGTCCAACAGCTGGCAGAAGTAGGGGAGAAATTACTGGGACACTGAGACATCATGGACACTGAGAACCTGTAACACGCAGATACTTGCATCAAACTATGTAGACTCTGCTTCACTCATTCACGTGCTCTTGTATCTGTGCAGGGAGGTCTGCAGTTGCTGCCAGCTCCCGCTGCTATTGTAGGGAGAAGAACAATTTACCAGGTACAGTTCTGAGGAAGGGTCACTAGACCCGAAACGTTAGCTCTGATCTTTCTGCATAGATGCTTCTAGACCTGCAGCACTCTTCTAGCAATTTCTATTTTTGGCATGTTAAGGCTTGATTTTGCTGTTGGATTTCTGAAGCATAATTTTTCAATTGGGTAGGAGTTAATTGGAATGGCAAAGTAAATGCCAATAAGTTATGATATTAATGAGATGCAAATGCTTCTTGTCGCTTGCTGGAGATGTGATGTCCAAATGGCACGTGAGGGGGGATAATTTAATTGCTATTATCCCAAAAACAGGAATATGATTATTTTACTGCCTGCCCAATTAAATTCACCTGCCACTATTTTTCTTACCATGGCAGTGACTGAAAAACCTCACCTTACCTTCAATCCTTGCTCCAAACTCTGTTTGTTAGTCACCAATTCTAAAATTATCCTTGGGAACATTTGGAAATTAAGTCAGTCACATTGATTTCACATATAATCATGGGATGAGCTTCTGGCATTATATTCACTCTGTCATCAAGGTTGCCCTTCTCCTCTGTAACACCACTCAGTGTGGCCCTTTCTCAACTCATGTGCTGCTCAAGCTCTCATTTACCTTGAAACCAAATGAGTCATAGAGCATAGAACAATACAGCGCAGAACAGGCCCTTCAGCCTCAATGTTGCGCCAACCTGTGAACTATTCTCAGCTTGTCCCCCTACACTATTCCATCATCATCCATGTGCTTATCCAAGGATTGTTTAAATCTCCCTAATGTGGCTGAGTTGACTACATTAGCAGGTAGGGCATTCTACGCCTTTATCACTCTCTGCGTAAAGAACATGCCTCTAATATCTGCCTTAAATCTATCACCCCTCAATTTCTAGTTATGCCCCCTCGCACATGCTGATGTCATCATCCTCGGAAAAAGACTTTCACTGACAACCCTATTAAATTAGATTAGATTGCATACAGTGTGGAAACAGGCCCTTCGCCCAACAAGCCCACAACGACCCGCCGAAGCACAACCCACCCAGACCCATTCCCCTACATTTATCCCTTCACCTAACACTACGGGCAATTTAGCATGGCCAATTCACCTAACCTGCACATTTTTGGTCTGTGGGAGGAAACCGGAGCACCCGGAGGAAACCCACGCAGACACGGGGAGAACATGCAAACTCCACACAGTCAGTCGCCTGAGGTGGGAATTGAACCCAGGTCTCTGGTGCTGTGAGGCAGCAGAGCTAACCACTGTGCCACCTCTAATCCCTCTGATTATCTTGTATATCTCTATCAAATCCCCTCCTAGCCTTCTTCTTTCCAATGGGAACAGACCCACGTCTCACAGCCTTTCCTCATAAGACATTCCCTCTAGACCAGGTAACATCATGGTATATCTCCTCTGCACCTTTTCCAATGCTTCCACATCCTTCCTGAAATATGGCAACCAGAACTGTACACAATATTCCAAGTGTGGCTGCACCAGCGTTTTGTATGGTTGCAGCATGACATTGCGGCTCTGGAACTCAATCCCTCGACAAATGAAACTTAACACACCGTATGCCTTCTTAACAGCACTATCAATCTGGGTGGCAACTTTCAGGGATCTATGTACATGGTCTCCAAGATCCCTCTGCACATCCACACTACCAAGAATCTTTCCATTGACCCAGTACTCTGTCTTCCTGTTATTCTTCCCAAAGTGCATCATTTCACATTTAGCTGCATTGAACTCCATTTGCAACATCTCAGCCCAATTCTGCAGTTTATCTATATCCCCCTGCAGCCTGTAACATACTTCCAAACTGTCCACTACTCCACCGACTTTAGCATAGTCTGCAAATTTACTAATCCATCCACCTTTACCTGTGTCTAAGTAATTTATGAAAATGACAAACAGTAGCGATCCCAAAACAGATTCTTGTGGTACACTATTAGTAACCAGACTCTAGGCTGAATATTTTCCATCAACTACCATAAATTGCCTCCTTTCAGAAAGCCAGTTTCTAATCCAGAGATTATATCGGAGAGACAAAAAGCCGACTGGGTGATCGCTTTGCTGAGCACCTTCAGTCTGTACACAATCAGATCCCGGACCTTCCCGTGGTTTGCCACTTCAACACACAATCCTGCTCCCATACCCACATGTCTGTCCTTGGACTGCTGCAATGTTCCAATGAAGCTCAACGCAAACTGGAGGAACAGCATCTTATTTTCTGACTCAGCACGTTACAGCCTGCCGGTCTCAACACTGAATTCAACAACTTCAGATGATTATCCCACCTCGACCCCTCTGTTTTCATTCTGTCCCGTAATTTAATTTTATTTCATTTATTTTATTTTTTTTTACTGTTCTGTACCTCTTATTTCTTGATTGTTTCTCTCGCTCTCCACTCTCATCACTTTTTTCCTCTCCTCTTCCCCCTTTGCTCCCCTTCTCTCCTGTTTTCAATTTTGCCTCTGCCTCACCCATTCCACCCCCCCCACCCCCCCATATTTTGTCATATAGCTTTGGCTTCACCCTTGGTCATTCACAGCTCCTAATCTCCCTATTATCTCTCTATGCACTGTCCTCTTTATTGCTACCTTTGCTTCTGGAGCCATGACTCACCTTCTCTCAGCTGAGTATAAACACCTCCCTATTTCTCCCTTTCTTAAACTTTGACAAAGGGTCAGTTAGACTCGAAACGTCAGCTTTTTTCTCTCCTTACAGATGCTGCCAGACCTGCTGAGATTTTCCAGCATTTTCTCTTTTGGTTTCAGATTCCAGCTTCTGCAGTAATTTGCTTTCATCTAGATTTATAACATTTCCAATCATTATGGGGAAGTTAAATTCCCCCATAATGACTGCCCTGTTCCTTTCACTTCTCCCCAGAATTTTGCAAATCCTCTCTTCCACTTCCCTAGAACTCTATGGAGGCCTATAAAAAACTCCAAGCAATGTGACCTCTCCTCTCCTGTTTCTCACCTCAGCCCACACTATCTCAGTAGACAAGTCCTCATCAAAAGTCCTCTCAGCCACCGTTATACAATCCTTGACTAACAAGGCCACACCTCTCCCTCTTTTACCGCCTTGCCTGTTCTTAATGAAAGATCTAAACCCTGGAACCTACAACATCCATTCCTCACCCTGCTTTATCCATGTTTCTGAAATGGCCACAACATCGAAGTCCCAGGTGCCTATACATGCTGCAAGCTCACCTACCTTATGTCGAATACCTCTGGCGTTGAAGTAGACACACTTCAAACCAGTTTGCTGTCTGCCAGCACATTTATGTGACCCTGAAATCCTGTTCCTGTCCTCCCTACTCTGATCCTCCCGTGCACTGCAACTACACCTCAGGTTCCCATCCCCCTGCTGAGCTAGTTTAAACCCACCCAAATAGCACCAGCAAATTTCCCACTCAGGATATTAGTACCCCTCTAGTTCCAGTGAAGAGCGTCCTGTTTATACAGGTCCCACCTTCCCCAGAATGAGCCCCAATTATCAAAGTACCTGAAACTCTCCCTCCTGCACCATCCTTGCAGCCACGTGTGTAGCTGATATCTCTCCCTATTCCTTGCCTCGCTATCACGTGGCACGGGTAACAAATCAAAAACAGTCTATTGTATTCTGGTATGGTCCTTCACATTCTACCATCTGAAAAGTTGAGGTCTTCAAACTCTGCTATTCCTGCTTCAACTTGCAGCAAGACCCACTCCTTTACCAACCGTGTGAAGGTCTTCATTTTGGAACTCTGATCCTTGTTTTCAATCACCTATCTCTGGAATAACTTCCAGCTGCACAACTCTATAATATCTGTGCTTCTCTAATTCTGCATTGTTGCATATTCCTAATTTAGTTGCTCCACCTGTGCCAACCACACCTTCTGTTGCCTCGACACCCAAGATAAGTAATGCCTTCTCTACCAGCCACTTGGACAAATCTATTGAACACTGATCTCAGAGGTCCACACAGCAGAAGGAAAAATGAGAAGAAACATGGCTCTCTACATCACTCAAAGATACTTCTTTAAGCTTACCTTTTGATCAAGCTTTCAGTGACTTATACTGGATTTCGTCAAGTCAGGAGAACTTTAAAAATGGCAAAGCAGTCTCAATTTCAGGATTGCTGATTCCATTCCCGGGGGTCCCGTTTTCAGGAGTGACCAGACATCTACTGTCCTGTTCAAACACCTGAACCCTGCTTGGTTGACAGCTTTGCTATTGATTTCATAGTATTTATTTATGCAATATTAAAAGATTTCAAGGACCTGCACTTGGTAGTGAGGCCCAGTGGTATTATTGCTAACCTATTAATCCAGAGATCCAGGCAATCACCTGGGGACCTGAGTTCAAACCCTGCCATGTCAGACGGTGGAATTTGAATTCAATTAAGATGACCATGACTCAATTACAGATTGCTGCAAAAACCCATCTGGTTCACTAACATTCTTTAGGGAAGGAAACTGCCATCCTTACCTCGTTTTACCTATATGTGACTCCAGACGCACAGCAATGTGGTAAGCTCTTACCTGTCCTCTAATTAGGGATTGATAATTCATGCTGGTCTTGGTAATTCACTTTATCTATGCCCATGATTTTATAAACCTCTAAATGCTCACCCCTCAGCCTCCAACGCTCTAGGGAAACAAGTCCCAGCCTACCCAGCCTCTGCTTATAACTCAAACGTTCCAGTCCTGGCAACATACTTGTATATCTTTGTACCCTTTCTAGTTTAACAACATTCTTCATTAAGTACTAACCCTCTTAAAACAGGGCAGAAACCAATGAGGACAGGTTAGGTTAAATTACATGTTTCTATGCCACAATTTATATCTAAGTACACTAAGATCTACTTTTAATCTGCATTGTTGATTAAAAAAAACGTAATTATTTATTATTTCTTTGAATCTGAATCTTCCATTTCTTACATCAATAAAATGGGTCTCAGTTGTTCTCATTCCAGATGGCAGAAAATATACTGCAAACATATAAAAATTGGCATTCATCTCAGGTTTGAAACTTCAATAAATAAATAAGAAATGAGGAATCAAATATTATTGAGGATTGTTATAGGCTGTGCTGCTTCAAGTGAGCTTTTGAATGTAATCTGAACATATACGAGTTATTTGTGTTTCCTTTCCATTTAGACAGTTTTGATACAAATTACAATATTTTCAAAAATAAAAGGAAATTGCTGTAGAGTATTCTAATATCAGACTGGTGCTTAGAATTAGTTTTAAAATTAGGTTAGATACCCTAGAGTATGGAAATAGGCCCTTCAGCCCAACAAGTCCATATCGACCCTCCGAACAGAAACTCACCCAGAACCATTCCCCTGCCTTATACTTACCCCTGACTAATGCACCTAACACTATGGGAAAATTAGCATGGCTAATTCACCTGGCCTACATATCTTTGGACTGTGGGAGGAACAGGTGCATCCAGAGGAAACCCAAGTGGACATGTGCAAATTCCACATAGACACCTGAGGCAGGAATCAAACCTGGTCCCTGGTGCTATGAGGCAGCAGTGCTAACCACTGAACCACCATGCCGCCCAAGGAAGATCTTTTAAATGAAGAACTTTCCAACAGTGCTGCTATACCATGACATCATAAAATGGAGACCATTCTGCCCAGTATGTCCATTACAACTTGTTTGTGTTAGTGATATGTGGACATCATTGGCAATATCAACATTTGTTGTCCATCACAAAATGTCAGGTGCCATAGAACGTCTTGAATACATATCCCTTTAACATGCCTCTAGACCCACCCAGTTCATTACCACGCCACCATCATCTCCTCCAATCTAATTAGTCTAGTCTTCTGACCTTTCCACACAGCCAGTACTTTTTTTCCTTTTACTAAAATCCCTAAAGTGTAGTAAGAAACCATTCAGCTCATTGAGTCTCCATCTACCTTCTGAAGAGCATCTCACCCAGACCATATTGGCTGAGGAGTGACCTTATAGAGGTTTATAAGGTAATATAGGTAATAAGGTAATATAGCCTTAGAATTAGAGGGGGTCATTTCAGAACAGAAATGCGGAGACATTTCTTCAGCCAGAGAGTGGTGGGCCTGTGGAATTCATTGCCACGGAGTGCAGTGGAAGCCGGGACGCTAAATGTCTTCAAGGCCGAGATTGATAGATTCTTGTTGTCTAGAGGAATTAAGGGCGACGGGGAGAACGCTGGTAAGTGGAGCTGAAATGCACATCAGCCATGTTTGAATGGCGGAGTGGACTCGATGGGCCGAATGGCCTTACTTCCACTCCTATGTCTTATGGTCTTATGGTAATGAGGAACATGGAAGGGGTGAATAGCTAATGTATTTTGCCCCAGGTAGGGGGTCCAAAACTAGAGGGGTATAGGTTTAAGGTGAGGGGGAAAGATTTAAAAGAGACCTCAAGGGCAACCTTCTCGCATAGTCAGTGGTGTATGTATGGATTGAGGTTGTGGTGGAGGTTGGTACATTTACGACAGTTAAAAGGCATCTGAATGGGTGCATGAATGGAAGAATTTTGAGAGATATAGGCCAAATCTGGCAAATGGGACTAGATTAATTTAGGACATCTGGTCAGCACGGACGAGTTGGATCAAAGAGTTGCTGTACAACTCTATGACTCGATATCCACTTAATATACTATTTATCCAACAAGTGGAGTGTATGAAATGCAGTCAAAGGTTATCAAGTGAGGTGTGATAGCATGATCTTTCCTTATGGCTATTCTCTCTAGCTGTGTTTTACCCTTAATTTGCTTCTGCACTTAAATACTTAAGTTGGTGATTCCTCTCTGCAATATGGTTCACTGGTTACATGTTGCTATCTATACCTCTTCCTAGTGTATTCAATACCTGCACAAGTAGCCTAATCCATCACAGAGATACAACATACCAAATGCTGTTCTTTCTCAGTATTTACAGGCAAATACCATTTTAGCACTGTAAAATCAAGGCTGACCATTTTTTTGAGTTACTGATTGAGCAACACTAAAGCTAGCTAGTCCAATATGCTGGCTGAGAACACATGGAACCTTTCTGGTGTTTGTGAGGAAGTTGCTGAGCCACTTGAACTGCAGCCTTTTTTTAAGCAAGGTGATTGCTTCTGTTTTTCCATTGATACATATTTTAAGTAAATAAAAATATTAAAATAAATCAGCTTTCAAGTATTACAATATTGATGGAATTCCAATGGTAATCTTATTTTGTATCATATATATTTCAACACAGGCCAGCCTTGTCATTTGTTAAAGCATAGATTGCTGGTGCTCAAGGCAACTCTCAACCACCTTCAGGGCATTTGGGGTAGACAGCAAATGCTTATGTTATTCACGTCCCATGAAATTCGTCCCAAGCATTCAATGGCATAGGAGGAAAAATCTTTAACGTCTCACTATGTTTTCTCTCGGTATTGTTGTGTCTATGTTCAGGACTTTGTGCTTTCCACTAGAGATATTGAGATGGCCTAATACACTTTACTTTCCTGGGCATCATGGTTTAATTATATTTTCATAATTAATAGTGTTTAAAATAATCCACAGAAAGCTTGACATAGCTTTGGTATCATTTTTTAATTCAAATGTGAACTGGCGTGCAGATAAAATTTGGTAGTTATTTTTCATTTCAAAAGACCAGACAAAAGCTCATCAATAATGCACCTCCACGAAAGCTGCAGTACCAAAGGAGTAGAAAGTATTAAAATTGTTCTACAGAATATTTTGCATCTCAAGCGAACAGTTCCAACAGTGAATACTTACACAGAATTTTAAGTGATTTATTAAATTGATACCAATTTAAATGTCAAAATTTAATGAAATTTCTGATCTATTCCTTCGCTGAGTTGCATTATTTGCTTTCAGCCCTATGATGTCAGAACTACAGGACCATTTTAACACTTACCAGCCCAATAAGAACCCAAAGATAATACTACTAACATTTCTGGACCTTTTCTAGCTTGCTGGCAAATTTCATTGGCAGGTCCAGCAATGTTTCAACTGTGACTGGATTTTTGACCAAGGATCAGAAAATCGATATGGAGGCTAGTTCCATGTCCCAACCTCCCACTGTGTTTTAGATTCATGAATGCCAAGTTTCAATGTTCCAGTGAATCAAAGGCCAGAGAGTGGATTTGCTATTTGAATAGATTCTTGATATTAGGGGGGGCAATGGGAGACTCTCCAGCACTCAGTGAGCGCAACCCCACCTCGGAAATGGTAGGATTTGACTTGAAGGTGAAGACAGATCACGGAAGGGAGGCAAAGAAAACACATTATTTAATAAGCTTTGACTGTGCATTTTATAATAAAAAAAAGGATAGCTGCCTAGCTATGATTCTACTAACCATTATGGGCCCTGGAAGGGCTAGGTAGCACAGGAAGAAGTTTGTTCAATGGCCTCAGTTCTTGCCCGCTTTACCTCACAGTTGCCCAAAGTTCATTATGCTATCCTGGATGTAATCCAAGCTAACATGATTGACAACTAAAAACTAGCATAGGAATGAGGACTAACTTACAATAACTGACAAAGTAGCAGCATCCAGGAGGGTCTTATGGAGCAATATGTACATAGTCCAACTCAGGAAGGGGCTAGGTGGTTAAAGTTTCAGTAGGAGATTACTTTGGGAATAGTAATCACAATTCCATAAATTTTAGAACACTCATGGACAAAGACGAGAGTAGTCCTAAATGAAGAGTGCTAAATTGGGGGGTGGCCAAATATCGAAAAATTCAGCAGGAGCTGGGGAACGTGGATTGAGAGCAGCTGTTTGAGGATAAATTCACATTTGATATGTGGGAGGCTTTTAAAGAGAGGTTGATTAGAATGCAGGACAGACATATCCCTGTGAAAATGGAAGATAGAAAGGGCAAGATTAGGGAACCATGGATGACAGGTGAAATTGAGACTAGTTAAGAGGAAAAAGGAAGCATACATAAGGTCTAGGTGACTGAAAACAGACAAAGCTTTGGAAGAATATTGGGAAGGTAGGACCAATCTGAAACAAGGAATTAAGAGGGCTAAAAGGGGTCATAAAATATCTTTAGCAAACAGGGTTAAGGAAAATCCAAATCCTTTTATTCGTATATAAGGAGCAAGAGGGTAACTAAAGGAACAATTGGCTCCATAGGACAAAGGAGGAAAGTTAATCATGAAGTGAGAGAAAACAGGTGAGATTCTTAATGAGTACTTTGCATCGGCACTCACCGAGGAGAGGGACATGGCGGATGCTGAGGTTAGCGATAGATGTTTGATTACTCTAGGTCAAATTGGCATATGGAGGGAGGAAGTTTTGGTATCCTAAAGACATTAAGATGGACAAGTCCCCAGGTCTGGTGAGAGTAAATAGTTGGGTGCTTAACAGATATCTTTGCAGTATCCTTGAACACAGGTGAGGTCGGAAGGACTGGAGAATTACTAATGTTGTCCCCTTGTTTTAAAAGGGTAGCAAGGATAATCAGGTAATTATAGACCACTGAGCCTGACGTCAGTAGTAGGGAAGCTGATGGAGAAGATAGTGAGGGATAGGATTTATTCACATTTGGAAGAAAATGGGCTTATCAGTGATAGGCAGCATGGTTTTGTGCAGGGATGGTCATGTCTTAGCAACTTAATATAATTCTTTGAGGAATTGACAATGTTGATTGATGAGGAAAGGGCTGCAGATGTCATATATGTGGATTTCAGTAAGGTGTTTGATAAGGTTCCCCAAGGTAGGCTGATGGGGTAAGTGAAATCGCATGGGGTCCAGGGTGCACCAGCTAGATGGATAGAGAATTGGCTGGGCAACAGGAGACAGAGAGTAGTAGTGGAAGGGTGGAGAATATGGAGAACTCAAAATGAAGAACTGTGATCAGTGGTGTTCCACTGGGATCCATGTTGGGTCTACTGGTTGTTTATGATCTAAATAAATGATCGGAGGAAGGTACAGGTGGTCTGATTAGCAAGTTTGTAGATGACACTAAGATTGGTGAAGTAACAATAAGATAGTGAAGGGGACTGTCAGTTAATGCAGCAGAACATAGGTCGATTGGAGAATTCGGTGAAGGAATGGCAGATGGAGTTCAATCCAGGCAAATGCGAGGTGATGTATTTTTGAAAATTCAGTTCGAGAGCAAACTAAATGGTAAATGGAAAAGTCCTAGTGAAAATTGATGCACAGAGAAATCTGGGTGTTCAGGTCCATTTTAACCTGAAGGTGGCAATGTAGGTCGATAGAGTGATCAAGAAAGCATACGGCATGCATTCCTTCATCAGACAGGGTACTGAGTACAAGAGTTGGCAGGTCATGTTACAGTTGTATAGATCTTTGGTTCGGCCAAATTTGGAATACTGCGTACAGTTCTGGTCGCCACATGACCAGAAGGATGTGGATGCTTTGGAGAAGATACAGAGGAGGTTCACCATGATGTTGCCTGATATGGATGGAGCTAGCCATGAAGAGAGGTTGAGTCGATTAGGATTACTTTCATTAGAAAGACTGAACTTGGATGGGACCTGATTGAGGTCTACAAAATCATGAGAGGTATAGCAAGAAGCTTTTTCCCAGAGTGGGGGACTCAATAACTAGGGGTCATGAGTTCAAGATGACAGGGGAAAGGTTTAAGGGAAATATGAGTGAAAAGTTCTTTATGGATAGGGTGACGGGTACCTGGAATGCATTGCCAGTGGAGGTGGTAGAGGCAGACATGATAGTGTCAAGATGTTTCTAGACAGATACATGAACGTGCAGTGAGCAGAGGGAAATCGATCTTTGGAAAATAAGTGACAGGTTTAGATAGCAGATGTAGATTGGCGCAGGCTTGGAGGGATGAAGGGCTTGTTCCTGCGCTGTAATGTTCTTTGTTCGAATATACACTATTGCCTTGCAGGCAGGCTATCCAACTTCAACCTGCCCGCAATGACAATGGCTCGGATTGCGGCAGGAAATCGGCAAGAAGGCAGGCACAGTGCTAAATTGCATTCCCACTTGCCTGTGATCTCAACCCTGTCCTACTTCAACGTAATGGCCTGAGAATTAAAATCTTGCAGATGTACTTGCTGCATCCAAGGACTCTTCATATTTAACTACGAATGAGACTTCAAACTTCATGAAGCTGAAATCCAGGCAGTTAAAATGGCAGTGGGTTTGAGTGTTTCTGAAATGGAGAGAGAAAGGTGCAACTGCTATTTTACTATCCATCCTACTCCATTTCCACCAGGTGGTCAGAGTTGGAATTCATGTATGTGCAGTTTACAGTGAATTAAACATCAGTTCAGTCTGAGGGTCTGACAGGATTTCAGAGATGTACTGCACGGAAATAGACCTTTCGATCCAACTCATCCATGCCAAACAGTTATCCCAACCCAATCTACTCCCATTTGCCAGAATTTGGCCCATATACCTCCAAACCCATTCTATTCGTATACCCATTCAGGTGTCTTTTAAATGTTGCAATTGTACCAGCCTCCACCACTTCCTTTGGCTGCTCATTCCAGATACGCACCTCCCTTTGCATGAAAAAGATGCCCCTTAGGTCACTTTCATATCTTTCCCCTGCCACTCAAAACCTATGCCCTCTAGTTCTGGACTCCTCCACCCCAAGGAAAAGATTTTGTCTATTTATCTAATCCATGTTCCTCATGATTTTATAAACCTATATAAGGTCACCCCTCAGCCTCTGATGCTCAAAGGAAAACAGCCTATTCAGCCTCTCCCTATAACACAAATCCTCCAACCCTGGCAACATCTTTTTTCTTAACCAAACCCTCAATTTCTCTATAGTCATCTAGCATTCCCTACAGATACCAGCCTTTCCTTTCACCCTGATAGGAATATACTCTCTCTGGACTCTTGTTATCTCATTTTTGAAGGCTTCCCATTTTCCAGCTGTCCCTTTACCAATCAGCTTTTGAAAGTTCTTGCCTAATACCGTCAAAATTAGCCTCCCTCCAATTTACAACTTCAGCTTTTATTTCTGGTCTATCCTTTTCCATTTTCTATTTTAAAACTAATAGAATTATGGTTGCTGGCCCCAAAGTGCTCCCCCACTGACACCTAGTCACCTTCCTAGCCTTATTTCCCAACAGTAGGTCAAGTTTTGCATGTTCTCAGGTCGGCACAACCACATACTGAATCAGAAAATTTCCTTCACAAATTCCTCTCCATCTGAACCCTTAACACTATGGCAGTCTTAGTCTATGCTTGTAAAGTTAAAATCCTCTCCCATAATCACCACGTAAAGTGACATGGTGGCTCAGTGTTTAGTACTGCTGCCTCACAGCACCAGCAACCTGGGTTTGATTCCCACCTTGGGCAACTGTCTGTGTGGAGGTTGCACATTCTCCCAGTGTCTGCGTGGGTTTCCTCCAGGTGCTCGGGTTTCCTCCCACAATCCAAAGATGTGCAAGTTCGGTGAATTGGCCATGCTAAATTGCCCATAATGTTTGGTGCATTATTCCAGGGTAAATGTACAGTAGGGGAATGGGTCTGGGTGGGTTATTCTTCAGAGGGTTGGTGTAGACTTGTTGGGCTGAAGGGCCTGTTCCCATACTGTAGGGAATCTAATCTAATCACCCTATTATTTTTACAGATAACTGAAATCTCCTGACAAATTTGTTTCTCAATTTCCCATTGACTATTAGGGGGTCTACAATACAATCCCAATAAGGTGATCGTCCCTTTATATCACAGTTCCACCCATATAACTTCCTTCGATGTATTTCCGGGACTGTACTCCCTAAGTACAGCTTTAACACTACCCCTTATCGAACATGCCACTCCCTATCCTTTCTTGCATCCCTTTCTATCCTTCAGAATCTCATCCTTTTCCCATCCTATGTCATTGGTTCCAATGTGTTCCTGATGGTCCCTCTCCCCTTTGAGAACATTCTGCACCCTCTCTGAGGTATCCTTGATCCTGGCACCAGGGAGGCAATACATTATTCTGATTTTTTGCTGCTGGCCATAGAATTGTCTGTCTGTTTCTACGTCTAGGGAGTCCCCTAACACAATCGATCACTTGGAACCTGATGTACCCCTCATTACATTAGAACCCGCCTTGATACCAGAAACTTGGCTGTTCGTGCTACATTCCCCTGAAAATCTATCACCCCCTACATTTTCCAAACAGCATACTTGTTTGAAATGAGGATAGCCATAGAAGATCCTGCACTACCTGCCTACCTCTCCTAACTTTCCTGGAGTTAACCCATCTATGTGACTATATCTGCAGCTTTTCTCCCGTCCTATAACTACCATCCATCACACCCCCTTGCTCTTGTAAATTCCTCATTGTCTCTAACTGTTGCTCCAACCGATCCATTCGATCTGATAGGATTTGTAATCAACGGCATTTAAAGCAGATATAATCCTCAGAAACATATAAACTCTCTCGAAAATCCCACATTTGACAAGAAGAGCATATCACTCTACTGAAGACCATGTTTGCTCCTTCTAATCTGTAGACCCAGAGAATAGCATTCTTATTGCTCTACAAAACACTGCTCCAAGCTAACTTAAAGCTTACAGCTTATATTTTAAAAAATGAATCAAGAGACAGATCTCAAAAAAACATATACCCAAGGACGAACCCACTCTGCTATTGTAGATTTACAGCAAGGCTCCGCTTAAAATTATATACGTAGCTGTTTCTGTGCTCCAAGATCAGTTATGAATTTTGCTATTTGTTAAGTTTTCCTAGATGCACTCTGATGTCCAGTGATACATGAATTCAAACAGCAAAGGCAATAACTGTACAGATTCACTGCTGTGTCAGTTAGCAGTGTAGGATTCTTTCTCTCTCTCTCCCTCCTTCACTGACCATCAATTCAACAACTTTTCTCCACAGCAAGAATTACCACCTATGACATTTCTGATTTTCTTCTCACTGAAAAGGCAATGTTTGAATGAGTTGCAAAATGTTACTAACCCATTTAAGTTGCTGCTTAGACAATCAACTGTCATAAACTACAGAAAGAGGCTACATCTGCGAGGTTGAAAGTTATGTGGATGGCATGTTTAGAGAGGTTCAAAGTTTGTGAGAAGATTTGTAGCTCGGGTGCTCATTGTTGTGGTTCTGTTCACCGAGCTGGGAATTTGTGTTGCAGACATTTCGTCCCCTGTCTAGGTGACATCCTCAGTACTTGGGAGCCTCCTGTGAAGCACTTCTGTGTTGTTTCCTCTGGCATTTATAGTGGTTTGTCTCTGCTGCTTCCAGTTGTTAGTTCCAGTTGTCTGTTGCAGTGGCCGGTATATTGGGTCCAGGTCGATGTGTTTGTTGATAGAATCTGTGGATGAGTGCCAGGCCTCTAGGAATTCCCTGGCTGTTCTCTGTTTGGCTTGTCCTATAATAGTAGTGTTGCCCCAGTCGAACTCAGATTGCTTGTCATCTGCATGTGTGGCTACTAAGGATAGCTGGTCGTGTCGTTTCGTGGCTAGTTGGTGTTCATGGATACGGATCGTTAGCTATCTTCCTGTTTGTCCTATGTAGTGTTTTGTGCAGTCCTTGCATGGGATTTTGTACACTACACTGGTTTTACTCATGCTGGGTATCAGGTTCTTTGTCCTGGTGAGTTGTTGTCTGAGAGTGGCTGCTGGTTTGTGTGCTGTTATGAGTCCTAGTGGTCGTAGTAGTCTGGCTGTCAGTTCAGAAATGTTCTTGATGTATGGTAGTGTGGCTAGTCCTTTGGGTTGTGGCATGTCCTCATTCCGTTCTCTTTCCCTTAGGCATCTATTGATGAAATTGTGGGGATATCCGTTTTTGGTGAATACATTGTAGAGGTGTTCTTCTTCCTCTTTTTGCAGTTCTGGTGTGCTGCAGTGTGTTATGGCCCTTTTGAACAGTGTCTTGATGCAACTTCTTTTGTGTGTATTGGGGCGGTTGCTTTCGTAGTTCAGGACTTGGTCTGTGTTTGTGGCTTTCCTGTATACCTTTGTGGTGAGTTTTCCGTTCGGTGTTCTCTCTACCATCACGTCTAGGAGTTGGTTGTCCTTTTCTTCCTCTCTAGTGAATCTGATTCCTGTGAGTGTGGCGTTGATGATCCGGTGTGTGTTTTCTCTTTCTGTGTTTTTAATGATTACAAAGGTGTCAGAGAGGTTGTCACACTAGAGGAAAGAAGGGAATGGGTGACCATCAGACAGACCAGAAAGAACAGGCAGGAATCCCCTAGGTGCCTGCTCATTAACCAATATTCCATTTTGGAAGCTGATGAGTGTGCTGGTACCTCGGAGAAATGCTGTCAGAGCCAAGCTTCTTGCATCACAAGTGGTTTGACTGCACAGGTGGAGGGGACAGAAAGAGAAAAGGAAGAGCAATAGAACAGGGGATTCTTTAGTCGGGGAGAAGACAGGCATTTCTGCAGCCGAAGACTCCAGGAAGGTGTCTTACCTCCCTAGTACTGACGTCAGGGATGTCAGGGCATCCTGAAAAAGGTGATGAGATCGAAATTGTGGTCCATGTTGATACCGATGATATGGGCAAGGTAAGAATGAAGTATTGCAACAAGAATTCAGGGAGCTAGACAGTCGGTCAAAGAGCAAGACCTCAAAGGATGTAATCTCTCAATTACTCTGGTGCCATGTGCTATCAAGTACAGAAATAGGAAAACAGGACAGATGAATGCATGACTAAGGAACTGGTGCAGTCGGCAGGGTTTCAGGCACTTGGATTATTGTGATTGCTTCAGAGGGCAGGGGTGACCTGCACAGGAGGGACAGGTTGCACCTAAACAGAAGGAGAACTAATATCCTTGCAGGGTGGTTCACTAGTGCTACTCGGGAGAGTTTAGACAAGAGTAGCAGGTGGCTGGGAACCAGAACAGCAGGTCAGCAATGGAAAAATTCAGGAGAATTTAGATGTTATGAGCAGTAAGTCTGAAAGGAAGGACAGGCAGGGACAGGTTAATGAACACAACGGCGATGATGGGCTGAAGTTTGTTTATTTCAGTGCAACTGCTATTATGAAACTATGATGTTGTGGCCATTATGGAGACGTGGTTAAAAGAGGGACAGATCTGGCTGCTCATCATTCCAGGGTTTTGATATTTTAGTCAAGATAGAGAGGGAGGTAAAAGGGGTGGTACATTGAGGTACAGATATGTGGGCAGATTATCGAAAGTTGCAAGAAGGGAAATACGACAAAGAGGTGGCGGCAAGAGTGATTGATGAGGGTAGAGCAGTGGATGTTGTTTACCTAGATCTTAGTAAATTTCAAAAAGGTTCCTCATGGTAGGCACACCAAGAAGACTAAGATGCATGGGATCCGCTGTAATTTGGCCAACTGAATTCAGAATTGGCTTGCCCATAGAATATAGATGGTAGTGATGGGTGTTTTTCTTGCTGGAGGTCCGTGACCAGTGGTGTTCCACAGGGATCTATATTGGGACCTCTGCTGATTTTAATTTACATAAATGCGAGGTGCTGCAATTTGGAGAAGCAAATCTTGGCAGGACTTATACACTTAATGTTAAGGTCCTGGGGAGTGTTGCTGAACAAAGAGACTTGGACTGCAGTTCTTAGTTTCTTGGAAGTAGATTCATAGGTAGATAAGATAGTGAAGAAGGCGTTTGGTATGCTTTCCTTTATTGGTCAGAGCATTGAGTATAGGAGTTGGGAGCTGTAGGACATTGGTTAGGCCACTTTCGGAATATTGCGTGCAATTCTGGTCTCCTTCCTATCGGAAGGATGTTGTGAAACTTGAAAGGGTTCAGAAAAGATTTACAAGAATGTTGCCTGTATTGGAGAATTGGAGCTATAGGGAGAGGTTGAATACGCTAGGGATATTTTCCTGGAGCATCAGAGAGAGCGTTGACCTCGTAGAGGTTTATAAAATCATGAGGGGCATGGATTGGATAAATAAAAATAGTCTTTTCCCTTGGGTTGGTGAGTCAGAACTAGAGGGCATAGGTTTAGGGTGAGAGGGGAAAGATATAAAAGGGACCTAAGGGGCAACATTTTCACATAGAGGGTGGTGCATGTATGGAATAAACTGCCAGAGGAAGTGGTGGAGGCTGGTACAATTGCAACATTTAAAAGGCATTGGTTGGGTATATGAATAAGGTAAAAACAATGACTGCAGATGCTGGAAACCAGATTCTGGATTAGTGGTGCTGGAAGAGCACAGCAGTTCAGGCATATGAATAGGAAGGGTTGAGAGAGATGTAGGCCAAGTGCTGGGACATTAGGTTAGGATATCTGGTCGGCATGGATGAGTTGGACCGAAGGGTCTGTTTCCGCGTTGTATATCTTTATAACTCTCTGACTCTAAAATAAACATGTGACTAAATGGTCACTTGGTTCTCATGGCCTTTTCAGTGACCGCAGAACCTGTCTTCAACAAATTTCACTTTGGACTCCAACCCTTAAGATTGTGCAAGACTAGGCTACACAGAGAACTTATATTGGGGAACCTTTATGGACTAAGGGAACAACTTTGATTCCGGTCTATGATGAAAAACAAATGGTTCAGTTAGCACTGATTGTAGTAAAAGGCTCAGGCCCAATCTTGATGGAGTGAAATTAGTTGAGAAAGAGTCACCTAGATATACTGAACATTTTCAATCAGAAAATGGCTGCCTGAATAAAGTCCTAATCAAATACCTGTACGTTTTTCAGGAAGATGTAAGGACTACCAATGGAGCCAAGGCTGCCTTGCATGTTGACCCGGAAGCAATTCCAAGATTCTGTAAGACATGCCCATTTTCATTTGCCTTCTGGGCAAAAGTAGAGGCAGAAATCAGGCAATTGTTAAGCTGAGGAATCGTCAAACTAGCCCAATTTGTGGAATGGGAAGCATCAATTAGATAGAATTCCTACAGCTTGGAAGCAGGCCAATCAGCCCATCGATTCATCACCAACCTCCCAACAGCATCCCACCCAAACCCATCCCCCTACCCTATAATCCTGCACTTGTCATGGCAAATCCACCTCGCCTGCACATCCCTGGATTTTATGGGCTAATCCACCTAACCTGCATATTTTTGGACTGTGGGAAAACCGAGTACCCGGAGAAAAACCACACAGATATTGGGAGAATAGTCACCAGAGAGTGGAATCGAACCTTGGTCCCTTACCCTGTGGGGCAGCAGTGCTAACCACTGAGCCAACCCTTATGAAAGCAAACCCTTCACAAGGCTGTCATTGTTAAGCCTGATAGGTTAGTTTGGTTTTGTGGGGATTTTAAACAAAGGATAAATCACATTTCGCTGGATAAATGTCCCTGTCAGTCTCCCTGATGTGTTAACTCAGGGAACGGTTTGCTGAGCATCCGTAACCAGGCCAGCGGCGCCCAACTGCACCTCCCAGTCACCGCCCGTTTCAATTTCCTTTCCCACTCCCTTTCCGACATGACCATCCTTAGCCTTCTTCATTGCCACAATGAACCACACCACAAGTTGGAGGAACAACACCTCATCTTCTGCCTGGACAGCCTACAATCCGGAGGACTCAACACTGAGTTCTCCAGGCAAAAGTGAGCTCTGCAGATGCTGGAAATCAAAGTCTAGATTAGAGTAGTGCTGGAAAAGCACAGCAGGTCAGGAAGCATCAGGGCTTTTACCCGAAACGTCGATTTTCCTGCTCCTCGGATGCTGCCTGACCTACTGAGTTCTCCAGTTTCAAATAACCTCCCTTCCCAATCTCCTGACTCCCTTCCAAGCTCCTCCCCCGCCCTTCTGCTGCTCCCTACCATCAACTGGATTAATTCCTTTCATTGACCAACCAGGTCATACCCTTTACCTGTCTTTACCTATCTCCACTTCACCACCCTGTTCCTGCCACCTACTTTATCTGCAGTCTCCCCTACACTCACCCCCAAACGTTGACTTCTCCACTTCCTGATGCTGCCTGTCTACTATGCAATTTTTCAGTGGACAATAGAGAACATTTTACAAAGTCTACCCTAAGTCACCATTTATATTAATAAGAGGGAAGACTAATAATGTGCTCTTAGAAAACTTGGACAAAGTCCTTAGCCATTTCTCCCAGGTGAGAGTACACCTCAGAAGGTAAAAATGTGTGATCCAGCCTCTCCAAGTGACCACCTTGTGCTACAGAGATGACGAGACCCACTGCAAGATGAAGTGAAGGTTATCAAAGGTGTCCCAGTTCCCATGTCTCTACCGGAGTTTAGATATTTCTTTGGGCTTGTGAATTATTTTGGAAAGTTTGCACATAACCAGGCCTCCATACTGGCACCTTTGCATCAACTCATAAAAAAGGGTCAACCCTAGAAATGGTTGGGTAGCGAAGCCATAGCTTTCAGGGAAGTGAAGAAACAGCTATAATTTTCTCAGGTATTGGCACACTATGATCTCAAGCAAGATCTGGTATTGACGTGCAGTGCCTCCCCTTGAGACATCGAGTTAGCTCATAGATGGCCTAGTGGAGAGGAATGCCCAATAACTTGGTTAATGCAGGGCTTAAATATGCTCAGATAGCAAAGAAAGGTTTGGAGGTCATATTTGGAGTTAAGATGTTCCATCAATGCCTTTACAGATGTACATTTGTAATAATAACAGACCAAAACCCTTGCTAGGTCTACTTAAAGAGGACAAGGCAGTGCCACCATTAGCTTCAGGCTGAATTCAGCGATACACTCTAATATGTGTATATAATTACAAATTGGGACACTGTCTGGGAGGCCAAGTAGCAAATTCAGTTTTTGCTAAAGGGTGACTTAGTGACAGGATACTACTCTCTGAGGAGTTATTTCATAAGATGCTGCCCTTTGATGAGATCTTATTCTTTAGATCTGAGATCCAAGAGGGCATAAACTTAAGGTGAGAGAGGAAAAAATTAATAAGGGACTAACTGTAACTTTTTCATGCAGAGTATAGTGCATGTACGGAATGAGCTGCCAGAGAAAGTGGTTGAGGCGGATACAATTACAACATCTAAAAAGCATCTGCATGGGTATATGAATAGGAAGGGTTTAGAGGGATGTAGACCAAATGCTGGCAAATGGGACTAGGTCACATTGGGCTGTCAGTTTGGCATGAATGACTTGTACTGAAGGGTCTGTTTCCATGCTGTATGACTTTGTGATTGTGTGACACTCTGAACCAAATATTTCCTTAATGACAAGGAACTATGGAAGACCAGAACAGAAATAATTAGAAGTCTGTTCAGAAGGTTAAAAAATAAATTTTAACTTCTAGAAAAGTTTGAGAATCTCTTTTATAGCATTTATTTTCAACTTATCCTGCAACACGTGATGTTTGGGAGTTGAGAAAATAGGCATTTGATGCTGGTATAGTTTGGTCCTTGCAGTCAAATCAAATGCACTCAAAATTGGCTTTTAGAGATAGGTGAAAATTATACTGCTGTTTCTTAATTCGCTATTAACAACAATAATTTCATTTACATAGAATCTTTAGTAATGTCAATATGCAAGGCACTTTTCAGGTAGTTTGTAAAACAAAACTTAGCACCAAGCCACATAAAGAGATATTAAGCAGATAATTAAAAGCTTGATCAGAGGAAGATTTTAGAGGCCATTTTAAAGCAAGAGGAAAAGTTTGGTAAAGAGGTTTAGCAAGTAATGTCTGGTGCTGAGCAGCAATAAGCATTGTAGCCAATGTTAGAGAAATTAAGATTAGAGACACATAGAAGGCTTGAATTGGAGGAACACCTAGTTTCATGAAAAAGTGCTACTTAAGAAAATTTGAAAGCTGAGAAGATGTGAACCCATGGAGTATTTTTAAATAAGATGAGAATTTTAAAACTGAGGTGTTACCTGACTGGGATATACAGTAAGTTAGTGAATACATAGGTAATGGTTGAACAAGACTAGAGCAGCAGAGATTTGGATGTTCTCAATTTCCTGTGTGGTGGAAGATGAAAGCTGGAACCAGGGCAGGTCTCCTCTACATTGGGGAAATGAAGTGTAGACTGGGTGACTACTTCGCAGAACATCTACGTTCTGCCTGCAAAAAAGACCCTGAGCTTCCAGTTGCCTAGCACTTTAACACACCACCCTGTTCCAGCCAACATCTCTGTCTCAGGCTTGCTGTGGTGCTCCAGCGAGGCTCAGTGCAAGTTGGATGAACAGCACCTCATTTTCCACTTGGAGACCCTGCAGCCCTGGACTCTATATCAAGTACAATAATTTTAGGGCCTGAACTCCCTCATGTCTCAGCACTCTACCACACATACCAGGCCTAAACTCCTGGTTGTGCTTAGTCTACCATTGTACACTACCTATTGTTAGCCACTAACAGCCTCCATTAATAGCTATTCGACCTCACAGCGAGATTGTCATTGACTCCCTTGTCTATCAACTGTTCATCTCAATCTTTGGGCTCTATCCCCATCTAAAGTTTATTCCTTAAGCCCCTCCCCACCCTGTCTTCTACATATTAATCAACATTTTTCCAAACTACTGAGGAAGGGTCACTGGACTTAAATCTTTAATTTCTCTTCACAGATGCTGCTAGATCTGCTGAACTTTTCCAGAAACCTCTGTTTTTGTTAGATAGAATAAAGCAGTCATGGTGATGACACAGTCGTGTTGTAGCAAATGGAACCCGGTGGACCTTGTTGACTATGAGATTCTTTCTTGTTGTTAACCTGGGCCAAACAGGAAGCCCTGGCTGACCAATGTAAACAGAGGAGTGCCACAGCCAGTGCTACTATGGGGAACAGTTGTTTCTCTGAGCAAGGAGAATTTGCCTTCTGGTTTTCTTGTTTGTTTTCATGTTTTTGATTTCTCTTTCTCTTTTACTAGGAAAAATGATAAAAGATATATAAATAGAGGAGTTTAGGGGGAAAATATCAGAATATTAGAATATAAAAAAAGAGGATTCATTAACAGATGCAGGTAGTGGGCCATAGAGGGGGTCGGTATGGCCGATTGCCTGCCCCTCTTTAGCAGTTACGTTCGGGCCCGGGTGTCCCTGGAGAAGGAGCATGCGGTGTCTGCCAACACCTCGAGGTTTTCAGGGAGGCACCGTGGGGTGTGGAGTGTTCCATTTTCCCCTCCAATTATTACAGCACACCGGTGAACCCCTGTGCTAATTAAACCAAATACCCAGAAAAGGTCACCTCATCTCATAATGTTAAAGTATGAGTGACAGAGAACTCCCAACTTCCACTATTTAAATTTTTAAAAATTAATTTATTCTTTAACTCTAAAAGTGAACATTAAACAACAACTGTTCACATCCCTAAACCTTCTTTCTCTTAAAGGTTTGTTATCTACTTCCAACTCTATCACAATATACTGATCCAATAACCACCCGTATTAAAATTACATCAACTTAATTTTCAAAACCAGACAGCAGTAGTCGTTTCTGGTGTCCTCCTTCTTCTGGCTGTAGGTCTCTCTGGGTCATCTTTGGTATTTTGCTGTAAAGATGCTTTATAGGATAGAGAGTATTTTTCTCGCAGTTCCTCTGGCTATGGCAGTTGGTTGCTCTCTCCCTGGCTAACTCACTGGCTTCTTTATACCCCAGGCATCAGATTCGCTCATTGGTTTGATGTTGGTAAAACCAATAAATTCAAATTCAATTGGGTTTTCATGTCTTGGGGCACAATTTAAACTGACTGGTTAAAATTGAACTGTTGTGAAGATATAGAAACCAAAACTCAGGTATTTGTTTCACAGCCAAATGTTACATATTTTCAATTTTTCAGTCACTCTGAGACTGCCGGTCAATCACATGACTTGTGCTTTCAAGCTCTCAATGCAAAACAGCTTTCACTCTCTTGTAAAGGTTCAGTACACGCCTTCAACTTCAGAACACAATTCTATTTTGATTTATCCCCTCCCCTCCCCCTTACTTTTTCATTCACATGGGCATTGTCCAATTGGTCTCTGCGTGATACTGGTTTCCTGCTCACTTGGGTGTTTCTTTTCTGGTGGCGGAGTGTTAAGAAAGTTATTTGTACATATGATGTTTTCACTGTGTCCCACACTAATATGCACATGGTAGGTATTTGGGAATATAAGCAGTCCTGCTGAAGGCAGTAATTTGGGGGTAAGTGAGAAAAAAAAAGTTTTTTAAAAAGGTATATAACCAGGAGATGAAAATCTAAAAGAAAACAGAGGATTTAGAATCACTTCAGTTAAAAAAAATGTATAAACAGAGGATTTAGAATCTCGGCATTTCTCGACTGACTTTGAGCTGGCTGAGCACAACCAGTATACTATGCACAAATAAATAAAGGGTGACTTGGTGACAGGATACTGGCCTTGCTGCAGTTTTTCAGTATACGTCTTGAAGTTAAATATTGCTCCAAGTTTCCAAATGGTCTGATTTAACATTATACTGTTGCCAGGAGAAGGAATGGAGTGAATGGCTAGGGAACCAAATTTGTGGTCATTCTGACAATGACACTGAGCTGTTCTGCAGCCCACTCTCTGTTATTTCAAATGTGGAGTTCCATTTTCGCTCAGTATGCACTGTATTTGTTTTCAGTAGTTTTATAAATGAGGTTGTTTTACTTCTCCTGCCTCTCTAAGCTTCCAGCTTCAAAATTTTCTGATGAACATGATGATTGGAATCTCAGCCAAAGTGATTCATATATTATATTCATTGCCTAAAGCTTATCGCATTCTGACTTTGACAGTTTACTTAACCTCAAACTGCAGAGCATATATGTCTATTTGATGTGATGTAATGCATTGCAATGGACTATATTTTTCTTTCGTAATCTTAATTGATATAGTAAATGCTTCTGAGATAGCAAGAACATCTATTATGTTTCCAGTGTTTGATTTACAATCAACTCTGTCCAAATAAAGCTCATGTCCTTAAACTGGTGGAATACACATGGCATTGAATTCAGCCAGCAAAACTAACTGGTAAAAAGGAAGGGAATTAAACTGCTCATACACACAAAATCAGCTGTACAATTCATTAAATTTGCTCCCATTACTTTGCTGCTGTGTGCTAAGGTGACTAGTTATTCATCTACATAAAATCAGAGTTTAAAATCATCAAAATTTAGACTTGTTGAATGAATATTTATAGTTATTTCAGTGTCAGGTTTCCTTCTAGAAACAAAACTGGAGATAGGTGATCATGTGAGAGCCTGACATCTGCAGAGAATGGCAAGGTTCAGGATTAGTTTGCCTTCAGTTTAGTCGTAGCTGACATTTCAAAGAGTTGTTGATTTTTCATGTAAGTACTTAGAGAAATATGGCATCTGTTTGCTTATGATACTGTGAAGGCAAGTACTGAGCCAGGTTCTCACCAAGTCATTTTGTGAATCACATTCTCCATGTATATTTAAATTGCCAGTGCAATAGTAAACTGACTGTTAGGGATTGAAGCTCAGTGGACTAGTGTGTTCCACACATGTTGCCATTTAGAATCACAGATGTTATCATGATAAAAGCTGTAACTGCTGCATTTAATTGGATTGTTATGTAGCTTTTAGCTGCCAGATCTTTCAAATCCCGTTGAGTTCCTTATAAATCATCAGCTGTCTGCTTTTCAAAAATATATACCTGACCGGTCTATCTCTTCAGTTCATCTATGTCTGTATCTATGGATGTTCTGTTTCCTGTCTTTGATTATTTCATTGTCTTCTGTTTTGCCCTAATTTTATTTCAAGAATATTTCAGTTTTTTGATGAAAAATTCATAATCCTTATTTAAGCATCTGAAAAAATTATCTTCAAATAAAAATGGCTTGAAACGTATTATGGCTCATCTGGAATGCATGCAATATTCATGTTGCATGGGAAGTTCCAAAAATCTAATCATTGTCATTAATATGCAAATTAGGCCTGCTCAACCACTCAACATAATCACAGCTGATCTTGGACTTCACATCCCATCCACTGGCAAGACCCTTTGCCAAACATTTGCACAAATCTTCCAATGAAAATGTTGCTCACAGATGCCATCAGACCTGCTGAGTTTCACTAGCAAGTTTTGCTTTTGTTCCTTAACTTTTTCTTTGTTTTAATGAAATCACCTCTTAGTTTTCTGAAGTCGACACACACCATTCTTGACCTTACTAGTTCCATTGGAGGAATTGGGCATTTTGGAGACATGGTCATGATATCCTAAGAGTGATCAGTCATGGCAACCCTAGTCCAGAGTGAAGGAAGTTTGAATGGGTAAGTTCAACTTCACACAATAAGTTAAATATGGTTTGAAAGCAGTGAGTAATGATAGAGCTTTATTCATAAAACATAACTGACCATCAAGTTTACCAGTATTGTGGAAGTATACAGAGTTAAACTGCTCTTAAGCATTGAACAGTAGTGATACTCCAATTTGTCTGTGGCAGTTGGTTCCTGTGAAATAATCTTTTCTATTGTCTACTCAGAAGTCTTTACCTCTGCTTTTAAGCTTGAACAGATACCTGTATTCTGATTGAAATCTCAGAACATGGTCCTACCTTTGTGTCCTAAACAGATAACTGAGCTGTTTTAGGAAGCTAAGCCATTTGTTCAAGATTTTGAACTCTCAATATTCTGAACTCTTTCAAAGGTTTGAATATATCCAGCATTATGAATGTTTGGCTATCTTCCAAACCCGTGAGTATGTGAAGCGTCGTAGTACGATTTGATACATTTGTTAGAATCTCACTTTTACATGCTCAGCTAAGATAAAAACCCCACTAATGGATTCATTTTGACAAGTGTGCAGGCAGAATCTGTGAATTTCTTCATTATGCCAGTTTTATGACTATTTAATATGATTGAGTTTGAATGGCTATATTTTATCCTGACCATTTCGCAACCACTTAAAAACACAATAGTTTTCTGGAAGTGGTACTTGACTTCTTCTATTTTAACATTTTCATGAGTATCTCAAGGATGTGTAAGGTATTTTCCATATGGCTTAAAATTTCTGTGTACAGTGGACTTCGAGTGAATGAACATGGAGTGGTGTGGGAGATATGGCAGCATGATGGAAGGGAGAGTGGAGAGGGCAAGAAGGTGGAATTGATGCTGGGAAAATGAGAATTAGAAGGCTTGAAGCCATACAATTGAACTGATATGATATTCCAAGCAATTGAGGCAGAACCTTGAACCTGTCAATTTTGACATCATTTTCCATCTAAGGATTTCTTCCAGAGGTGGTGGCGATGACAGCTTCAGCTCACCTCCACTAGCCATAAAGGTTTGCATCAGGATGTGTGATCATGATATCAGGAAATAGCCCAACTTGTGATTCACACCTTGAAGATGAAAATCCACACTATAATCTCTCATTATCTTAACATTTGGGATGAACATTATGACAATGTCAAGTTACCAACACTCTAATTCTTATTGAATGTTATATTCCTTGCTAATTGTAATATTGGAGAATTCAGGACCCAAAGTGAAACCTGGGCTATTGGATCATACAGTTAATTTTTGTATTTGGTTGTGATGGTGGTTAGTTATTGAACTTATTTACATAGGCTGCAAAACAAAAGGACACACATTTATTGCATAAAATAAAGTAAGCACAAAGCTATACCCTGTATATACATGTGATCAGTAAAATAAAGTTTCAGTGCAGATCCCCAGCAATATCTAGGAACTGACTTGAAAGAACCACTCTGGATACGCTCATACCACATGGCCGTCAGCATTTGGAGATAAAGACTCACTATTACCTCTTGAAGTCTTTAAAATAGGCAATAAGTGATAACTGTGCCTATGGGACTCACTTTTCAAAGTCAAAAAAGTGATGCTGAACAGCTGTATTCTTCACAAAGGTATCCCTGATGCAGTTTGGTATCTCTAGGCTAGTATAATACTGGACAGCCGAGAGACAAGGTTGGGTTGCAAGGGTTACAGAGACCCATTTTCCATTATTCGCCATACTTTCTACCAAGCAAGTTTTCAATTTCCTTCCCTTAATAATGGGCAACATATTGACTCCCCTGTAAATGCATTTCAAGTCTTTCAAAGATTTCCATTTCCAAGACACTTTTCAAATGAAGTACTCAAAAATTGTTCAAGTAGCCTCCTCTTTCCTTAAGCAAATACTTCTGTATAGGAAATTCATGGACTGATCACAAGCACTTTGAAAGATTAGTGCTATACCAATGTTTTTAATAATTTGTCCACTAATGATACCAATAAATATTTCTGTATTTTGTTTTGAAACAACTTCAGTTATTTTCAACTGAGGTGACTCAAGTGGATGGAGTCAACACTGTAATTAAAAATGGCAAATTTTACTTCACAATCCAAGTGGGTAGAAATTTGAAAAGGGAAGCTAATTCAAAACTAATGCAATTTTAGACTTTTTTTGCATTACTTCACTATACGTACTCAAAGCAGAAACTCCAACCCCAGTAATAAAACTTCACTTTTCTGGGAAATGAGTCCCTAGTAACCAATCATTGAGTCAGGTAAATCACATTTTTTGCTGTTTAACATATAAATGCTGTTCTGTGTCAACAGCAGTTTTGGCATTGAATTCAGAGATATCAAATTGTTCTGCACATTTCATATCTAATGTAAACCCATACAAAAGTATGGCTTGTGTCAGAGGTTCCACCATCCAGGACATACAATCACTAAATTTAATGATCCAATTCAGGCTATAATACCAGCAGTTTTTTTTATTTGACTTGTTTGCAGCAATACCAGTGGTATTTTGAGTCATAGCCATTAATAATGTTTGATTGTAAAAGAAAGACTATATGATAACTAGTTTATTCTGCAAGAGTAGCTAGATCTCATATTTATATTTCATAAAAGTGTAATCCAAAGTAACAAAATTAACATGGCCTTTGCTTTTCCTCAAGGCAGGACCTGAGCTTCTGAGCAAATTACAGTTGAATAAAGAAGTTCTTGTTAAAGTTTATGGAAAGTTGGTAATAACTGAACATAAGGGCATCTAAAATACAGTTTTGATTTAAAATAACTGATTTTTTTCAAAAATATTATATTCTTTGCACTTTTTGGTAGTTGCATTGTAGAGGAGTGGTTGGCTGAATGATATCATTGATAGACTATTAATCCAAAAACTCAGCTAATGTTCTGGGGGCACAGGTTCAAATCCCACAATGGCAAATGGTGGAATTTGAATTCAAAAATAATCTAGAATTAAGAATCTTCTGGTGAAAGTGAAACCATTATCGATTATCAGGGAAAAACCCATTTGGTTAACTAAAGACTTGTATCTGGTGACCCTTCTTCAGAAATAATTATAGCTAGGACAGCTATGCAATCAGCTTGAAAGAATGCTTAACTCCGCTTTCTCTCTACAGATGCTGCCAGACCTGCTTAGTTTTCCCAGCAATTTCTATTTTTGTTCATTGTTTTATTCCATTCAGAGGATATTAGAGTCACATAGCTTAATGACCTTATTACATAATGCTTTCTGTGTTTTAAACAATACCTAGGAGACTTAGTATCTCACACCTAGGGTGGCACGGTGGCTCAATGGCTCAATGGTTAGCACTGCTGCTTCATAACACCAGGGTCATAGGTTCAATTCCAGCCTCGGCCAACTGTCTATGTGGAGTTTACACATTCTCCCCATGTCTGCGTGGGTTTCCTCCCACAGTCCAAAGATGTGTAGGTCAGGTGAATTAGCCTTGCTAAGTTGCCCATAGTGTTAGGTGTATTAGTCAGAGGGAAATGTGTCTGGGTGGGTTACTCTTCAGAGGGTCTTGTTGGGCTGAAGGGTCTGTTTCCACACTGCAGGGAATCTATCTAATCACCTTTTTACAGAATTCATTTTCAGAAGCATATTACAGTGTTAGATTAGAGGGGCAAAAATAAAAATGCAAGGGCAAGAAAAAGAAAATAGTTCCCCATTAATAACTTTTACTTGCACATGTGTTGATTCAAAAAGTTCCGGAACACAAAAAAAAAGTTTCATTAACCTCTTTATCTTAGCTTAGCCGGCGAGAGGTCTGGAGTCAATACCAGGGTAACAGTTAAGCTGTCACTTCATGGATTCTTGTCAGACTTCTGTGGGTAGCATAAAAGCAGTACAGTTTATAGCGCTCATATCTCTCAACCCAAACTTTTCACATGAGTCTTAAACAGATAAGCAGTGCAGTTAACAATGATCCGTTGAGTAGAATAAGCAGCCCAAACACCAGCTGCAGCCTTCAGCTTGTGCAGACAGGCACATTTTAAAACTTATGGTACATCGTTGTTTCAGCAAAACCTTTAACTGTTGCTTTCCCCAAACTCTGTCATTCCCTCCTTTTGATAATTTCATGACTACACAGAATATTCTTCAGGCCTATAACTATAGCAATTCGATATCAGTGGCTAAAAGAGTCTTAGTATGAGCAAAGAAAGAACACAAACTTGTCCTGCAGGAGTAACCCATAGCTTGGTTTGAGTACATGGGAGCACCCCATTTGAATCCATAGTTTGTGGTCCTCAGCAGGGGCATTCCCCCCGTGATTGCTGTATCTCACCCAGGTCTGGCATACCCATCCTTAGACTGTTTCTAACCAGGTTTTGCTGGGAACCCACTGGATCCAGATGTAAGGCTGTCTGCTTGGCAGTGGCGTCTACCCGTTCATTGCCTTTATCTATTGCAGGGACGGTGCCGTAAGCAGGTCAATGGGAGGATAATCTAGGATAACATCCCCACTTCTCATCTCTATCAGTGTCATCCCCCTCATCAAACAGGATCGGTATGCCCAACATAGGATCGGGTTCCCGAGTAGAACTTAGATTCTTTTTACATCGCTGTTGCTTTAACGCTTCCTGTTTATCTTTCTCAGCCTTGTTATCTTTACGCTGTTTCTCCTGTTCCCTTTTTCTCCTTCCGTCTACTCATTCGCACTCAACTTTTAACGTCTCTCAGCTTTTGGGAGTTCCATCCGCTGTACATACCTCTATCTGTCTATCACATGCATTATTCGTCCAACTGACCAATAAGGTATCTTTCCATTTACTATTGGTTTTATCCTTCCATTCTTTAATCAATAATTTCCACTTACAACACATTCCAGGTTCCACCCGGGGACCAAATATTCCTCCCTAATTGTTTGTTAAGTTCAGCACTTAATTTCTGTAAATCATTTTCTTGATCAGGTATTCGCGCACACATGCTGTGAAGGGGAGTCCTCTTTCGAGCTGCATCGAGTTATTGTGCTATTATACTTCCTTGCTCTACTATAAACTAATTTCAGCCAGCCATATCAATACTATGGAGTGAGAAATTTACCGAGCCTGCCCTCCTTTTTCTATTATCTCATAATTTCAACCGGCCATATCTGAAGGAGGTAAAAACAATGAGTGCAGATGCTGGAAACCAGATTGTGGATTAGTGATGCTGGAAGAGCACAGCAGTTCAGGAATCCTGATGAAAGGCTTTTGCCCGAAACGTCGATTTCGAAGCTACTTGGATGCTGCCTGAACTGCTGTGCTTTTCCAGCACCACTAATCCATATCTGAAGGAGGCAGCTCTCTCAGCCAAATCCATCAGGTAGTGGCGGCCACTTCCCTGACTGGCGTCCCCAGTGCGGATTCTTTATGACAGGAACAAAACAGAATAGTCAGCCACCCCGCAACAACCTAGAGCAACCTTGTAAAAAAAAACCTTCTTCCCTTATAATATCTTCCCTTATAATTCGCTTCCGAGTGGTTCATTCGATCCCTTCAAGGTACCAGTCTCGATGGTCGAGGGGCAGTTCGTCTGTCCGAACACATGGAGTGGTTCCAGGTAAAATACCTCAGGGCGCTCTACCACTCTATTATGTTCGATTCAAACTCTCGGTCACTTGTTCAGCCCGGAGAAACATTCCCTCTGTTGGGATCCGAGTCATGGCACTAAATGTGGACTTTTAAAGTTCTGGACCACACAAAAGTTTCATTAACATCTTTAGCTTAGCCGGCGAGCAGTCCGGAGTCAACACCAGAGTAACAATTACGTTCTCACTTCATGGACTCTCATTGGACCTCTGTGGATAGCGTAAAAGCAATATCTCTCAACCTATACTTTTCATATAAGTCATAAACAGACAAACAGTGCAGTTAATAATGCTTCATTGAATAGAAGAAGCAGCCAAACTCCAGCTGCAGCCTTCAGCTTGTGCGGATAGACACACATTTTAAAATTTACGGTACATTGTTGTTTCAGCAAAAAATTAACTATTGCTTTCCCAATACTGTATCACGCGAAACAGGACTACTTATGTTATTGTACTTAATTCATTGATGTGAGACCCCAATCTTGGGTGTAATGAAATATGAAGTTCCACCCTTCTCTGGTTTGCAAATGTACTTAAGATCAGATCTCCCAGAACTTACTTTTCCCATGTTACGTCTAGTCTTCGGATGTGTTTTATGATATGTATATATTGTACATGTTGTATGATGAATGTTTTGGTCGCTCTATTACATCACTTGGTTCTTGAGACTGTTAAGGTCCATGTTAACAATGACTTGCTCATTAATTTTGGCTTTTTCTGTCAATCTAAGTAGTGTCTTGATACTTTTGACCTTAGCCATATGTTAAAAGCATCATTCATTTCATATCAAGTGATGCCATTATCTTGAATTCATATTTTACCCATTAGCTTAATACTTATGCTATTTTTGAAAGAAAATGTAGTTGTCAAGTTACTACCTTTAAAATTCAGTTAGCTAAGACTCTCACAAGTGGTGGAATGTTGCTATTACTGAGAACACCAAAAAAAAGAAGCAGCAATAGGCCATTTGACTACTGGAGCCTTCTCTGCTACTTTGCAAGATTTTGGCAGATTTTTATTTACCTCAGTGCAATTTTTCTCCACTTATATGGCTAGGCGAATTCAGTTTCTAGTTAATGATAACTTTTAGGATATTGTAAATAGAGGATTCATTGTTGGTCATGCCACTGAATATCAAAAAGACAACATATTCTTTCTTGCTGGATGTGCTCATTGCTCAGCTACTATGGGTCGTTTGGGAGTTTGCTGGGTGTACGTGAGATGCCCTTTGGAGAGCCGGTGCAGGCTCAATGGGCTGAATGGCACCTATCGGCACTATCAGCTTCAAGGCTTAAGTGGCATGAATATAATACTTACCATTTGTTAGCCCAAACTGGATTTTTATACGCCTTGCTGCATTGGGATGTGAACTGCTTTGATAATGGAAGAGGTGTGAATGGTGCTGAACGTGGTACAAACCCCAATGTACATCCCCATTTTTGACATTATGATTAAGGGCAGGTCCTTGATGAAGCAGCAAAAGATGGTGAGGCCTAGGAATTACACAAAAGAACTCCTGCTATGATGTCTTAGAGCTGTAATAACTGACCTTCAACAACCTCTACCACATTCTTTTGAGAAAGTGATGACTGCAGATGCTGGAGATCAGAGTCAAAGTGTGTGGCGCTGGAAAAACACAGCAGGTCAGGCAGCATCCAGGGAGCAGGAAAGTCGATGCTTCGGACATAAGCTGTTCATCAGGAAAGTGGGCTGCACAAGAAGGACGTGGAGAAAGTGAGGACTGCAGATGCTGGAGATCAGAGCTGAAAATGTGTTGCTGGAAAAGCGCAGCAGGTCAGGCAGCATCCAAGGAACAGGAGAATCGACGTTTCGGGCATCAGCCCTTCCTGAAGCCCTGCCTGACCTGCTGCGCTTTTCCAGCAACACATTTTCTGCACAAGAAGGACTCCAACCAGCGGAAAGTTTTCCCCTAATTTCCATTGATTCTAATTTTGCTAGGACTACTTGATGGTACGCTCAGTTAAATGTAACCTTGATGTCAAGGGCACTTAATAGGAATTTCAGGAATTTAGCTCTTCTGTTCATTTTTGAACCAATACTATCAAGAGGTCAGGAGCTCAGTGGCCTTGGTGGAACCCAAATGAGTGTGTCAATGATTTCTGTCCTGGTTGTATGATGAAATTATCTTTTTGTTCAAGCCTGTGTTCAAACATGAGAAATATTTCATTCCATTAGTCTATCAATTCAATACCTTTATACCTTTTATTTGACAATGCTTAATACAGTTGTTACGACATGGTGGATAAGTAAACTGAACACCCAGAGAAGCTCACCTCACCTCATAATCTGTTAAAATATGAGGAACAAAAAAAGTCTCAAATTCTACTATTTAACGAAAATGCCATTGATTTATTCTTTAACTCTAAAAGTGAATATTAAACAACGACTATTCACAACTCTAAGCCCACTTTCTCTTGATTGTTTATTACCTGCCTCCAACACTGTAACAATATGCTGTTCCAATAAGATACTTACTAAAATTAGATCACCGTAATTTCAAAACCACACAATGGTGGTTGTCTTCGGTGTCTTTCTTCTACTGGCTAAAGATCTCCTTGGTTTGTCATTTCTCTTTTTACTGCTAATGTGTTTCATATAAAAAAGTACCTTTGATAGAGTGTTTCTGAATTTCTTGGTTTTCTCTTGATGGCAGTTGCTCTCTCTCCAGTTTTCAAAATGTCTGCATTGTTATATCACCAACATTAGATCTTCTCATTGATTCGTCGTTGGCAAAACAATAAATTCAAACTCAATTGGATTTTAGTATTCTGAGCATAATTTAAACTGATTGGTTAAGTTTGAGTTGTCAAGAAAACAGCCAACTCAGGTATTCATTTCACAGCCAAACGTTGCATATTTCCAGTTTTCCAATACACTCTGAGCCTGTCATCTAGTCATATTACAGGTGCTTGTAATCCCTAAGTTCTGAACAGCATTCACTCTCTCTTAAAGGTACAGTTCACATCTTCAACTTCATAACACTATCTGTGTTTTAAACAAGACTTTGTAGTAATTTTAAAAAAAAATCAACACAGGATGTAATTTGTTTCTCCTTTAACTTCTGCAGAGCAGTAAATGTTTTGTTATTGTGTTTAGAACATGGAACATAGAACAGGACAGCACAGGAACAGGCCATTCAGCCCAGGATGTTGTGCCAAACATGATGCCAAATTAAACTAATCCGTTCTGCCTGCCCATGCTCCATATACCTCCATTCTTTGCATATTCATGTGCTTTTCTAAAACTCCCTTAAATGTCCCTATTATACCTGTCTCCACCACTTCGCCTTGCAGCGCATTCCAGGAACCCACCATTCTCTGTGTAAAAATTATCTCCTTTGACCTTTCCTCCTCTTAGTTTAAATGCATGCTGTCAAGTATTAGGCATTCCAAAGTTAAAAATCACACAACACCAGGTTATAGTCCAACAGGTTTTATTGGAATCACTAGCTTTCGGAGCTCTGCTTCATGAACCACCTGAAGAAGGAGCAGCGCTCCAAAAGCTAGTGCTTCCAATTAAACCTGTTGGACTATAACCCGGTGTTGTGTGATTTTTAACTTTGTACATCCCAGTCCAACATCGGCATCTCCAAATCATGACTAGGCATTTCAACTCTGGGAAGAAGGTTTTGACTGTCACCTCTATCAATGCCCCTCGTAATTTTATAAACTTCTTTCCTTAGCCTCCAGAGAAAACAACCCCAGTTTGTCCAGTTTCTTCTTATACCTTATATTCTCTAATCCAAGCAGCATCTTTATAAACCTCTTCTGCACTGTCTTCAAAGCCTCCACGTTCTTCCTGTAATGTGGCAACCAGAATCTAACACAATACTCTAAGAAACCTAACCAAAGTTCTTTTAAACTGCAATGTCACTTCTAGACTTTTGTACTCAATGCCCAACCACTAAAGGCAAGCATGCCATATGCCTTCTTTACCACTCTATCTACTTGTGCAGCCACTTTTAGGGAGCTTTGGACTATGTCCCCAAGAACCGTCTGTACGTCAGTGCTATTAAGGGTCCTGTCATTAACTATGTACTTTCACTTAACATTTGATCTCCCAAAGTGCAGTACCTCATACTAGCCCAGATTAATGTCCATAAGGATGGTCACCAACTTTTACAGATGCACCATTGAAAGCATACTGTCCTGGTGCATAACGGCCTGGTATGGCAACTGCTCTGCCCTGGTCTCTAAGAAGCTACAGAAAGTTGTGTGCACAGCTGCGATCATCACATAAGCCAACCTTCCTTCCATGAACTATATTTACATGGTTTATTGTTGTAGAAAGGCTACCAATGTCATCACACCCTGGTAATGCTTTTGTATAACCTTTTCTGTCAGGCAGAAGATACAAAAGCTTGAATGTGCACCAGCAGGTTCAGGAAGAGCTTCTTCCCAGCCGTTATTAGACTTCTTTAGCTTTTAATAATGCTGATCTTGCTAATGTTGATTTTGCCTAGTGCATGCCCTGTGTGATGTAACCAGTATGCCTCTGTATAAGCTGTTTTTTTTCACTGTATCATCTGTATGTCCTTGCTTACTATGATCAGCCTGTACTGCTTATAAACAAAGCTATTCATTTAGGAACACATTTAAGACATTAAATAAATCAAATCAAATCAAATAAATTCCATCTGCCTTTTCTCCAGCCATATCCGCAAATGATTTTTTTATGCCAGTGTATCCTTTGACAATCTTCTACACTGTCCACAAACTTACTAACCCACCCATCTATATTTTCATCCAAGCCAGTTATGGCACTTCACTGGTCACAGGCCTCCAGTCTGAAAAGCAACCCTCCATACCACCCTCTGTCTTCTACCTTTGAGCCAGTTCTGTATCGAAATGGTTAGTTCTCCCTATATACTTTGAGATCTAATCTTGCTAACTGGTCTCACATGGGAAACTTATTGAACACTTTACTGAAGAAGAAGAAGAACAAAGGATATGTCAGGTATAGATAGGAGAGATCAGAGAATTCTTAGATGAGTATGAAGGCAGTAGGAGTATATTTAAGAGAGAAATCAGGAGAGCAAAAAGGGGACATGAGATAGCTTTGGCAAATAGGGTTAAGGAGAATCCAAAGGGATTTTATCAATACATTAGGAACAAAAAGAGTAACTAGGGAGAGAACAGGGCCCCTCAAAGATCAGCAAGGCGGCCTATGTGTGGAGCAGCAGGAGTTGGGGAGATACTAAATGAGTATTTTGCATCTGTGCTTGCTGTGGCTAAGGCCGTGGAAGATAAAGAATGTGGGGAAATAGATGGCGACATCTTGAAAAATGTCCATATTACAGAGAAGGCTATCTTGAAATGCATAAAAGAGGATAAATCCCCAGGATGTGAGAACTCTGTGGGAAGCTAGGGAAGGGATTGCTGGGCTACTGCTGAGATATTTATATCATTGATAGTCACAGGTGCCAGAAGACTGGAGGTTGGCTAACGTGGTGCCACTATGTAAGAAAGGTGGTAAGAAAAAGCCAGGAAACTATAGGCTGGTGAGTCTGACATCGGTGGTGGGCATGTTGTTGGAGGGAATCCTGAGGGACAGGATTTACATATATTTGGAGAGGCAAAGACAGATTAGGGATAGTTAGCATGGCTTTGTGCATGGGAAATCATGTCTCACGAACTTGATTGAGTTTTTTGAAGAAGTAACAAAGAGGATTGATGAAGGCAGAGCAGTGGACATAATGTTTATTTTGGTTCTGATTTGGATGTTGTTCAGACATTTACCTGTTCCATATGAGATGTAGGTGGACGTTCTCAGATGTGCACTCTCCACGGGCACAGGATACTGGCCTATGAGTTCTCTTACTCTCAATTTAGACTCTTTTGCTGTCTCAAGTTCCAATACCGGCAGCAACTACAATGACCTGCTGGCTGGTTCCTGAAGAAAATTTTAACCATTTGTCCAAAGCTTGGCTTTGTTTGCAAGTTTTATTGTGAGCTGACCTAAAGTCTCTCTGTCCTGAGTTAGGCTATGCTTTTGCCCTCATTCAAGTGGTGTTCCCCAAGCTCAGTCAAACCGGCGAAGGTGTCCACTTCTATCGGAATACCCTCCAACTTATATGCTCCACTGAATACATTTTCCAATGATAAAGCCAGTTGTGGTCCCTGTTTAAAGTCCAATTGAAGAATTGCTTGTTGATTTTCATCTGCCCCAATGTCATCAGCCTGTAAAATAAATACATTCTGTCTTCATACTGGGCACTCTCCTTATCGGCTGGATCAAATGAATCAACCTTCCTAACTAATAGTATGATGCCAGAAATGCTTAGCCCCAAATCAAAGATGATTGTTGTGAACAAATTTCTTCAGGAGTGTGCTTTTCTTTCATCGCCACTGAAATAACTCTGCAGAGACTGGTATCCTGTCACCAAGTCAACCTCTTTTTACATGTGGAGAGTCCTTGACACTGATCGATCTTCCATAGAGCCAGATCTCAGAGTGAACAGGATGTCTGACACTCCTGTTCTTATCGGCCAGGTTCTGATTGGACTAGAATACCAGCTCCAATCATGTAACACATATTCAATGACGTTCACCTGGCTGACCTCAACAATCATTGCATCCGTCTGTCTCTGTGTCCAAGGACATAAGCTAGTTTTTTTTTGGAACTCCTCCTGGGGCATTCTAGCTCCAGGTCAGGTTCTTCCAATTCTACTTCTGATGTGGACAACATGTCAAGCATAGTAGCTCACCTCTTGCACCCAGAATGCCTGGGAAGCAATTGCTCCTCGGATGCTGCCTGAACTGCTGTGCTCTTCCAGCTCCACTAATCCAAAATCTGATTTCCAGCATCTGCAGTCATTGTTTTTACCTAATTCATTTTCTTCTCCAGGAGGCAAAGGCATCGAGGTAGAGACATCTCAGTTCATGCTTGACAGAGAGGGAGAACCCATGGGTACCAGAACAGTTGGACAGGCTGTCAAGAGCCGAACAAGTTTTGTTCCGACACCATTCACAAGTTTTCATATGGTCCACATGCTTGTTCAGTACTATCGCACTTACCCACACTGTTTACATCATTGAACTGAACCTCACATCAATCATGCCTCTAACTCATGCAGGACCATTCCGCTGGTTCCTACACCAAATTTTGTCCCCTGAAGCAAACTGTCTACCTCGCTTACCAAAGTCTTACGTCTGGCATTGGCGTTCCTGATGTTGTTTCACCATTCCCCCCAATGTCCAGGAAGATCAGATTTAATCTGGTGCGGAATCTTCTCCCCATTAGCAACTCGCTGGATCTATCCCTGAAATTGCATGAGGGGTGGTTATATAGTAATTTAGGAATTGGGACAGGGCTGAGCAATGAAGGCAAGCATGCCAAATGCCTTTTTCAACACTCTGTTTATATGTAATGCAAACTATGTGAACCATTTTATTTAATCTATGTTTTGCAAAGGAAATATTTTTGATGAGTTACAAAATATTTCTTTAAGTATCTGCCACTGCTTCTCCACTATCTTATCTTTTAACCTACTTCGCCTTTCCACTTTCGGCCCTCATATTCTTCTAAATGTTTTGCATTTAAGTCATGGGTTTCAGGTCCACATTTCTCACAATAAAGCTGGATCTGAAATCTTATCATGTTATTATCACTCCTTCATTCTCAGGTTGGCCAATTGTGAATACTCAGGTATTGCAAGAATCAGTGTTTGGGTCCCAACTGTTCACGATCAATAACAATGAATGATTTGGATGTGAGGACCAAATGTAGTATTTCCAACTTTGCAGTAACACAAAATTAGATGAGAATATGTGTCAAAAGCAGACATTGCTGGAAAATCTCAGCAGGTCTCGCAACATCTATGGAGAGAAATCAGAGTTGATATTTCAGGTCAAGTGACCTTCCCTTAGTGTGGCATGTGTATTGTGAGCAAAATGTAAAGAAGATGCAAGAAAATTTGGATGTGCTGGGTGAATGGGCATGGCAAGAGTACGGCAGGTGGAACATATGTGGATAACTGTGAGGTTACCAATGATGGTAGGAGGAAAGGAAAGGCAGAATATTAAGAGAATGGAAAGTGTTGATGTTCAAAGTATCCTTATTGATAATTCATTAAAAGCTAACATATGTGCATAACAAGCAATTAGATTGGTAAATTAGTGTTGATCTTTAACACAAGAGGATTTGAATACAGGACAAAAAATGTGTTGCTTCAATTATACAGAACTTTTGTGAGATGCCACATGGAACAGGGTGCACAGCTTTAGTCGTCTTATCCAAGAAAGAATGTTCAAGGTGAATAGCGGCTTACATTTAAAAAAAAACAACTCTACTTTACGCACCACTTACAATTTGCTCTCCTTTATATTGGTAACATCAACCGGCAACATCCGTGCTGTCTGTAAGAATGACCTCGAGCTTCCAGTTGCATGCCATTCCAATAAACCATTTTGCTTCCATGATAACATTTCTGTATTGAGTGAGCTTCAGTGTTCCAGTAAAGCTCAATGTAATCTGGAGGAACAGGACTTCATTTTCTACTGAGACACTTCACAAGTGTCAGGACTCAACACTGAGTGCAAACATTTCAGAGCACGTGATCTATATGGACTTCAGTAAGGCGTTCAACAAGGTTCCCCATGGGGACATTGGTTACCAGGGAATACAGGGAGAACTAGCCATTTGGATACAGAACTGGCTCAAAGGTAGAAGACAGAGGGTGGTGCTGGAAGGTTGTTTTTCAGAATGGAGGCTGTGACTAGGGGAGTGCTACAAGGATCAATGCTGGGTCCACTACTTTTATCATTTATATAAATGATTTGGATGTAAGCATAAGAGGTACAGTTAGTAAGTTTGCAGATGACACCAAAATTGGAGGTGTCGTGGACAGCGAAGAAGGTTATCTCAGATTACAATGAATCTTGACCAGATGGGCCAAGGGGCTGAGAAGTGGCAGATGGAGTTTATTTTAGATAAATGTGAGGTGCTGCATTTTGGGAAAGCAAATCTTAGCAGGACTTCTACACTTAATAGTAAGGTCCTAGGGAGTGTAGCTGAACAAAAAGACCTTGGAGTGCAGGTTCATAGCTCCTTGAAAGTGGAGTCACAGGTAGATAGGATTGTGAAGAAGGTGTTTGGTATGCTTTCCTTTATCAGTTGTTGAGTACAGGTGTTCAGGACATTGGTTAGGCCACTGTTGGAATATTGTATGCAATTCTGATCTCCTTCCAATTGGAAAGATGTTGTGAAACTTGAAAGGGTTCGGAAAAGATTTACAAGGATGCTGCCAGATTTGGAGGATTTGAGCTATAGGGAGAGGTTGAATACTCTAGGGCAGTGCTCCCTGGAGCATCGCAGGCTGACGGGTGACCATATAGAGGTTTATAAAATCATGAGGGGCATGGATTGGATAAATAAACAATGTCTTTTCCCTAAGTTGGGGGAGTCCAGAACTAGAGAGTATGGGTTTGGGATGAGAGGGGAAAGATATAAAAGAGACCTAAGGGGAAACGTTTTGACACAGAGGTTGGTACATTTATGGAATGAGCTGCCAGAGGGAGTGGTGGAGTCTCGTACAATTGCAACATTTAAAAGGCATTTGGATGGATATATGAATAGGAAGGGTTTGGAAGGATATGGGCCGGGTGCTGGCAGGTGGGACTAGATTGGGTTTGGATACTGGTCGGCATGTACAAGTTGGACCGAAGAGTCTGTTTCCATGCTGTACATCTCTATAACTCTATGACCACTGCTCTCCATTTTGATTACCCTTCCCTCCCAACATATTGTTTTGTCTGTTTGCTTTGTTGCAGGCACAGCTGACCAATTTTCTCATATGAAACCAGCCATTAATTATTATGATCAGCAGTCTCTCTATCAACTGCTCTTAGCATCCTCACTATCTTTTCCTCTTCCCCTTTGCCAACAAGATGAAAAACATTATTTTTCAGCTCCCTCTAATTCCAAATTAGAATCTTCAGACTTAAACCATTAACTGTATTTCTCCCGTCACAGATACTGCCAGACCTATTGAGACTCTCCAGCATTTTCTGCTTTTACTTCAAATAAAGTTTCCACAGGGGAGTGCAGCAATGGTTCATCAGATAAATTCCTGGGATTGTAGGAATGTCCTATAAAATGATATTGAGGAGACTGTGTCCTTATAATTTAGAAAAATAAGAGATGATCAAACCAAAAATTGCAAAATTTAAACAGGATGAGACAGGTGGATACAGAAAACATGTTGCCTTGGCTGGGGGCCTAGACAAGGGACACAGCCTCAGACTAAGGGACATACTAAGACTAAGAATTTCTTTGTGGAAGATAGTAAATGTTTGGAACCTTGATCTGGAGATTTATGTATACCAGTAGTATAAAGAGACATGGGGAAAGTGTTGGATAAAAGGTGTTGAAGTGCTTGATCAACCATGGTCTAGACTAGTGGGACAGACCCAAGGGATCTCAAGCTTCTATCACCCAGTTACTACTTTACACTGAGGTCCTTTATTAATTTTAATTTATTACACATTGCCAAGTCTAAAACTATATTTTTCCCTGTTGATTCCAGAATATACTGTTTGAGGAAATTGCCCAAAATATACTTTACAAATACATGCTTATTGCTATCTTTTCCATTATGATTCAACCAATCTATACGTAAATTACAAACCTGATGAGTATTGCACTGCCTATCTCACAAGTCTTTTTTTTCCCACTTTTTTGAAAAAAAATCATCCATGGGCATCGCTGGATGGTCAGCATTTATTGCCTGCCCCTAGCTGCCCTTGAATTGAGTGGCTTGCAGAGGGTAGTTGAGAATCAACCACATTACTGTGGGTCTGGAGTTACATATGGCCAGACTGGTTGAGGATGGCATATTTCTTTTCCTGAAGGATCTCAGTGAGCCAGATTGTTTTTTACAACAATCAGGAAACGAGATTCTCCAGAACATTAACTGACTTTCCAGAATAATAGTCTAGTGATAAAGCCACAAGGTCATCACCTACCTCATGATTCATACCCTATCCGACAGTGTAGCTTTTTGGGTATATATAAACAACTCCTACCGCTGACTTCTACAATTTCATCATCTAATTAAGATCATTTATCCTTACTGAATTTATCTGATCCTTGATGAACAACCAAGTATCGCGAGAACAGCTTTGTCATTTTGTGCATGTCTGTGTAATGACGATCATATATCCACTTATTTCTATTTCTAAATTGCTTGAGAACTCCTATATTTGTACACTATATCCTTTCTTGTGGTCACCATTGCCTACATTGTTACACTGAGACAATCCTTTTCCCCAGCCTCAATCATACCACAAATGAGCATATCCATCCCAGCATGATTCATGTGAAGGTTATTCAAATGGCTACAGATTCCTCCTTCCCCAGTGCAGGTACCAATGTCCCATCAATCAAATGTGGGAAGCGGACCTGCATATTATGGGATGACTCAAGCGATGGAATAAGAATAGGGATGTAGAATTAATTGGGTGGCATTTTCAGACCCGGAACAGGAACAATATAATAAATATCTCCTCTTCAAACTGAAAAAAAAGACTTTGGTACCCTACTAAATTCCGTTCCTAAATCAGAATCCAAAAGGCTTAAATCAAAAGCAATAACATTCGCTGTAAGCAGGTAATCCGTCCAGTAGCAAATTAAGAATGTGAACTTAGTTTAAAAAAACTGGAAGAATAAAATTATAAAATTGACAATGAAGCAGTCAGATTGTCATCAATTTATTTTCTTCTATATGAAACTAATCGCCACTATTTCTGTCAGCTGCTAATTTGATACTATTTTTAAAGTCTTGCATTTATATAGTGTGTTCTATAACTTCAAGATGTCTAAAACTGCTAAAAGTCAATCAAGTACAAATACATCCACTGATGTAATGTGTGAAGCATGGTGAGAATTTGTAAACAAAGTGTTACACCAGTAACGCTTAGACACTTTCAGGTGCTGGTTGAGGAATAAACATTGGGGAAAAAATGTTGCTCCTATTCATTGGCACAATGTTATGTGATCTTTAACATACACCTGATAGTGCATATCGAGCCTCAGTTTAATATCATATTTGAAAGGCGATACTTCTGTCTGTGTAGTGCTCGATCAGTAGATTCCATACAGTGTGAAACAGTCCCTTTGGCCCAACAAGTTCACACCGATCCTCCGAAGAGTAACCCACCCAGCTCCATTCCTCTTTCCTATATTTCGGGGTGACTAATGCACCTAACCTGCACATTTTTGGATCGTGGGAGGAAACCGGATAGGAAGCCCCCACAAACATGGATAGAACATGCAAACTCCACACAGTCAGTCACTCGAGGCAGGAATCGAACCCAGGTCCCTGGTGCTGTGAGGCAGCAGTGTTAACCACTGGGCCACTGGGCCACCGTGCTGCCTGAGTAGTAGACTGATGTGTTGACCTAGATTTTAACTGAGACTTCAACTCGTAATCTTCATAATCAGAGATTTGCATGCTCCAACTGATCCGTGGCTAACACTATCTAGAAAATATTAACTTATGAGATATCAAAAACAAGTAAAGACACTGGATAATGAGAAGGTTAACAACACTCCAGCATCAGCATTATTGTATCTCAGAACCAGTCTCCTTCGTCCAGTTGTTCTGTATAACCACAACACTGACATAACTACCACAGTGGCCCAGGTATGCCCTGTACATTAAATGCAGGACAAATCAAACTCAGTCAAGATTTGCCCAGCCTGGGTACTCTTAATCATCAGCAAAATGATCGAAGATACCCTTAACAGTTTTAACAAGCAGCAATTATACAAACAAAAATTTGCTCCTTGATATTCAATTTTGGTTCTATCAGAGCCATTCATTACTGAGCTTATTATAGCATTTTTCCAAACATGGATAAAATGAGCTAAGGTATGATATGACCAAGTGTGGAATCAAGGAATCCTTCGCAAAACAGAAGGGAATGTTAGGGACAGAACTTCTCCAGTGACAGAACTTCTCCAGTGACAGAAAACTTGAATGTCTTTTTTAGAAAATAAAGTATTCACATTTTCATTACCAATAGCCAAAATTTCATTACACCACAACATCTGAAGAACAAATGAAACTCATCAACTCTGCCCAATATTTTCAAAAGTATTTCCATTGTAACAGTTTACTTACCCATCTATACCTCTTTAAAACTGCACATTCTGCAGACTAGACCCAAGCTTAAAAGTAAAGCCATTGTGCCTAGTTTCAACAGAGTATTGTTTAAAATTATTCAGGTGACAAATCACTAATTATCATCATAAAAAAATGACATATTGGGTGGATTCTATTTTGTGTTTGTCTTCCGCATTTATAGAAGAAATAATTTGTCCTATTCTCTCCCTTCACACACTGGGCAACATTGCCTAGCTGACAGAATGGCAAGAATCTTTTCTCAGATGACTTGAAATTCAAAACCAAAGCTGGCTTTCTGTTTAGTCATTTCCTTTCCTTCTCTCCCGAGATTTTGTACGTGCCACCTGTTCAGTGACACTTTGATGTCATGATAAAGACGAGCAAAGCACATCTTTCTTAGCATGATTGTTCCAGTTATCCTCCAATTTATGGATAAAATCCCCACCTTTTTTTTTGGCTACAATGTATTTGCTCTTCATCACTGCCCTCATCACTACTTTTAACTTCTATCTTCACCATTTTAAGTCAACTTGCCTCTTTGATTTCCAACTTCCAAAGTTCAAAAAGTCTCTACTTCTCCCCTTCTTCCGCTTTTGATCATGACTCAAACTGTTTCATTTCTTTTTCATATTCAAACAGTTTTAATTCTTTTGCTCTTTATTTTGCTGCAATTATCTTTCTCTCTTTTGCTTTTGTCTCTTTCTTTTTTCTTTTAATCCTGCCTTTTTCCCTTGTCATTGCATCTAAATCAAGCTGCTTCATTTGCAATTGAATTTTAGCCATCTCCAACGTTCATGATTGTATTCCTCCGTAATTGTAAATGCAGAGTTATTGCTGCAATTATCTCCCTTTCCGCACAAACATAGTTAACCTCAAGTTACGTCTTTTCAGTGAAAACAATTTGAGTTTATCCAATCTCTCCCCATAACTAAAAGCCCCAGTCCAGGGAACATCCTGATAAACTTTCTTTGCACCCTCTCCAAAGCATCCACATCGTTCTAGTCACGTGAAAAGAACTGCATGCAATATCTCAAATGTGGCCTAAAGTTTCAATGGACGTAGGTTAGATGGGCTTCAGATTGGAATGACAGGTCAGCGCAACATCAAGGGCCAAAGGGCCTGTACTGCGCTGTAATGTTCTATGTTCTATGTTTCATACAGTTGTAGCATATCTTGTCATTTTATAATGTAATCTACTTTATTTAGAGGACCAAGTTCACTGCCTTACCATAACTGATAAACAGCATATGATAAAGAGCATGCACTGAGCAGAGGATACAATGGGAACTTGAGGGAAAATACTCCAGTTATTAATCCTTTTGTATAAGTATCATTGACCATCAAGGACATGGATGCTTACTGATAGATAATGTTTATCACAACAGTTATTCTTGATCGATTTAGTTGACTAAGACCAGAAATGCACACATTTATCTACTATGGTCAATCTATATGGTGGTATATAATTATGAATTAAGTTAGATAATATTATGCTATACAAATAACACATAAGTGGCATGGTAGCACAGTGGTTAGCACTGCTGTCTCACAGAGCCAGAGACCCGGGTTCAATTCCCGCTTCAGGCAACTGTCTGTGTGGAGTTTGCACATTCCCCCAGTGTCTGCATGGGTTTCCTCCGGGTGCTCTGGTTTCCTCCACGGTCCAAAAACGTGAAGGTTAGGTGAATTGGCCATGCTAAATTGCCCGTAGTGTTAGGTGAAGGGGGTAAATATAGGGGAATGGGTCTGGGTGGGTTGCTCTTCAGAGGGTCGGTGTGGACTTGTTGGGCCGAAGGGCCTGTTTCCACACTAAGTAATCTAAAAAAAAGTAAATTAATTCTGTCAATCTAATCTTAGGGTAATGTTGGAAGTTACGCATCATTTTATTTTTGAAAATGTATGGCATCCTTCTGGACCCAGCAACATTCAAAACAATGACAATGTAGCTCAAGTCAGGATGATGCTAGGGTTTGAGGGGAACTTGTGGCACCTGCATGGTGTTGTTCTTCTGGGTAGGACAACTGTGAGATTGGATTGTGGTGCTGAAGGAGTGTTGTTAAATTTCTATTGTTCCATAAATCAAGATAGTTGGTGAGAGTGACCATTGTATATAAGGTTTAAACTAGGACTTGAAAAGAGCAAGGAACAATCTGATACAATACTTCTAACTTAGAAAGGGGTAGACTTTAATGTGACATGAAGGGGTCTGGCCAGGGTAAAAAAAAAGCCACAGACTGACAGAAATAGAAGCAACAAAATGAGTGACTTTCAAGAGATGTTTCAGATACAGGCTTGGTATATTCCAACAATGGCAAAAGGTATAGGAGCCAAAAGTCTGGCTCCTGGGTTGATGTCAGATACAGAGCTTATGATGAAATAAGAAACAAAAAGTGATGGATGCGTATCATGTGTATTCTTCACATGAAAACCAAGCCAAAAACAATAGGTTAAGTGGGAGATGAAGAAGAAAGCAGACGGGTATAGATTCAGTACGAGAATAGAAATGGCTGTTAACATAAAAGGGAACCAAAAAAAAGTCTACGAATATGTCAACAGCAAACATGTATTAAACAGTGGTGTGCTTTGTTAGTGTCAAAGAAGGCAGAATATATGATTTCTTTACATCATTACTTCGAAAGAAAAAGGAATCTGACAAAACCAGAAGTGGTGAAAGTACAGGCAATGGATAGTGTGAAAGGGAGGAGTTATTAGAGTGGTTTTCATCTTAGGTTGTTGAATGTAGTGGGTAGGAAACAGCAGAAGGATTTGTCTGAACTTTTCAAGCTTTTCAAGATATGGATGAGGTGCCAATGGTTGGAGTGACAAATATGACATCCTTATTCAAGAAGGGATGCAAGGCCAGTTTTAGCAATTACCAGCCAGTTAGTCTCATATGAGTAGTGGATAAGAGTACAGACAGAGAAAACAAAAATCAACAGGCACTTGGAGAGTTTTAAGTTAATAAATAGCAAATAGCATGGGGTTGTCACTGGCAGGTTTTATCTCACTGATAATTTCAATGTTTTGATAAACTAATAGGAAAGTTAATGAAGGAAATGCAGTACTTCAGATCTTTCTAACTTATTCCCATTGTGATCCCATTATAGGAAGGATGTGGAAGCTTTAGAGAGGGTGCAGAGGAGATTTACCAGGATGCTGCCTGGATTGGAGGGCATGTTTTCTGAAGAAAGGTTGAGGAAGCGAAGGCTTTTGTCATTGGAGCAAAGATGGACGAGTGATAACTTGATAGAGGTGTGCAAGCTGATGAGGTATACATAGAGCAAATAGTCAGATACTTTTTCCCAGAACAGAAATGGCTATCACAAGGGGCATAATTTTAAGGTGATTAGAGGAAGGTTTAAGGGCGATGTCAGAGGTCAGTTCTTTACACAGAGAGTGGTGGGTGTGTGGAATGCCCTGCCAGCAGTGGTAGTGGAGTCAGATACATTTAAGCGACTGCTGCACAAGCACCTGGATGGCAGTAAATTGAAGGATGTCTAGGTTAGGTTGATCTTAGAGTAGGATAAAAGGTCAGTACAACATTAAGGGCCAGAGGGTCTGTGCAGTGCTGTACTATTCTATGTTCTATTTCAATGCTTGGAAATTGTGCAACGTCTTAATGAATGAGGATGGGGTTTAGTGTGTGAAGCAGAAGGCAGAACAATAGGCTAGTGATTGGCCATTGCTATAACAAGGCTAACGATTCCATTCAAGATTCCAATCCCCACATTTATTTTGCATAATAATCTTTTCTTTTATTGTTTAAACCAAATTTGCAGCATTGGATGCTCGTTCTCCGCAATGTCATAGGCAATCAATAAATTCAAAAGGTGCTAGATAATTTGCCTTGACACTTTTCTTCAACATTAAAAATAGCTTTTACTCTTTGCAATTTTTTGAATATTTCTCTGGCTTTTTTTTCCCCCATTAATCTCGTTGTACGTTATTTTCGTTTGGCAACAAGAAACTCTAAAAAGCTGCTATTAGCTCTGTTTTTATGGGTTTTTTGGCCATCGAGCTCTCTCACTCTCCTCCTGAGTTTCTTGCTTCCATCTGTCAGAAGGATTCCAATGATCAAATGGCTTTGCCACTTCAGCAAAGAGGAGTCATACTGGAGTTCTCTCTATTTCTCTCGCGAGGCCTGTTGAGATGTTCCAGCACTTTTTATTTCTGATTGCATTTGTATTGATTATGTCTTTGAGATGTCCAAAAATGCTTTGCAATTAATGTAATACTGCTCAAAGAAAAATAACACTATTCTGAAGAAGGGTCATGGGACCCAAAACATTAACTATGATTTCTCTCCACGGATGCACCCAGACCTGCTGAGATTTTTCAACAATTTCTGTTTTTGTTTTTGTTTCTGATTTCCATCATCTGCTGTCCTTTTAGTTTTACAGAAGTAAAATTGGGCTTTTTTTAAGCAAAAATGGTACACAAGGTACCTCAGTTTTGTTTTTCTGACTGGTTTATCAAGCATACTGTAAAGTAAAGGAGCAGAATTAAGTCATTCAGTCCATTGAGTCTGTTCTGCCAATCATGGCTGATATATCTCTAAATTTTGTAATCCCTGCTCCCCTTACCAATCAAGAACCTATCTATCTCAGTTTTAAATACACTCAATAACTTTGCAGCAATGAGCTCCACAGATTAACCATCTTCTGGCAGAAGAAAGTCCTCCTAACCTCAGTTCTAAAGGGTTGACCCATCAATCTGTGGCTGTACCCTCAGGTCCCAGTTTCTCCAACTTATTTTGATTAGAAGATTAGAATCCCTACAGGATAGAAATAGGCCCTTCGGCCCAAACAATCCACACCGACTCTCTGAAGCATAACCCACCCAGACCCATTACCGAGTTCTATATTTACCCCTGACTAATGCACCTGAAACTATGGGCAATTTAGCATGGCGAATTCACCTGTCCTGCCCATCTGTGAGCTATGGGAGAAAACCAGAGTACCCAGAGTAAACCCATGCAGACACGGGGAGAATGTACAAAACAGATAGTCACCTGAGGCTGGAATTGAACACGAGTCCTTGGAGCTGTGAGGCAGCAGTGCTAACCACTGAGCCACTGTGCTGCCCCAGTGGAAAAGTCTTCTCCATGTTGACTCTATGCAGGCTCCTCAGTATTCAAACAGATGATCCCTCATCCTTCTAAACTCCATTCAGCACAGCTAAAAAGTCCTCAACCATTCCTTATATGACAAGCTCTTGATCCTGGAATCATTTTTAAGCCTCCTCTGTAACCCCTCCAATGTCAGCAATCCTTCCTTAGGTACAATGTGGAGGTGTTGGTGTTGGACTGGGGTGGTAAAAGGTCCAAAGTCACACAACACTTGGTTATAGTCCAACAGGTTTATGTGAAATCACAAGCTTTTGGAGCAACAGTCCTTCATCAGGTGTAGTGAGAGAAGGCACACCAACACAAAGTTTATCAGTAAAGAGATCAAAGGATCATACAATTGGTTAGAGAGAAGATGCAAGTTTCGATTAAGATGGAAATTCAGAATCTATTTCAAGTCACTGCCCAAAAAATAGTCAAAGGTTTTATCAGTGTCTGCCTAACTTTGGAAATTTCAATCAGGCAGAGATACAAAAGGTGACGTCTCAGGTCAGACATTGAATCATAGGTGTGAAGCCTCTTTCAGAAGCTGCCTCCAAGTTTTAAATCAGGTTGGTCTTGCTCCGAAAACAGGAATTTATAAAATGCCACACTGATGGACTGTGACTACAAATTGCATGGTTTTTGAACAAAATAGAATGTGTCTGAAAATAAATAAACATCTTGAATGAAACGATTCACTCCACAGATTTATAGGTATGTGTGTGTGCGCCTGCGGCACTTAAAGAGAGAGTGTGTGAGTGAGAGAGAGTATATTTGGGAGATTGTGAGTGGGCATGTGTGAGGGAGAGAGAGTGGATGAGAGAGGGGATCTGTGTGAGTTTGTGTGTTTGTGAGAGAGTGAGAGAGTGAGAGAGTGTGTGTGTGTGTGTGTGTGCGCCTGTGTCTGTGAGTGAGAGAGAGAAAGTGTGCATGTGTGAGAGTCTGTGAGTGAGAGAGAGAAAGTGTGCATGTGTGAGAGAGAAATCAAAAACTCCACGAACTAATTAAGATAGAAAGGCCAGAACAATTTATCAAGGTGATGCTGTTAAACAGGACAGAAAGGAAGATTTTAGATACAGAATTCTGAGAGGATCACCTGCAGCACAACATGAACCCAAGATCGTAGTTGAGGTCATGCTCATGGGTATGGAATTTGGCCCTGTCTCTGCTCAGTGATTTTGCGTTGTTTTATCTCTCGAAGTCCTTGGAGGTCACTTACCCAAAGATCAGAGGACGAATGCCTTTGACTGGTGAAGTGACTGGGAAAGAACATTCCTGTCTGGAGATTGTTGCACGGTGTCCATTCATTCATCTCTGTAGCATCTGCATTCTCTTGTCAATATACCATGCCTCAGGCATCCCTGCCTGCAGCCAACACTAGCCGAGTCACATGAGGATCTGCCATGTACGTGGTGGGTGGTGTCCCCACATGTGATGGTTGTATCTATAACAATGATCTGATATCATTTTGCAGAGGTTGCTATGACAAGGTTGTATGATGTTGTGTTAGATGTTGTCCTGAAGGCTGGGTAGGTTGCTGCAAACAATGGTCTGTTTAAGGTTTGGCGGTTGTTTGAAGGAGAGAAGTGGAGGTGTATGATGACCTTGGCGAGGTGCTCATCATCATCGGTAGTGTCTTAAAGGCCGCAAAGAACATGGCGTAGTTTCGCCCTTCCGGGGAAATACTGGACCATGAAGTGTATCGGTCGTACACTGTCTTCTGAGGAGTTCAGCACAGGTTTTTGTTGTGGCACATCAGAACTCGAGATTGATGAGTTGAGCATTATATCCAATTCTCATGACAGCATCCTTCAACACCTTCAGATGTTCGTTGTGCTCCTCCTCAGCACAGCAGATCCTCTGTATACGCAGGGTTTGTCAGAAGGGGATGGCTTTTTTAATATGTTTAGGTACGGAGAAGATACAGCTTCACAAGTCCATCTCGACCCTTGTAGAACATAGAATATAAAAATGTACAGCACAGAACAGGCCCTTAGGCCCATGATGTTGTGCCGAGACTTAATCCTAATGTAAAATATAGTAACTTAACCTATGCAACCCTCAACTCACTGCTATCCATATGCATGTCCAGCAGTCGCTTAAATGTCCCCAATGACTTCGCTTCCACTACGTCATTCCATACATTCACAACTCTCTGCATAAAGAACCTACCTCTGACGTCTCCTTTATACCTTCCTCCTAATATCTTCAAACTATGGCTTCTTGTACCAGTCAATCCTGCCCTGGGGAAGATTCTCTGGCTATTGACTGTATCTATTCCTCTCATTAATTTATACACCTCGATCAGGTCTCCTCTCTTCCTCCTTGTCTCCAGAGAGAAAAGTTCGAGCTTATTCAGCCTTTCTTCAAAAGGCAAGCCCTCTAGTCCAGGCGGCATCCTGGTAAACCTTCTTTGCACCCTCTCCAAAGCCTCCACATCTTTCCTATAGTAGGGCGACCAGAACTGGACACAATATTCCAAGTGTGGTCTCACCAGGACTTGTAGACCTGCAACAAAACCTCGCGGCTCTTAAACTCGATACCCCTGTTAATGAAAGCCAAAACGCCAAATGCTTTCTTAACAACCGTATCCTATTGGGTGGCAACGTTGAGGGATCTATGTACTTGCACACTCAGATCCCTCTGTTCCTCCACACGGCCAAGAATCCTGTCTTTACTCCTATATTCAGCATTCGGGTTTGACCTTCCAAAATGCATCACTTCGCATTTATTCAGGTTGAACTCCATCTGCCATTCCTCAGCCCAGCTCTGCATCCTGTCTATGTCGCGCTGCAGCCTGCAGTAGCCCTCAATACTATCGATGACACCTCCAACCTTTGTGTCATCTGCAAATTTACTAACCCACCCCTCAACCTCCTCATCCAAGTCATTTATAAAAATTGCAAAGAGCAGAGGCCTAAGAACAGAGCCCTGCGGGACGCCACTCAACACTGTCTTCCAGGCAGAATACTTTCCATCTACAACCACTCTCTGCCTTCTGTCAGCCAGCCAATTCTGAATCCAGATAGTCAAATCTCCCTGTATCCCATACTTCCTGGCTTTATGAATGAGCCTACCATGGGGAACCCTATCAAATGCCTTGCTGAAATCCATATACACCACATCCACTGCTCCATCGTTGTTGACCTGTCTTGACAGCTCCTCAAAGAACTCAATAAGATTTGTGAGGCATGACCTGCCCCTCACAAAGCCATGCTGACTGCCTTTAATCACACTATGCTTTGCCAAATAGTCATAAATCCTATCCCTCAGAATTCTTTCCAAAACTTTGTTGACCACAGATGTGAGACTGACTGGTCTGTAATTGCCAGGGATTTCCCTATTACCCTTCTTGAAAAGTGGAACAACATTCGCATCCTTCCGATCCTCCGGTACGACTCAGTGGAGAGCGAGGAGGCAAAGATCCTCGCCAGCGGCTTAGCAACCTCCTTTGTCACTTCCTGGAGCAGCCTAGGATAAATCTGGTCTGGCCCTGGGGACTTATCAATCTTAATGTTTTCCAAAACTTCTAGCACATCATCTTCGTCAATCTTGATCTGGTCAAGATTGTATCCCAGCTCCTCTAAGTTTTCATTTACAACAAGTTCCCTTTCCTTGGTGAAATCTGAAGCAAAAAACTCATTTAGGGCTTCGCCTATCTGCTCAGACTCCACGCACAAGTTACCTCCACTATCTCTGATCGGTCCTACCTTCTCCCTGATCATTCTCTTATTCCTCAAGTATGAATAAAACACCTTTGGGTTCTCCCTAATCCTTCTTGTCAAGCCTTTTTTGTGTCCCCTCCTGGCTCTCCTCAGTCCATTTCTGAGCTCTTTTCAAGCAAGCCTGTGAGCCTCCAAAGCTGTGCTAGATCCTTGCTTCCTCCATCTTATGCAAGTTGCCTTCTTCCTTTTGACGAGAAGTTCCTCTGTTCTCATCATCCAAGGTTCCTTAATCTTACCCCTTCTTACCTGTCTCAGAGGAACAAATTTGTGCATCACTCGCAACAACTGCTCCTTAAATAGTCTCCACATGTTTGCTGTGCCCTTTCTGTGGAACTTTCTGTGCCCAGTCTGTACTTCCCATCTCCTGTCTGATAGCATCATAATTTCCTTTTCCAATTAAATATCTTCCCTCAGTAACTGCACCTTTCACTCTCCAAGGCTATGCTAAATGTAAGGCAGCTGTGATCACTTTCACCAAAATGCTCTCCCACCGCGAGATCTGACACCTGTCCTGGCTCATTGCCGAGCACCAAATCCAAAATGGCTTCTCCCCTCGTCAGTCTGTCAGCATACTGAGTAAAGAAACCCTCCTGAACACACCTGACAAAAACGGCTCTATCCAAACCATCTGCACTTAGGAGGTTCCAGTCGATATTTGGAAAGTTGAAATCACCCATAACAACAACCCTTCTACTTTTGCATTTTTCCAGAATCTGCCCGCCTATGACAACTTCAATCTCTCTATTGCTATTAGGTGGTCTATAGAAAACCCCCAATGCGGTGGTTGTTCCCTTGCTGTTCCTAACTTCCACCTGACTCAGTAGACAAACCTTCCTCAACAACCTTTGTTTCTGTAGCTGTGATGCACTCTCTGATTAGCAATGCTACATCCCTCCTCTTCTTCCACCCTCCCTGTTCTTTTTAAACGTTCTAAACCCTGGAACATCAAGCAACCATCCCTGTCCCTATGAAACCCACATCTCTGTATGCTAGGCCTTGTATTCTCGGCCTCTTGAAATGAATGCTAATGTTGTCTTCTCAACTACCAACTGAACCAGCATGTTAATCTTAAGAGAACTCGTAACTTCCTCTACCATTTCTTTGTTTCCCTTCACCACTTTTCCAGCCACATTTTCCAATGATTCTATCTCCCCATTCTTGCCTCTCTCTTACCTTATAGATATCCAAAAAAAATCTGCAATCTTCTTTACATTACTAGCTAGCTTACTCTCATGTTTCATCTTCTCTCCAATCAGCACCACTCTCCCCTCACTACCTCCCTTATTGTGTTTAGCATTATCCTCTTCTGGTTTTTAAAAGACTTCCCACCACAGAACAACCTCAGTTATCTAAACATCAATTATCTGAATTTTGGATTATCCGAAAAAGATTTCAAGGTCCCGAAGTTTGAGATCAGAAACTGGACCTGCAGAAACTCTCTTTCCAAGACAGACTGCCTACCAGTGAACTCAGCAACTTCTCTCTCGTTCTGCCTCTGTCATTTATTTTCTTCCTTTCTTTCTGCTTCTCATTTTAAAATGTAAAACTATTGAGATAAATTTAACAAGTAGAGGATATGGTTGTCTAGCTCCTGTGATGGATGTCCAGAAGCGGGTAGAACTGTTGTGTGAAGACTCAGAGGTAGACAGTATTGCACCAGCTTTGTGCCTCGGCCCTGGGACCGTTTGTATGAGGCCACAGTTTCCAACCGGCGGCAGTGGAGGAAGTGCAGGGCTGATGGTTGCTAAGGGGAGAGGCCTGAAGAAGAAGCAAAGGAAAGGAGATGAAAAGGTGGCCTCAGAGTCCGGCTGAAAAGGTTGGATCTGGCGACTCGATTTTCCCACTGGCTAAATTGTCTCTGCCTGGTGCAAGTGTTTAAATATTAAATTAATTCAACCTCCTGTTCACTTTAACTTGATTTAAGATATTTACCAGATTCCGATCGGTCATCCGAACAAAATAATCCCCGACTTGTTCAGATAATCGAGGTTGTTCTGTAACCTTCATTATATGCTTTTTCTTTTGCATTTCTGCTGTGCCTAACTTCCCTTGCTCAGTCATGGTTGCCTCACTCTCTCCTTAGAACTACTTCTTTCTTGGATGAATTTCTTCCGTGCCTCCCGTATTACCCCCAGAAAGCCCTGGCATTGCTGCTCCATGGTATTCTCTGCTCAGCTCCCCTTCCAATCAACTAGAGCCAGATCCTCCCTCAGCTTTGTAGTTACCTGTACTCAATTGTAAAACTGTTACATCTGATTCTAGCTTTCCCCTCTCAAACTCCAAGGTAAATTCTATCATATCATGGTCACTGTCCCCGAGGGGTTCCTTCACCTTCAGCTCCCTAATAAAATCTGCCTCATTACACATCACCAAATAATGTTCTAATATTTTCATTTTCCCTTTTTAAATCAACTTATGTTCAAGAAACCATGTGGTGCGCTCCACTTGTAAAACCAAGCATTGTTATGGAATGAACTGCTTTGTTTCCAGCAGGTGAAACCATGCAAATAAATAAGGTATTTCACCCATCAATCACATTTGACCAGCTTTCTCAGTTTAGGCTTACAGTTCAATAATCCAGCTATTTTTAAGTGAACACTACAAGGTTTTTTCAGGCAATATTGCAAACATTATTAACTATAAAACCAACTTAATTTTCTGGATGACGAGTGCTTCATTTCAGAATTACTCGCAAATACTTAAATGATATAAAACAATGTAGCTAAGGCATCCATGTGACAGAACAGTGTTTTAGACCGCAGTTGTCTTGCAGGTTGTAATCAGAATTAGCAACATTTCATGTATCACTCTGACTGTCACTCCCGCTGTCAAAAAAATGAAGAATCCTATTCTGCTATGCAATTTATGTGTTCATAATCTTCAGTGCTTTTCATGTTTAGCAGAAAGGGATCATATCAAACAGGCTAAGCTCTAACCTTAAAACAAAACAAAAAAAATCTTATGAAAAGAGACAATATAATTTAATATTTCCAGTACAGTTTCATTATCTTTCTTAATTAGACTCAGCTCTAATCATTACTTTTTTCAGCATATACACGTGTAAATTTAAAGATTTAGAGAGAAATGTAATTTAAAGAGAAATTGTTTTGTTTGTCTTGACAGGCTGGCAATCTTGAAAAATTATACAGTTTAATAATCAATTGCTCTTTCTCCTAATATTTTAGTGAGATGCAACAACCTCAAAACACTTGTTAATGAGGCAAACACTTCAGGAACACAATATCATTGAAAGGAAATGACCTGAATTATAAGTGCTTTTGACCTATTCAGTCCTAGGTTCCAGGTCAATCACAGATAATGAGCAAAATGAGGAGTGAATTCAAATTGGCAGAATTTCTTTCACTTCTGTTAAAGTATCAGAAAATCAAATTATTATGTTTGTTTTTAGTTGTACAATGTGGCTGATTCAAAAGGATTCATACTTCAAATGTTGGCCAGATGAACCCAGTTAATGCCCTGAACAAATGCGACTCTGCTTTAGTATTGAGAACATAGGAGAAAAAGGAATAAAAATGAAGAATATGCTATCAAGAAATGTTCTAGTATATGAAGAAGCTGTTAGTATAGAGGTCATTAAAAATTCTCTCAAATTTAATGGAGCACAATGGCTTTGGTAGCTCTTCCTGAAAAGTAGATGCAATCAAATGAAACCTATGGGGAAGATGTGCTAAAATTATTGAAACTATTAACTTCAACAATGGGTAGGATTTTGCAATGGCCAGAAAATACCTTCTGTGTCATGTATGGGAGCTAGGCATAGCAACCTGAGGAATCCCAGATACAGCAGACTCCAAAGGAATTGCAAATGAAATAGAATACCTCGGTGAGAAAACCCTAAGCCTGGAACACTCCAAAAATATGCTTTCAAATTGGAGAATTGGTCAGTTGCTCTGCAGTTCAGTAAATAGTTAGTCAGGAATTGTTAGACTATTAAATACCTCATCTAACTCAAAGTTATAGACCAGTGTACCTATTCAACTGAGCTCCTAAATTACCTCTCATACCTTCAGCAACCTTACCCCTCAAACCCTAACACACCCTTGACCTGACATCATCACCCCATTTTCCTGACACCATACACCTTATCTGCTCTGAACCTGACCTGTACCTCCATTCCAGACCCCAACCAGTGCCCCAAAAAGGCTGGCTTAGATATTTTCCACAGGAACCTGTTGGTATCTGATGTTTCCCAACCACCACGTAGCTGAAACATACTTATCACTGGTAGCCCTGACTTCTTTGCCAAGTTGTGCCTGGATATCCTAACCACCTGACATATAACCAATACCCACCTGGTAGCCCGACCTTCTCAATTAATTTATGTACTTACCCTTTCACAGAAGCTAGGAGAAAGTGAGGATTGCAGATGCTGAAGATCAGAGTTGAAAAGTGTGGTGCTGGAAAAGCAGAGCCAGTGGGGCAGCATCCTGATTAAGAGCTCATGTTCGAAACATCAAATTTCCTGCTCCTTAGATACTGTCTGACCTGGTGTGCTTTTCCAGCACCACACTTTTCGACTTTCACAGAAGCTGTCAAGTGGCTGTCTGTGATGCTGAATCCTTAAATTATAGAATAAAGTGGTGTGGTTTACCTTCACCCAACTTTTCTATGCAATGAGGAGGTAGCGGAAGTGTGACTCTCAATTTCTAGGAAAGCTATAATTCAAATCTCTTTGCAGTGATCCCCTGTTATATTATTAAGACAGCTACCATCTCCTTTGCCTTCTTGCCTTTTCTTCCAAAATGTCAAATACCCTTGAATACTGAGATCCCAGTGTTGGTCACCTTGCCACCACATCTCTATAATGGCTATTAAGTAATTAATATTTCTTTATATTCTGACTTCAACTCATCTATCCCATTACAATGATGTGTGCGTTCAGATAGTACTACCAGCACTGGCGCACTGCCCCATGATTTGGAACCCCGTTTACATCTAAAATCAAATTTACCCTACGCCAATTTGAATATTCCTCAGGGAGTAATCAAAAGATCATCATTTTTGTGGTTGTGCTTTCTAAATTTAGCCCTAAACTGCTTGGAATCCTTCAAAAGAACCTCTTTCATAGCCCTGTGTCATCGTTGCTAACCAAATGGGCCATGACAAAGGGATCCTTTTCTTTCCCATTCCAAATTCCCCTCCAGTACAGGAGGGATATCTGAATCTTAGCACCAGGTATGTATTACAACCCTTAGGGCTCTGTCCCCTATTATCACTATGCTACTCTTTTGACCTGCCATTTGAATGGTGCTCTGGACAACAGTACTGTGGCCAGTTCATTCATCCTGACTGCAGTTTGTGCCCTCATCCACACTGACAGCAAGAACATTGTGGGCGGCACGGTGGCACAGTGGTTAGCACTGCTGCCTCGCAGCGCCGGAGACCCGGGTTCAATTCCCGCCTCAGGCGACTGACTGTGTGGAGTTTGCACGTTCTCCCCGTGTCTGCGTGGGTTTCCTCCGGGTGCTCCGGTTTCCTCCCACAGTCCAAAGATGTGCAGGTTAGGTGAATTGGCCATGCTAAATTGCCCGTAGTGTTAGGTAAGGGGTAGATGTAGATGTAGGGGTATGGGTGGGTTACGCTTCGGCGGGGCGGTGTGGACTTGTTGGGCCGGAGGGCCTGTTTCCACACTGTAAGTAATCTAATTGTACCTATTTCAAGGCTGAGGCTCCTCCAAAACTAAATTACTGACCTCTATCCTATGTTACTCACAGTCACACTCTCTGGTCCCTGACCACAGACCAGGTTTGATGTAACTAATCTAAGGGATATGAGTGCTTCTCCCTTTACCTGATGTGTTGCAGTGTCTGCAGCTCAGACTCCAGCTCATCAACTCTGAGCTGAACTTCGCGCATCCACAATTTCCTTGCTTCTCTCATTCTATTTATAAAGTGCAAACAACTAGATGCTTTATTGGCCTCTCTACCTCTCCAGCCACTGCAATGACTTATAACATGTACACCCAAGTTCATCCTCTCATGCTCCTCCATAAGACATTTACCCTTCATATTATATTATCTCTCAGCATTCTTCCCATGAAATGAATCAGCTAATCGTTCTCTACATTAAAATTCAGCTGTCACTTGCGTGCCTATTTCACCAACAATCCCTATCACTTTGAATTGGAGATGCCAGTGTTGGACTGGGATGTACAAAGTTAAAAATCACACAACACCAGGTTATAGTCCAATAGGTTTAATTGGAAGCACTAGCTTTCTGAGCACCTCTCCTTCATCAGGTTGTTGTCAGCCTGATGAAGGAGCGGCGCTCCGAAAGTTAGTGCTTCCAATTAAACCTGTTGGACTATAACCTGATGTTGTGTGATTTTTAACTTTATCCTTTTGAAATCTTACATTCTATAGTTTGCAAAACTTAACTGTTTTGTGCAATTAGCAAATGATAAAAGTGTGATCTGTGGACCAACATCCAGATCATAACATATGGGAACAGCAGAGTTTCTAACAGTGATCTCTAATAGACTTCATAATAAATCTTCCTCCAGTCTGAAAAACACTGGTCTCTGTTACTCTTTCTTTCCTATCACTCAGTCAATTATTTATCCACGTTGCTACTGACCCTTTTCATTCCACAACTGGTGTAAAGGTCTGTTGTGTGGCACTTTATCAAAGGACCTCTGAAAGTCCAAGCACACCACGTCAACAGCATCAGCCTTAACAACACTATCTGTTGCCTTATCAGAAAATATACATAACTTGCCAGTAGCAAGTCAATTAGGAGACTTGAGGACTGCAGATGCTGGAGATCAGAGTCGAAGAGTGTGGTACTGGAAAACCACAGCTGGTCAGGCAGCATCCGAGAAGCAGGAGAATCAACGTTTCAAGCATAAGCCCTTCATAAGGAAACCTAAGACAAACTACAATTATAGCTGCTGCCTCCATCTTTGACTTCTGCAGTATCCTGATGAAGACTTATGCTCAAAACGTTGATTTTCCTTTTTCTCAGATGCTGTCTGACCGCCTGTGCTTTTGCAGCACCACAATCTTCAACATTAAAAAGTCCACGCTGACATTCTTTAACTAACATGCACTTGCCAAGCTAGTACTAATTTGATTCTGCACTATTGTTTCTAAAAGCTTCCCTGACACTGAGATTAAACAGATTGACCTGTTATTGTTGGGTGTATTTGGATATATTTTTTACTCCCAGATAAACTGGAATATTGGCATTACTCCTCTGGTACATCCAAATCTAAGTCAAACTACAATTATGGCTGGTGCCTCCACCTTTCACTTCCGCAGTACCCTTGGATGGATCTAACTCAATTCTTAGTGCCTTATCACTTTTAAATTGCCATCCGATCCAATTTCTCTGCTTTACCAACTTAAAACCCTTCCAGATTTCAGAACTACCTCCTTTTCTCACCATGATTTGGGCAACATCATCTTCCTAACAATTTACAGATTCAATTTAGTATCTTGGCCATGTTCCCAACCTCCATGTATAAGTCCCTTTCTGCCCCCGATCTGACCTTACTCCTCCTCTTACTACCCTTTCACTACTTTTGTGCCGATAGAAAAATTTTGGATTTTCCCTGATTTTCTCCTTATACTCCTTTGCCTTTTTTGTTTACTTTTTCAATTTACTTCAGAATCTTCTATATTCAGCCTGTAGGGTAGTTCTCAACTATATTATCCACCTGAAGTCTGTCATAAGCACATTTTTTTATCAGCTTTATTTTAACTTTCTCATTCACCATTGAAGCCCTATGGATTTGTTTGATCCAATGTTTGCTTTCATGGGAATATATCTTCACTGTGTTGAAGCTCTTTTTTTAAAGGGCAGCCATTTGTTCAATAGAGTTTTGCCTCTAACCTTCAAATTTAATTGATGTGGGTCAGATCTACCTAAGTTCGGGACACGACCCATGCCCTTCACCTCCTCCAAGACTTTTGTTTCCTCCGCCCCTACACTTTACCTTCACCATGAACATCCAGTTCTTCTACACATCTATCTGCCACAATGAAGGCCTCCAAGCCCTCCATTTTTTACTCTCATGCAATCCCAATCAGTACCCTTCCAGTGACACTCTCATCCGCCTGGTCCTCACCCTTAACAACTACTCCTTCCAATCTTCCCACTTCCTCCAAACCAAAGGGGTAGCCATGGACAACCACATAGGCCCCAACTATGCCTGCCTCTTTGTTGGGTACATGGAACAATCCATCTTCTGCAACTACACTGGCACCATCCCCCACTTTTTACACCGTTACATTGATGAATGTATTGGTGCTATCTTGTGCTCCCACGAGGAGGATGAACGGTTCATCACCTTCACTAATACCTTTCACCCAGACTTCAAATTCACCTGGACTATCTCAGAAACCTTTCCTTTCCTGGACCTCTCCATCTCCATCTCTGGCAACCAACTAACCACGGATATCTACTACAAAACTGTTAGACTCCCACAGCTATCTGGACTACATTTTCTCACACTGTCTCCTGTACAAATGCCATCTCTTATTCCAAATTCCTCCACCTCAGCCACATCTGTTCCCAGGATGACCAATTCCACCATAGAAAATCCCAGATGGCCTCCTTCTTCAAAGACCATAATTTCCCCTCCATGTGGTTAACGATGCTCTCCAGCGCATCTCCTCCACTTCCCGTGCCTCCGCCCTTGAACCCCACTCCTCCTAATGAAACAAAGACAGAAATCCCTGATCCTCACCTTCCACCCCACCAACCTCAGTGTACATTGCATCATCCTCCATCACTTCCGCTACTTGCAAACAGATTCTATCACTAGGGATATATTTCTCTCCCCATCCCTATCAGTGTTCTGGAGAGACCGCTCCCTCTGTTAATGGCCTGTCAGATCCACTCTTCCCCCCTTGTCCCCCCCTACTAGCCCTCACCCTATTCCCGGCGCCTTCCCCTGCCACCGCGGGAAGTACAAAACCTACACCCACATCTCCTCCTCACCTCCGTCCAAGGCCCCAAAAGAGACTTCCACATCCGACACACATTTACCTGTATCTCCACAAATGTTATCTACTGAGTCCATTGCACCAGATGTGGTCTCCTCTACATCGGGGAGATAGGAGGCAAACTTGCAGATTATTTCAGAGAACATCGCTGGGCCACCCACATCAACCAAACCCACCGCCCCATGACAGAACATTTTAACTCCCCCTCCCACTCCATCATGGACATGCATGTCCAGGGCCTCCTCCAACGCCAAACCCTTATCACCGGAATCCTGGAGGAAGAACGTCTCATTTTCTGCCTTGGGACCATGCAACCACATGGGATTAATATGGATTTCACCAGTTTCCTCATTTCCCCTCACCCCACCCTTATCCCAGTCCCAAGTCTGCAACTCGGCACCGCTCTCTTGACCTACCCATCGTCTTTCCAATCTCATCTTTCCCATTTCTCCACCCCTGTCTCCGATATATCACCTTCTCCACCACATTCATCTACTTATTGCATTCTCAGCCTTCCCCCCAGCCCCACCCCCTCCCACTTATCTCTCCACCCCCGAGCTCCAGGCTCATTCCTGATGAAGGATTTATGCCCGAAATGTCAAATTGTTCAGCTCCTCGGATGCTGCCTGACCTGCTCTGCTTTTCCAGCACTACATTCTCGACTCTGATCTCCAGCATCCTCATTCCTCATTTTCTCCTTCTCAGCTTTGCTCTGATTAATTATTCTTATTCTGCATTGCTCTTTGTCCTTTTCTAAAGCCAACCCAAATCTTATGATCACAATTCTTTCCCTTGATCAACTTGGCCCAAATCATGTTCAAGAAGCAGGTCCAGCAGTACCTTCTTTTTTACCCGACTAGAATCATACCGTTGCAGAAGATTCTCCTGAATCAGAGTTTTGGAACTTTTTAAACCTCTCTGCCCCTTGAGCAACCCTATCGTCCCTGACTATATTCAGGTAAAGTCCCATATTAACTTTCTATGATTTTTTTTCACTTCCGTATACATTCCTGGTAAATTTCTTGCCCTACATTTCCCCCATGCATTGATGGCCTATTAACTACACTAAGCAATATCATGGATGTTTTTTGTTCCTTAATTAAATGTTCTTGTTCCAATTAAATCTGTCCTTAGCCCCTCTGGAACATCCTTCTCTCCACCATACTCCATAACCAATACTGCCACTTTTTTCCTATTATTCCTGAACACTTTGCATCTAGAATTTTTAAAAATATCTCACCCTGTCCCTCCTGAGTCATAGAGTAATAGAATAAACAGCAGATATTTTATTTTAACAACATGGCAATCTCCGTCTTTTACTTACCAATTTTGGTTACCACAGCTACATCTCACAATTTTATATTCTTCACTTACGTCTCTGTTCAGCCATCTCTGTTGTGAAAACAATCCTAGTCTATCCAATTTTTGATGATGAATAAAATTTTCCATTCTGGGCAACATCCTTTTAAATTTCCTTTGTTGCCATCAAGTACAATCATATTTTTCCTGTAGTACAGTGACAAGAACTGAATGCACTATTGCAGAAGATAAGGACGCAAGCAAGAGAGCAATGGAAGCAAAACTGATTAAGACTTTCCCCTTTCTGAATGATCACATTAAATGATCATGTAATCACTCCGTAGGATTAATATAGCAACAAAATCAACTTTTTAAAACGTTCTTAATTTCCTCCCTGCACGATAATCTACCATCAACCAGACCTTTATCTTTCTGTTATCTTAACACTTGGTTAGGCCCTGTTACTAAACATTTCGTCAGTATAGTCCAATGAATAATAGTTGTGGCAAAAAGGATTCCATTCTCCATCAATAACCTAAATATCATAAGTGAATGGTTTCATGACTGTTCAAAACTTTGGTAAATCTTTTGATAGATGTATCTTGTTTAGGCAGATGATGATGAGTAAAGCAAATATATATCACCAGACTGAGATATATTCAACATAGTAGCATGACACAGTAAAGCTGACCTCTACACTCCTCCAGTTTCCTGCTTTGAACTTTTGCTGCCTTTTCAAGTTAGGCAGCAATGCTGCATTTCAAATAATGCAGGTGCACACATTTTTGAAAATATCTACGTACCCAAGAGATGAAACATGGATCTTATGCAAACATAGTACGACAGAGGAGCTCCAAACAAATGCATCTCCATTAATGTAATAATACTGACTCTTATCCTGTTGATTTCAGAAAATTCAAGCTTTAATTAGAACCTTAATTATAACTCCTTTTTCCAGCTAGTTTCACCAGTCAAACATCTACTTCGTTCTCCATTTTGGAGCTGATTTCTCCATTTATTGTGTTCATCTTTCCGGTGCTCACTTATTGAATGAATGCTACAGGGGAATGAGCTCACTGACCATTGCACTGCAGGACAGAAAGCCACCCAAGGCTGTGAAGAAAGAAGGACTATTCTGGTAGTAGTGTTCAGTAAACTGGGGAATTAACAATATTCTCTGCAAGGGCCAGAAGTTCAGAGGATTGCCTATCCAGGGTTCTGGCAATCTACTCATTGTCCATGTAAGTATCAATCACAAATGCAGTATGAACAATGTGCTTCTGAACAGTCAATATGAGAAGCTAGGTGCCAAATTAAGAAGTAGAACCTTGAAGATCATAATACTTGTATTATTATTTGAGATACATGCAAATTGTAAAAGCACAAATCAGATTAGAGGGGTGGAGGTGTGGTTGAAAGACTGGTTGCAGAGAAATAAGTTCATGGGGCATTAGCACCAGTTCTGAGGATAGTGGATTACTTGCCAATAGAATGGTCTCGACCTGTACTGCGCTGCAAACGGAGTTTTTGCCAATCACATAACTAGCAGAAAAGATTTTAAACTGAATAGTGAAGGCAAAGGATCAAATTTGTAAATCAAAGCATAGAGACAAGGACAAAGAATGAATGAAGATATTAATACAGGATATTATAAAAAGACTGCAATAAGAATTTGAATTTGATGGTCAACCAGCAGGTAAGATGAGACTTTACAAAGACGATGTAAGAAAAGAAAAGGCTTTGTATATGAATGATGGAGTATTTTCATCCATTGCCCATCCCATGTCTTTCAGAAAGTGGTGATGAGTGCCTTTATGAACTGCTGGAGTCCCAACATTATATTTTGTAGCTGTGTTGACACAAATGAATGCTTTGCTGGACCATTTCAGAGGGCAGTTGAGTTCAGTTTACAAATGTGACAAAAGATCATTATCCAAATGTCAATTTGTCTTTCCTCTGCTCAGAAGATACACTTTTGTAGATTATTTTCATTGCATACACAGGATTCTTTCTACTTTCCTTTGAACTTATGAGAAAATTGACAAATGATCTCGTTCCTTTCCCTCAAATTATTCAACCTAATGCTTTAAACAAGAAGAAAGAAGGAATATTCAGCGAATCTGAGTATCTTTTGCTTTTTCAAAGATCGAAATAGAACATAGAACAATACAGCACAGAACAGGCCCTTCGGCCCACGATGTTGTGCCGAACATTTGTCCTAGCTTAAGCACCCATCCATGTACCTATCCAATTGCCGCTTAAAGGTCGCCAATGATTCTGACTCTGCCACTTCCACAGGCAGCGCATTCCATGCCCCCACCACTCTGTGGGTAAAGAACCTACCCCTGAGATCTCCCCTATACCTTCCACCTTTCACCTTAAATTTATGTCCCCTTGTAACACTCTGATGTACCCAGGGAAAAGGTTTCTGTCTACACTATCTATTCCCCTGATCATCTCTATCAAGTCATCCCTCATCCTTCGCCGTTCCAATGAGAAAAGGCCTAGCACTCTCAACCTATCCTCATACGACATATTCTCCATTCCAGGCAACATCCTGGTAAATCTTCTCTGCACCCTCTCCAAAGCTTCCACATCTTTCCTAAAGTGAGGCGACCAAAACTGCACACAGTACTCCAAATGTGGCCTAACCAAAGTCCTGTACAGCTGCAACATCACTTCACAACTCTTGAATTCAATCCCTCTGCTAATGAATGCTAATACACCATAAGCCTTCTTACAAGCTCTATCCACCTGAGTGCCAACTTTCAAAGATCTATGAACATAGACCCCAAGATCCCTCTGCTCCTCCACCTTACTAAGAACCCTACCGTTAACCTTGTATTCCGCATTCTTATTTGTCCTTCCAAAATGGACAACCTCACACTTGACAAGGTTGAACTCCATCTGCCACCCTCAGCCCAGCTCTGCATCATATCTAAGTCCCTTTGCAGCCGACAACAGCCCTCCTCACTATCCACAACTCCACCAATCTTCGTATCGTCTGCAAATTTACTGACCCAGCCTTCGACTCCTTCTTCCAAGTCATTAATAACAATTACAAACAGCAGAGGACCCAGAACTGATCCCTGCGGAACTCCACTTGTAACTGGGCTCCAGGCTGAATATTTACCATCTACCACCACTCTCTGACTTCGACCGGTTAGCCAGTTTTCTATCCAACTGGCCAAATTTTCCTATATCCCATGCCTCCTGACTTTCCGCATAAGCCTACCATGGGGAACCTTATCAAATGCCTTACTAAAATCCATGTATACTACATCCACTGCTCTACCCTCATCCACATGCTTGGTCACCTCCTCAAAGAATTCAATAAGACTTGTAAGGCAAGACCTACCCTTCACAAATTCGTGCTGGCTGTCCCTAATCAAGCAGTGTCTTTCCAGATACTCATAAATCCTATCCCTCAGTACCCTTTCTATTACTTTGCCTACCACCGAAGTAAGACTAACTGGCCTGTAATTCCCGGGGTTATCCCTATTCCTTTTTTTGAACAGGGGCACAACATTCGCCACTCTCCAGTCCCCTGGTACCACCCCCGTTGACAGTGAAGATGAAAAGATCATTGCCAATGGTTCTGCAATTTCCTCTCTTGCTTCCCACATAATCCTAGGATATATCCCGTCAGGCACAGGGGACTTGTCTGTCCTCAAGTTGCTCAAAATGTCCAACACATCTTCCTTCCTAACAAGTACCTCTTCCAGCTTACCAGTCCGTTTCACACTCTCCTCTTCAACAATACGGTCCCTCTCGTTTGTAAATACTGAAGAAAAGTACTCATTCAAGACCTCTCCTATCTCTTCCGACTCAATACACAGTCTCCCATTACTGTCCTTGATCGGACCTACCCTCGTTCTCGTCATTCTCATGTTTCTCACATCCGCATAAAATGCCTTGGGGTTATCCTTGATCCTATCCGCCAAAGATTTTTCATGCCCTCTCTTAGCTCTCCTAATCCCTTTCTTCAGCTCCCTTCTGGCTATCCTGTATCCCTCCAATGCTCTGTCTGAACCTTGTTTCCTCAACCTTATGTAAGCCTCCTTCTTCCTCTTTACAAGACATTCAACCTCCCTCGTCATCTCCCACGACCATCTCTTTCCTGCCCGACAGGTACATACATATCAAGGACACGTCGTATCTGTTCCTTGAAAAAGTTCCACATTTCCACGACATCCTTTCCTGACAGCCTATGCTCCCAACTTATGCTCCTCAGATTCTGTCTTACAGCATCGTATTTACCCTTCCCCCAATTGTAAAACCTACCCTGTTGCACCCACCGATCTCTTTCCATAACCAAGGTGAAAGTCACAGAATTGTGGTCACTATCACCAAAATGTTCACCCACGAACAAGCCCATCACTTGTCCCGTTCGTTACCAAGTACCAAATCCAATATGGCCTCCCCTCTGATCAGACAATCTACATACTGAGTTAGAAAAGCTTCCTGGACACACTGCACAAATACCACCCCCATCCAATCTACTTGATCTCGAGAGCTTCCAATCAATATTTGGGAAGTTGAAATCGCCCATGACTACTATCCTGTGGCTTCTGCACCTTTCCAAAATCTGTTTCCCAATCTGTTTCTCCACATCTCTGCTGCTATTGGGGGGCCTATACTAAACACCCACCAAGGTGACTGCTCCTTTCCTATTTCTGACTTCAGCCCATACTACCTCCAAAGGCAGATCCCCCTCGAACTGCCTTTCTGCAGCCGTTATACCATTTCTAATTAGCAACGCCACACCCCCCCTCCTTTTTTACCACCTTCCCTAATCTTACTGAAACATCTGTAACCAGGAACCTCCAACAACCATTCCTGTCCCTCTTCTATCCACGTTTCTGTGATGGCCACAACATCGTAGTCCCAGGTATCGATCCATGCCTTAAGTTCACCCACCTTATTTCTGATACTCCTTGCATTAAAGTATACACACTTGAACCCATCTCTGTGTCTGCAAGTATTCCCTGTCAGTGCTACCTTCTCCACAGCCTCCCTACATTCTTGGACATCCTGACAAACAGCTGACCTACTTGCTGGACTACAAGTCCGGATCCCATCCCCCTGCCAAATTAGTTTAAATCCCCCCCGAAGATGCTGAAACAATTTTACTATACAGTGAACTTTACAAAATGCTGCAATATAAAATCAGCTGGAATGGTTTTGGCTCTGATACTTTATCATTTGAATCAAAGCCATTCAATCACATAATCAGATTTCATCGAGAGTCGGCACAAAAAATTTAAAACAAGCTGTTGTGAATTGAATGAACAGACAGGAGTATGGCATGGACAATGATCATTCTGAGTGCTTCCCTGTGAGCTATCCAAGACATGAAAGCTGCTGCACAAATACAAGTACATTTTTTGAGTACACTTTGCAGGCCTATTATTCCAAAACAAGCAACTGGAATGAAAAGGAACACATATGTCTACTCATTGAAAAAGACACACCGTATGCTAAGTTTTCCCAACACTGTGGAGAAACTTTGGAGGTGGGAAAGGTGGTGACAGAAAGAGGCTGAATAAAATGAAATCAATTCAAGCCATGCAGGATCTGTTCCGTGTACTTTTCTCAAAGGTTTGTACAAAAAGCTCAAGCAGTGGCCTACAGTTATTTATAAATGTTTAGCATAACGTAAAGGATCCCATTAAGGTTTTATCTGCTTCAAAGATTTCAGCGTGTATACTATCAGGTCACTTCATTTCTGCACTCCCGTGAAAATTTCACCATTTAGTTATATTGCCTTTCTAAACGCGCTACTCCACCTTTGACCCTGTATACAATAAAAAAAAGATCATTCAGACACAATAATCAGAAAACTAAACACAATGCAACTGACACAGACATGGCTATGAGAATTGAGAAGATACTCTCTAACAAGAATATCATTTTGGATACTGTGGCAAAGGTTGCCTATCAAGGGATGGCCATAGCAGCAAGGGTTAAAGCACAGAAGCATTTGTTATTGGCAACTCCACAGGTCGGCAGCATTTGGTGATCACAAAAGGGAATCCAAGATCAGTTAACTCTGTTTTCTCTCCATAGATGCTACTAGATCTGCAGAGTTTTTCCAGCAATGTTTGCTTTTGTTTCAGATTCCTTTTTCGTTTCTGGTATCCCCACCTTGAAGAAGTCCTGCTTCTCTCTCTGACAGGATTTCCATTCTATTAGAAAGAGTTCAGTGGGATATGAGCCAAATGCTTGCAACCACGACTAGGTCAGATTGGGATGACAAGTCGGTGTGAACGAGTTGGACCGAAGAGTTCGTCTTCTTGTTCACAGTCATTAGTTTTGTTGTCGCTCCTGGTATTTGACAACTTATTTGCCAAAACTCACTGCACAGCCACAGCACATTCATCATGACTCCCTCCAGCTCAGACTCGCCGAATGAAGTTTTCAACTGAAGTTTCATCCTTTGTGTTTTGAATCCATCAAGGATCACAGATAGCTCCATGATGTTCTTCAGACAGCTGTTCTCACCGTATCCTGAGTTCCACACTCAGTGACACGTGTCACCAAATGTACAACCTCTCTTGCCAAAAGCATCGCCTCATACTAGCATAGAGCTGCCCTGCCCCCTCCCCCCACCAGTTCCACTTCATCCTCTGGCTCATTCAACATGCTGACAAGAATTTTTTTATTTTCCTTTCAGGCATTAAGGAATGCAAAATGCAACAACTTAGAGACATCCACGATCCTCTGAAACATTCCTCCCTCCCATTTCCTCTGACTCAATCGCCTCTCCTAATGCCATCTCCTGTCATGTATTTACTATTACTTCAGACCTTGGGTGAGAGGAATGCCATATGGGGTAGTAGGTAGTTAATGGGATGGTTTTGGTAAGATAAAACAAGACATCTTGTTTGGCCTTGAGCTAAGAAACCAATATGGGGGGAGGTGGTGATAATACTGATAATACCACAGAGCTAGTAATCCAAAACCCAGGTTAATGTTCTGAAGACATGCATTCAAATCCCACAATGGCAGATAGTGAAATTTCGGTTCATATCAAAAGACTGAGAATAAAAAAAATCTAGTTTATTGATGACAGTAGACAGAGTGGCAGATAGAGATTAATTTATATAAATGCGAGGTTCTCCACTTTGTAAAGGCAAACCAGGATAGGACTTATAAACTTAACAGTAAGATCCCAGAGAAGTTTTGCTTAACCTTGGAGTGCAGGTTCATAGTTTCTTGAAAATGGAGTCGCAGTGAAGGCGGCATTTGGTATGCTTGCCTTTATTGGTCACTGCATTGAGTATAGGAGTTTGGAGGTCATATTGCAGCTGTACATGATATTGGTTCGACCATTTTTGGAACATTGCATGCAATTCTGATCTCCCTCCTCAAGGGAGGACGTTGTGAAACTTGAAAGGGTTCACAAAAGATTTACAAGGATTGGGATTTTCGAGAGTTGGAGGCTTTGAGCTACAGGGAGAGGCTGAATCGGCTGGGGCTATTTCCCAGGAGCAAAGGCTAAGAAGTGGCCTTGTAGAGGTTTATAAAATCCTGATGAAGGAGCAGCACTCTGAAAGCTAGTATTTCCAAATAAACCTATTTGGTGTTGTGTGACTTTTAACTTTGTACCCCCAGTCCAAGACCAGCAGCTCCACATCATATAAAGTCATGAGAGGCATGGATAGGGTAAATAGGCACGGTCTTTTTCCAAGGGTGGGGGATCCAAAACTAGGGGGCATAGATCTAAGGGCAGAGGGGAAAGATACAAAAGGGATCTAAGGGGCAACATTTTCATGCAGAGGGTGATGTGTGTATAGAATGAGCTGCGTGAGGAAGTATTAGAGACTGGTACTACAACAACAACATTAAAAGGCATCTGGATGGGTATAGGAATAGGAACAGTTTAGAGGAATATGGGCCAGTTGCTGGCAAATGAGATTAGATTTTCTATGGGATATCTGATCGGCATGGACGAATTGGACCGAAGGACTAGTTTTTGTGCTGTATGATGTTATGATTCTATAACTACGCAATTGTTGCAAAAACCCATCTGATTCACTGATATTCTTTATGGAATAAAATGATCACTACCTGACCCTGACTTACATGCAACTCCAGACTCATAGCATTGTGACTAAATCTCAACTGCCTAGCAACACCCGCATTCCATGGACATATAATTAAAAAATAGCTCAATGCAACTTGAGAAATAGCTAAAATAAAGATCCAGCACTATTTTATTACCTTCCAAACCATGAAGCATGACACAGAAAAATTGTAATTTTCCACTTACAATATCCTACATGCAAGTTAATTCGTTAATCACTTTCAAAGTTACCAACATGTTAAAGTCAGCCTTTAAGCTCCTGTAGGAAAAAAACGTTTACACAGCTTGATGTTGGTTTCCTTACTTAGGTCATTCTCACTACAGAATACAATTCTTCCCACATCCTGAATCCCTCCAGCCCAATTTTTTAAAACGTCATAAATATTCTTTTAAAATAAAGGATCTATAATATGTATTCTTGTTGGATAAGCAAAGAAAATATCTCTACTTTTACAATTCACGTAATCTAAATCAATCTCTGGACCATCCAAAGAATAATAACTAAACAAGTTGTTGATTGTTTTCAGTGCTCATAAGAATTCAATACGGTTGCAGTTTGATTTGTTTGTTTATTGTAACAGGCAATATTTTGTAAAACTTCCAAACTTTGCTAATAACTTACCACAACTGCTACATTACTTAAAGTGACTGGCTCTACTGACATAAAGGACATAAATATAAATCTGACACATTTGTGAGTAGTATCTAAATGTCTGTGACAACTGATTATTACTTCAGAGAGCAATCTTTTTAATGAATATTTTTGCATTATATTTTCACAGAACTGTAACAGTTCTTGGTGCCTTAATATAAAACAAAAAAAAGATGCTGGAAATCTGAAACAGAAACAGAAATTGTTGGAGAAACTGAGCAGGTCCCACAGCACTTGTGGGGAACAAAGCAGAGTTAATGTTTTGAATCCGTTCTGATGAAGTATCACCAAACTCGAAACATTAACACTGCTTTCTTTGCACAGATATTGCCAAACCTGTGGAGTTTCTTCAGTAATTTCAGTTCTTGGTGCTTTCCTAATTAGTAAATTAATGAGAAAACTCACTCTTATGTTTACAGAGTTTGCCTGCCAGAATCAGTGTGAAAGACAAAACAACTAAACCTTGCAAAGACAGTTAAATAACTTTTTTGGCTATTACAGAGGATGCAATGTCGATCCAAACCAGCAATAAAATACTCACAATTTAAAAAGAAAAGCACAAAACACTCATGCAAAGTAATAAAGTAAAATATGAAGGAATCCATTCTGGAAGTTCAAAACTTCCCTTGAAACTGAACAGCAAAGGAATCATTTGATCCAAACAGATTCAGCTTGATGCCCCACACTGATCACATTAAATTCTTAGTATCAGTTTTGCTGCTGGGTCTGGCATGGAACAAGGATTCCAAAATTTTAAAATACAATCACTTTGGAGTCCTCATTCTCTCATGTACACCATAGGGATCCTACCATCGTCTGGCAGGCACCTGTTTTTGAAGGTTGCAGTGACAGTGAATGGTTTGTATAAAAATAGTAAGGAAAGATTTAAAAGAAACCTGAAGAGCAACTTTTTCACACAGGTGGTGGTGCACATATAGAATCAACTGCCAGAGGAAGTAGTAGAGGCGAGTACAGTTGCAACATTTAAAAGACATTTGGACAGGGACATAAATGGGAAAGATTTGGAAGAATATGGGCCAAAGGCAGGTAAATGTAACTAATTTTGGAAACTTAGTCGGTGTGGACAATTTGGACCAAAAGATCTGTTTCATGCTGTATGACTCTATAGTTGCCACCTGACCACCCGGTTGCCATTCAGGTTAAACACAGGAGTTAATCAAGAAACATGGACTTTTTTTCTTTGTTGCAGCTTTGGCATTAAAAGTTTAAATGCCACTGAAGTTTCTTAGTATAAACTTGTTGTAAGTTTGACTAACATGGAGCTCAAATATCATTCTAACTCCCTTATTTGCTCAACATTAAATGAAAAGAAAATTGGCAAGCAATTACAGATTTTATGACATCAATGACATTCGTTTTTGCTACAATACATGAGAGTCTTCATATAAAATGGCCTACTTACCAGGGATTGGAATCAGCTGCAGACTCTGTTGGGGAGAAGCACAGAGTAGTGAGTAGATACATCTTCAGCTGAGGGGAGTGGAGTCTGCACTGGATACTGTCGGGAAGGTGCACAGAGTGCTGAATATATAAATTTACAACCAAATATATGGAGGCCTTTTTGGGGCGCAGAGTCAGCTGTCTGTGACACACCCATTTCACCCAACGATAAAGGTAGAATGTGGCATGACGTCTTGCATCAAGAACTCAAAGAGTTAGGTAGTAGATTAAAAGCAGGACCTCAAAGGTTGTAATCTCTGGATTACTCCTGGTGCCACGGTCTCACAAGTACAGAAATAGGAGAATACAACAGATGAACATGTGACTCAAAAATTGACGCAGAAGGGAGCATTTTACATTTCTGGATGACCAGGGTCATTTCTTAGGGAAGGTAGGAAGTCCACAAGTGGGGCAGTCTGCACCTGAACCAGAGAGGGGTCAACAACCTCACAAGTAGATTTGCTGGTGATGTTGGGAGGAGTGATAACTTATACATCTAAGAAAGGGGTGTAAGTAGAGTCATAGAGTCGTAGAGATGTGCAGCACAGAAACAGAACAACTGTTTAGTTCAACATGTCCATGTCGACCAGGTGCCCTAACCTAATCTAGTCCCATTTCCCAGCACTTGGCCCATAGCCCTCTGAACCTTTCCTATTCATATATCCATCCAGATGCCTTTTAAATGCTGTAATTGTACTAGCCTCCACCACTTCCTCTAGCAGCTCATTCCAATCACGCACCACCCTCTGTGTGAAAAAGTTGCCCCTTAGGTCCCTTTTATAGCTTTCCCCTCTCACCCTAAACCTATGCCCTCTAGACCTGGACACCCCCACCCCAGGGAAAAAGACATAGTCTATTTACCCTATCCATGTTCCTCATGACTTTACAAACCTCTATAAAAGTCACCCCTCAGCCTCCGACACTCCAGATAAAACAGCCCTAGCCTATTCAGCCTCTCCCTATAGCTCAAATCTTCCAAACCTGGCAACATCCTTGTAAATCTTTTCTGAACCCTTTCAAGTTTCACAACATCCTTCCAATAGGAAGGAGACCAGAGTTGCATGCAATATTCCAAAAGTGGCCTAACCAATGTCCTATACAGCTGCAACATGACCTCCCAACTCCTATACTCAATGCTCTGAAAAATAAAGGAAAGCATACCAAATGCCTTCTTCACTATTCTATCTACTTGCTACTCTATTTTTGAAGAACTATGAACCTGCACTCCAAGTTCTTTTCGTTCAGCAACAATCCCTAGGACCTTACCATGAAGTGTATAAGTTCTGCTCTGATTTGCTTTTCCAAAACGTAGCACCTTGTATTTATCTAAATTAAACTCCATCTGCAACTTCTCAGCCCATTGGCCCATCTGATCAAGATCCTGTTGTACTGAGATAACCTTCTTCGCTGTCCAGTACACCTCCAATTCTGGTGTCATCTGCAAACTTACCTACTATACCTTCTGTGTTCACATCCAAATCATTTATATAAATGACAAAAAGCAGTGGACCTGGCACCAAGTTAGCTAACCTCCAGTTTTCCGGCACCTCACTTGTGACTATCGATGATTCAAATATCTCAGCAAGGGCAGCAATCACTTCCCTAGCTTCCCACAGCGTTCTAGGGTGTACCTGATCAGGTCCTTTTAAGGTATGTTTTGTACAATAAGGACACAGCATACTTCACTAAAGGAAGCAAGACAGAGAGAGTTCAGCTATGTTGAGTTTCAAGGGAGTAAGGCAAGGATGGATGACCTCTATTAGAAGTAGAGGAGTAATAGGTAAGAGTAATATATGTTTGGAGTAATATCGGTAAGACAGATGAGTAAAGGACATGGATTAACAGGTCAAATTGTGATATTATTGCCATTACAGGGACATGGTTGAGGGAATGGAAGGACTGACAACTCAACATTCAGGGATATAGAATATTCAGGCAAGACAGGGGAGGGTGTAAAAAAGTGGCAGTGGTGTCACATTATTAATTAAGAAATCAGCTACTGTCGTAAGGTGGAATGAGAGCTTGGAAAATTCTTCAACGGAGGCTTTGTGGGTCAAGCTTTGGAATAAAAATGGGCAAGCATATTGCTGGAAGTGATAGCAGGGAGTAGAGGAATAAATAGATAGATTATTCACTGATGTGTGTACAAAACGCAATTATGTGGGGAACTTCAACCTCCCTAGCATTAATTGGGATTATTAATAGTAGAAAGCATTTTATATGCCGGCAGATTTCTTGAAATGCACTTAGAAGAGCCTTTTATATCAATGTGTAGAAAGTCTAACATGAGATGGTGAAGTGCTGGATGTAGTTTTGGGAAATAAAGCCAGGCAGGTCTTTGAGGTGACAGTGGGGGAGCAGTTTAGTGATGGCAAACCTAACACTTAGGCTTGTTATGGAAAAGGAACAGGATATCCTGCAAAAGTGAGTTTAACATTGGGAGAAGGCATGTTTTATGAAAATAAGGCTGGATCTGTCCAAAGTAGGCAGGTAACAGCTACCTGTGGATAATTCTAAATTAGGACATTGGGAGGGGGGTGTTTTTGGGGGGGGCTGGGCATGCATGTGGGTGTTGGTGTTGGTGTACAGGCTCAACATGTTGACCCAAAAGGAAACAAGCCCAAATAGCCTGAGATGCCTCTGAGTATTCAGAGACGATAAGTAAAAAAAAAGAGGCTTTTAACAGGCACAAAGGAAGCAAGTCAACAAAGGCCATGGTGCAGTCTAGAAATTGCTCCAGCAAATTTAAAAAAGCTATTAGGAGAAGGAGCATAAAAATTACTGGTGGGTAAAATTTGGGAGAATCCCAAGATATTCCATAAGTATATCAATAGGATAAGAATATCCAGGGAAAGAATAAGAATTATTAGTGTTCAAAGAGACAAATTGTTCATGGGGACAGAGGGTATTTGTAGGGTGTGAAATTAATATCACACTTCTGGATTCACAGAAGAGGAGGATGTAGGTACAGAATTCAGAAAAGACTTGACTGTGAGGTTCCAGAACAGATTAATACATGGAGTGCAGAGATATTGAAAGTTTTGTGAGGCAAAAACGTATTCCAGGCTGGATAGGACTGCAGGACAGCTAATGTTCAAGAAAGGTGGCAGAGATAAACCTTGGAATTATAGACTATTGAATCTCACATCAGTGGCAGGGAAACTTACTGGAGTACATTCTGAAGGAGAAAATCATGTTCCCCCTAATACATACCTATAAACAATTCAGAAAAAAATGCGTGTGGGGACAAAGATTAGTTAGGATGACAAGAAGATTGGTTGTCAGTAAGGAAGGAGGTCCTAGATTACAGGAGCATATGGGGGGATTGGTCAGATCAGTGGCAGATTTAATTTAACCCTGCTAATAGTGAGGTGATGCACTTTAGAACATAATAAGACAAGGGAGTACTCAGTGAATCAACATCAGAAATTGCTGGAAAATCTCAACAGGTCTGGCAGTATCTGTGGGTAGAAAGCAGAGTTAACATTAACAAACTGGGTTCTGAATAAGGGTAATTGAATCCAAAACATTAACTCTGCTTTCACGCCACAGATACTGCTAGACCTACTGAATTTTTCCAGCAATTTCTGATTTTGTTTCTGATTTTCAGCATCAACAATCCTTTACTTTTTATTTTGTTTAGTGCTTGGTGAATGTCAGGACATGAGGAAGCACAGAAGACCAGAGGGATCTTGGGGTTTTTGTCCACTGATCTCAACCCCGAAAGTATGACAGATTAATAGGGTAGTTAAGAAGGCATATGGGAGCCTTTACCAGTCATGGCATTAATTATAAGCAAACTGAAGTAATGCTGGAGCTGTGCACAAATTTGTATAGGCCACAGGTGAAGTATTGTGTGCAGTTCCAGTCACTGCATTATAGGAAGAATGGGATTGCACCGGCGAGGATGCCAAAGACATTTACCAAGATATTGCCTGGAATGAGGCATTTTCACGATGCAGAAAGGCTGAATAAGTTCAGGCTGATTTCCTTAGGGCAGAAAAGGCTGAAGGGGGACCTGATTGAGGTATAAAAGATCATGAAGGGCATGGACAGAATGGAAACAAAGCAGCTATTTCCAAAAGTAGAAGGTCAATGACAAGGGGGCAGACTTTTAAGGCAAAGGTCGAGAGGTTTCGAGCATAAGTTCTTCATCAGGAATGAGGCCACTCCTGATGAAGAGCTTATGCTCGCAATTTCGATTCTCCTGCTCCTCAGATGCAAACTGACCTGTGCTCGGAGATTTAGAGTAGTTTTAACAGCGCAGATCCGAAGAACTGAAGGGTCTCTCGTACGGTATGATTCCAGGAGTCGTTTCTCTCATTATTTTTGTACGTATAATGTCAGTATCTTCATTATTTTTAAATTGGACCTGCCAGAAATTTGAATGGCATATGTGATTATCATATAAAATGTTCTGCAAAAGAAGATGGTATGCTGAACTGCTTGGTGGAAAGCATACACCAGTGAATTATTCCAGCAAGTGGGAAAGTTATAAATCTTATCTAGCAGGGGCCTGGAGTACAGTTAAATATGGTGAATATTAAATAATAAACCAGTGTACTCCTGCCAACTTTATGTTGTAATCATTTTGTCCACTTTTTATTGCACATGGCTAATAAACTCAAATGATTTGTAATTTGAATCCTAATATATATCAGAGTTAGTTCCATCACTTGCTTTTATTCTGCTTGCTTATTTCACAATATTTCCAAAAATCCCTTAAATTTGAAGGTTAGTCACAGTTTAAAGACAGATTCTGGCATATAAATTGTTTAAGTGATGCAATAAATTACTGAGCACCGTTATTGTGAGAGATGTTGGAACATGAGCTTCATTTTTCAGATGGTGGCTTTAACCCTCAAGGACAGAACAAAATATCTTTCCACTTCTTCAGTTCTCTGCCACAAAGCGTCCAATCCACAGCGTCACAAACTCCAGCACATACAGAGCAACGAGGCTGGTCCCAAATCCAACTAAGACAGATGAAGATTGAACATTGTGCTATTGCAGCAAGTCCAGCCGTTGCATCTCCAACCTGTCTGAGTTGCTGTTGCATTTTAATATTCACAATGTAGTCTCGAAACTATGAATAGCAGTGTTAAAGGTTATAATTTTCTTTCCATCTGCTCTTGCAGACTGTCACAGATATATGATAGAGCAATGTGCAGTTGATGATCAACCTATTTGGCTATGTTATGCACATACCTTCCTTGAATATCAAGCAAAGTATATGGCACCAAAGGACTTGGGCATGCATGTGCAGGAAATCTCATTCCAAAAGCAAAGACAAGCTGCAGAAGAGCACAATGTCACAATGCTGGCAACAAGAAATGTCTTATGTATGTGCACAAACACAAGCAAGTGATCACATGCATAAACAAGCAGGAGTCAAACTTTGGAAGATGGTCAAGCAGTTCACAGAGTCATGCAACATGGAAACAGACCCTTTGGTCCAACTTTTCTAAGCTTCCCAAATTGAATAATTCTCACTTGCCAGCATTTGGTCAATACATCCTAAACCTTTCCTTTTCATGTTCTTGTCCAAATGCCTTTTAAGTGTTGTAATTTTATCCACGTCTACCACTTCCATACTTATAGCTCATTCCATACTTGTAATACCCTAAGTGTGAAAAATTGTCCCTCAGGTCCCTTTTAAATTTTTTCCCCCTCTCACTTTAAACATAGGTTTTGGACTCCCCTTGGAAAAATACCTTGGCTATTCACTTTATCTAAGTCCCTCATGATTTAACTCAGCATCAGACATTCCAGAGAAAAAAAGGCCCTGTCTGTCCAGCCTCTCATTATAACTCAAAACCTCCAGTCTACAGCATCCTTTCCAATTTAATAGCATCCCTCCATTAGCAGGGTGACCAAAATTGTATTTAGTAATTCAAAAGTGGCTTCACCAATGTCCCATGATGTTCCAATTCCTATACTCAATATACCAATTAAGGCAAGCATGCCAAGCACCTTCATCACCCTGTCAATCTGTGACACCACTTTCAAGAAACTATGTACCTGCGGTCCACTGTCTTGTTGTTCAACAACATTCACCAGGGCCCTAACATTAGCTGTGTAAGTCCTACCCTGATTTGCCTTACCAAAATGCAGCACCTGGCATTTATCTAAATTAAATTCCATTTGCCACTTCTTGGCCCATTGGCCCATCTGGTCAAGATCTCATTGTTTTCTCTTCTTCTTCTTCACAGAAGGGTATTGAAACGCAAACAGAAAGTCTGAGACATAAAATCATGAACAGCAAAACTGTTCCATTATTTAGTGGCAAATTACATTCCATCAGAAAGACGTGGTGGTATGAATACATGGTGAAAGACTGAGCACCTCCCAGGAATAACCACCCGGACTACACCTCTTTCATAACCTGTTGGGCAGAGCTTATGTTGTGATGCTGGTTCACCTTTTCAGGTTCTAGCTTCATGATACATCTCCACCAAAGCTTTTGTCCACATATTGTTTTAGCTAAAATTTAACAAAGAATTGCAAATGCTAGAGATCTAAAACAATGCAAGGAATTCCTGGAGAAAATCAGCAGGTCTGACAACAACTGTGTAGAGAGAAAACTACGCCCATCTCTTTGTCAGCTATGTAAAAGTGAGGATTGTAGATACTGGAGATCAGAGACAAGATTAGAGTGGTGCTAGAAAACCACAACAGGTCAGGCAGCATAAAAGAGCAGGAAAATCGACATTTTGGGGAGCGCTCCTGCTCGAAACATCCATTTTCCTGCTCGTCAGATGGTGCCTGATCTGCTGTGCATTTCCAGTACCACTCTAATCTTGTCTTTATCAGCTATGCCAAACAGTACAAGCACTGTACCCCAACTCTTCTGCCATTAATTCAATGACTGCAACAGCGCAGCTTCCTGCATCCAGGCTGAACTGGATCAGTTCATTTGCTTCTCCCCCAACTCCCACCCCACCCTCAAATTCACTTGGTCCATTCCAGACACCTTCCTCGCCTTTCTTGAGCATTCCATTTCCATCTGTGGTGCCAGTCTCTAGATGGACGCTTACTACAAACTCTCAGACTCTCACAACAACCTGGACTGCACCTCTTCCAACCCAGTATCCTGCAAAAACTCCATCCTGTTCTCCAATTCTTTCACATCTGCTCGGACGAGGAGACGTTCCACTCCCAAGTATCCCAGATGGCCACCTATTTCGAACGTGCTTTTCCCCCTCTGTCTCCAGACAGCCTTCCACTGCACCAACTCCATTCCCTGTTCCACTGCTCCCTAAATGCAACAAAGACAGAATCGCCCTTGCCCTCACCTACCATCCACCAATCTCCACATCATTTTTAAACACTTCTGCCAACTCCAACTAGACCCCATCACAAAGAACATCCTCCCCTCCACAGCTCTCTGCCTTCTGCAAGGACTATTCCCTTCGACAGTCTTTGGTTTGCACCACTCTCCCCACCAACACCTCTGAACCCCCAGGAACCTTCTCGTGCAACCGGAAAAGATGCAAAACCTGCCAGTATATCACCCCACTCAGCTCTATCCAGGACTCCAAACAGTCCTTCCAGATGAGACAGAAGTTCATCTGCCTCTCTTCCAACCTAGTTTACTGCATCAGGTGCTCCCAATGTGGTCTTCTCTACATCAGGGAGACCAAACTTAAACGTAGGGTACGGTTCACCGAGCATCTCAGCTAGGCTTGCAGGGGCCGACAAGACCTCCCTGTCACTGCCTATTTTAATTCCCGTTTCCATTCCCTTTCCAACCTGACCATCCTTGGTCTCCTCCATTGCCACAATGAAATTAAACCACAAATTGCTTTTGCCTAAGCAGCCTACAGCCTGGAGGACTCATTTTCTACCTTCCTTCCCTTCCCCCGACTCCCTTCCCAGTCCCTTCCCTTCCACTCCTCCCAGTCACCTACCAGACTCAGTCCTCCCATTGTCCAACCAGGTCATACCCTCTGCCTATCTTCATCTATCCCCATTTCACCACCGACCCTACCAGCCCCTTTACCTGCAGCTCCTCCTACACCCACCCCAGTCCTGAAGAAGGGTTGCACAGAAAACATTGACTTCGCCACCTCCTGATCTTCCTGGCTTGTTGTGTTCTTCCAGCCCCCTGCTTGTCTGGCAAGAGGATCTGAATGGCAGGTTTAAAAGTACATAAAACTCCAGGGCTGGATGAAATGTATCCTAAGTTTTTTTTGAAAGAGGCAAAGAAGGAAATAGCAAGGACACTTGCAAAAAATTTTCAATTCCTCTCGAACCACAGGAAAGGTGTGAAGGACAGCTCATGTGATACCATTATTCAAGAAGGAACCATGGGCGGCACGGTGGCACAGTGGTTAGCACTGCTGCCTCACAGCGCCAGAGACCCGGGTTCAATTCCCGCCTCAGGTGACTCTCTGTGTGGAGTTTGCACATTCTCCCTGTGTCTGCGTGGGTTTCCTCCAGGTGCTCCGGTTTCCTCCCACACTCCAAAGATGTGCAGGTCAGGTGAATTGGCCATACTAAATTGCCCGTAGTGTTAGGTAAAGGGGTAGATGGAGGGGTATGGGTGGGTTGCGCTTCGGCGGGGCAGTGTGGACTTGTTGGGCCGAAGGGCCTGTTTCCACACTGTAAGTAATCTAATCTAAGGATGCAAGTGATAAACCAGGAAACTACAGGCTGGTTAGTCTCACCTTAGTAGTGGGTAAACTACTGAAAACATTTCTGAGGGGCAGAATTAGTATGCATTAGCCAGGGATTAATCATGATCAGTCATTGTGGCTTTGTTAACGGGAGATCATATCTGACCAATTTGATTGAATTTTTCAAAGAGGTAACCAAATGTGTACATAAGAGCAATGATTTAGTCTATTTAGACTTCAGCAAGGTTTTTGATTAGGTCCACATGGGAGTTGAATAGCAAAGGTAAGAGCCCACAGGGACACAAGGAAATTAAGCAGATTGCATCAAAAACTGACTTTGTGGTAAGAGACAGATGATGATGTTTGAGGGATGTTTTTGTGACTGGAATTGCGTGTCCAGTGGGGTTTCAAAGGAGTCAGTGTTGGGGTCCCTCGCTGTTTGCAGTTGATATAAATAATGTAGACTTAAACATGGGAGGACTGATCACAGCCAATACAAAATTCGATTAGGTGGTAAATGGAATAGACGGGTTGGTCAGATGAGCTGATCAGTGGCAAATGAAATTCAAATCGGGATAAATTTGAGGTGATGCACTTCGGTAGTAAAAACAAAGCAAGGGAATTTATGAATGCTAGGACACCGGGAAGGATGAAGGATCAAAAGGACTTGGGTGTGCATGTACACTGGTCCCTAAAATATCAGGACAGGTGGATAAGATGGTTACTTGCCTTAATTAGCCAAGGCACAGAGTTGAACAGCAGAGATATTACCTTCCAAATCCATAAAGAATTGGTTACACTACGGATAGAGTACTGTGTCCAACTCTGGAATGCACATTATAGGAGAGATATGATAGCACTAGAAAGGGTATAAAGGAGTCTTACAAGGATGTTGCCTGGGCTGGAGAATTTCAGTTATGAAAAGAGATTGGATCGACTGGGGTTTATTCCTGACAGAGGAGATAGAGAAGTAGCTTGATTGAGATGCATTAAATTATGAGGGACGTAGATAGGGTAAACAGGAATTAAACTTTTCCCCGAATGGAAGGATCAATTATCTGGAGGCATTGAGTTCAGGGCAGAAGATTTAGAAGAGATGTGAGGAAAAATGTTTTCATACGGGAGTGAGAATCTGGAAATGACTTCCTGGAAGGGTAATAGAGGCAGAAACCCTCATAACATTTATGTAGTATTCAGATGTGTACTTGTGATACCAAGGCAGGCAAAATGCTTGAATGGTTAGGGAACTGTTTTGACAGATGTGATCATGATGGGCTGAACGTTATTTTTCTGTGTTGTAGATCCCGAAATCTTTATAATACAGCTGGAGTAAATGTTACAATAAAACAAAGAATGATAAATGAAATCTGAAACAAAAAGAGAAGGTAGCAGAGAAGCTCAGCAGGTCTGGCAGCATCTGGGGAAAGAAAAATAGAGTTAATGTTTCAAGTCTCAATGTAGAGTTGGAAATGTAGAAACTTCTCATCACACATCTAAATTACTGGCCTTTTTATCATGAAACAGCACTTTTGTTGCAGATTTTTCAGTCAGAGAAACTGTCTCAATGTCTACCCTGTCAAGTCCCTTTTTGATCTTCTACGTTTTAATGAGATAAACGCTCATTCCTTTAAAGTTCAAACTACTCAGCCTCTGATCAGAGGACTACTCTTTGGGCCAACCGATCTGAAGAGTTTTTACTGTTCTGCTTCCAAGCTAGTACAGGTATAGTCTCTAAAACCTGGTGATTTAAGATGGAAATTTTCCACAGAACAGAGATTCTATAAATGCATCATGTATTTTTTTTTACCAAAGCAATGACCCAAACCCAAACAAAGAACAAAGAAAATTACAAGCCCTTCGGCTATCCAAGCCTGCACCGATCCAGATTCTCTATTTAAACCTGTCACCTAAGGATCTGTATCCCTCTGCTCTCTGCCCATGCATGTGTCCATCTAGATACATCTTAAATGATGCTATCGTGCCTGCCTCTACCACCTCCATTACCAACGCGTTCCAGGCACCCACCACCTTCTGCGTTGTTATGAAGGTGTAGGTGCGTACTGTACCTTTAAGAGAAAGTGAAAGCTGGCAAGGATTTAAGAAGCACAGAGTGTGCTGAACCATTTAAAAATGTAATATTTGGCTGTGAAACAAATAGCTGGAGTTGAGTTGCCACAATACACAACAAAATCAAATTTGGTCAATCAGTTTAAATTATGCCCAAGATAAGAAAAATCCAATTGAATTTGAGTTTTAATGCTTTGAAGACATCAAACCAATGAGGCAGTCTGATGTTCTGGGGTATAAAAATTGGGTATTTTGAACAGTCAGCCAAAGCAGCAAAGAGTACCAACAGACTACGCCTGCAGATCTGTTCTCTGAAAGGAACCTGTTCATATGAAATCTGTGAAGCAGGTGACCGAAGAAAAGAAGACAGGAAAAATACAGAGACGATACCAAGGGAAAAATGACAGCTGGCTGGTTCTGAAATTTTAATTTTTTGTAAAACTTAATCAGGGGGTTTTATGGGATCAGTATATGGTTGTGGAGGGGAGGGTAGATAAGTTGATTAGGCAAAGGAGGATTACAGTGTGGTTGCTATTTAATTTTTTTCTTCAAGTTAGATAATAAATTTGTAATATTTTCTTTAAATAGTGGGATTTAGGTAGTTTTTTTGTCACTCATACTTTAACAGATTACGAGGCAAGATAAGCTTTCCTGTGTGTCTGGTTTAAATTACAGAAGGGCTGACCCCATGCTGTAACAGCATTAAAAACTTCCCAAACATATTTCCCTTAAACCTTTCCCCTTTCACCTTGAACTCGTGACCCCTAGTAATTGAGTCTCCCATTCTGGGAAAAAAACACTTATTATCCACCCTGTCTTTGCCTCTCATGATTTTGTAGACTCAATCAGGTCCCACCTCAACCTCTGCTTTTCTAATGAAAATAATCCTTATCTACACAACCCCTCTTTCTAGCTAGCACCCTCCATAGCAGGCAACATCATGGTGAACCTCCTCTGCACCCTCTCCTACAGGGTACAATAGTCCTGTACACCCCTAGATCTCTCTGTACATCAATTATCTCCAAGGCTTTTCCATTTACTGTATAGCTCGCTCTTGAATTGGATCTTCCAAAATGCATCACCTCGCATTCGCCCAGATTGAACTCCATCTGCCATTTCTCCGCCCAACTCTCCAATCTATCTATTCTGCTGTATTCTCTGACAGTCCCCTTCACTATCTGCAACTCCACCAATCTTGGAGTCAACTGCAAATATATATACCACCTATTTATTCACCTAGAAAATTTATGTAAATTTACTTTCCTCCAGATTATTATGTATATACACCTTCCTCTAGATTATCTATATATATTATACTCCAAAGTCAGCAATGATCTCAATTCAGAGGCTACTAATTTTTAAATATCTTTCCTTAAGTATGAAGTCCAATATTGCACAGTGGAAAGAGACAGCAGCAAATATGGCTGGCAAGCAAAGATTGAATTAGAAAGAAGCCGATATTTTGCTTTCTTAACAGCTGTATGTTTGTGAAGGGTCAGGTCTCATACCATCCGATGGTGGCTTAGCACCTGTCACATATTTGCCATGAACACTCATTATAGTGCAACCTTTTTCTAATTATGTCTTATCTTTATGATAAAGTCACCAGTTAATGAGAATATTGCAGCACACGGTTCACATCCACTAAAAGGTTCTGCACAAAATTCAGCTTTTTGCTGTCGCATCACTAAGATCATGAGCAATCCTTGTTGAACTTGGTACAAGGAGGGGAGGAGGAGAACGACACCTTACATCAAGGCTCTGGATCAGTAAGATTGAGCTGGGGGTGGGAGGAAGGAAACATGGAGGGAAATAGGGCATGGAATTATAGAATACTTTCAAGGGGTCTGGGACATTAAGGAGTAAGGTAGGAAAGACCTCCCAGAGTCTAGATTAGAGTGGTGCTGGAAAAGCACAGCAGTTCAGGCAGCATCCAAGGAGCAGTAAAATCGATGTTTCGAGCCCTTCATCATCAAAACGTCAATTTTACTGCTCCTCGGATGCTGCCTGAACTGCTGTGCTTTTCTAGCACCACTCTAATCTAGACTCTGGTTTCCAGCATCTGCAGTCATTGTTTTTACCGAGGAAAGACCTCCCATGTGAGTCTGCGAGGAAGTTGGGATGGAATATAAATATATTAAAATGGACTGAATTTTACAAGAAATTGGCAGTATCAATTTTGGCAAATTTGGATTCCTTTCTGTGTGCCCTAGGGCATTTTCTTAGACTACTCTTGCAACACGACTTATTAGCTATGCAACATGCCATTACTGTATGCCCCCATTCCCTTCCTCCCCTGGTGTTATGCCTTCATCAAAGGCAGTATTCACCATTGCTGGGGGATCCTGGGACTACCATGCCATGCCATTTGTAAACCCCAGGTCAAGTGCTGCCAGCCAGGATTTGCTCTTCATGCATGAAGCAAGAAGAGAACCAAAAGGAAATGCTTCTGAGGGAATTTTGTTCATTGCAAATATAAGTGCATGTTTGGAATTGTACTCCTTTTTAAGAACCAAAGTACACATGTACCTTTTGTATCATTATATCTTAGAACTCGGTCTAAGGGCATGTTACTCTTCTCCCCAATGTCAAAAATCACACAACAACAGGTTATAGTCAAACGAGTTTACTTGGAACCACAAGCTTTAGGAGACTCACTCCTTCCTCAGGCAGCAGATTTGTATTTGCAGATACATTTTATTTTGTTCAAAAAGTACACCATCTGTAGACAGTCAGTGGTATTTTATAAATTATTATATTGGAAATAAAACCAGTCTGACTCCAAGTTGAGACACATCTAAACTGTATTGTTTGACCTGAGATGCTACCTCTATACTGATAAAACCTTAAGTTACCTTGGGACAGTGACTTCAAAGAAATTCTGGGATTTACATAGTAATCATTCGAAATCTGGATCTTCATTCTTACTGATTAAAGACTTAATGGCCATCTAGGTTTGTTCCATACATTTGCATAAATTGTATGACCCTTTGAGCTTTCATTTACAAATTCTGTGTCCGATGTATTCTCTCTCACGAGCTGTCTAAGGAGCAGGGTTCTGAAAGCTTGCAGTTTTAAATAAACCTGTTGGACTATAACCCGGTGCCGTGTTATTTTTGATTTTGTCACAACTAAGGTTGACAATGCTGCTCCTTTAACAAGGTTATGTCGTCCTTGGGTTTTTCTAAGGGAGTTTGTAAAAAAGTCTGGGCTTGGATGGGTTTAGGGCCAATTTGCTTATAGCTAATAAATACTGCCTCAGGCAAATGGTGTTTAAGTTAAAAAAAAACCTTGTGCAATGAAAAGAAAGTGACCAGTTCTCCCAGCTCAGTTTTATCCTCTGGCTTGTTTTGTATGGCTATTCACTGCTTGCAGTCAGGCAGTTGTGAAGCTGCTGGACCCAAAGAAGCAGGTCCATACTGGTCCCCTCTCTCTGACTTCTCTCCTGTAAGACCCTATGTTTAACCGAGCTGGGAATTTGTCTTGCAAACGTTTCGTCCCCTGTCTAGGTGACATCCTCAGTGCTTGGGAGCCTCCTGTGAAGCGCTTCTGTGCTGTTTCCTCCGGCATTTATAGTGGCCTGTCTCTGCCGCTTCCGGTTGTCAGTTCGAGCTGTCCGCTGTAGTGGCCGGTATATTGGGTCCAGGTCGATGTGTTTGTTGATAGAGTCTGTGGATGAGTGCCCTGCCTCTAGGAATTCCCTGGCTGTTCTCTGTTTGGCTTGCCCTATAATGGTAGTGATGTCACCTAGACAGGGGACGAAACGTTTGCAAGACAAATTCCCAGCTCGGCGAACAGAACCACAACAACGAGCACCCGAGCTACAAATCTTCTACCAAACTTTGAACCCGATGTTTAATTTTACCTTTTTGTGCCAAGGGATTTATCGAGATTTCTGGAAGTATTTAGAACAGCATAATTAAGTTGGGATGACCGGTTGGGTTTTCGGATAGGTTAAGTTATTCAGTATTCTGTTCTCTTTTGTTTGTGTCTCATTCAATAATCTTGTAAATATATTCTGTTTTGTTTAAAACTATGTAGTTTGACCAACTGCATCTCTCCTGGAATATTCATGTTACATCTGCTTAAAATAAACAATTAGCAAAGTTGGGGTCTGAGCTACTTTCTTGAAATGTTTTGAGGGGGTTTGGCCTGGTCCATAACATAGTCCAACACCGGCACCTCCACATCATCTTTCCCCAGTGCTCAACGTGCGCTAACATCTTCTTACTGTTCTATGTGGGGCCATCACTAAACTCTATTTCAGGTACATAACCTATGTCATGAGCTGTGAAGTCAACCATAAAATATTTGATTAATGTATTTTTCTAGTTTTTCCAATCTCTATGGAAAGGATATTTAAGTAAAGCGCAAAAGATCTTGTTTGAGGTAAAACCGTGATTTAAGATCAGATATCGAATGCACTTTTGACTGCGTCACTGAGATCAATTATAAACATTCAGCCAAAAATACATAACAATATTTAAATACTATATAACCATGCAGTCAATCAACAGTTATTTCTTCTTTCAAATTAGTTAAATTACATTTTAAGTATTCAATGGCCTTTTAAACACTTTGAATTTAGAAATGTAATAATATTAATCTTGCAGGCTACATCGTAAAAGGCTACTAAGCAGAAAATTGGACAGATTGCTAACTGTCTGAAACCAGCCCTGTACGTACCACCAAACCCTACCCTAATTTCATGGTCTGCATAACCACAATAAATCTTCAATCCAACCATAAGCCTATAAACCCTTCATGCACCAGAATGTTCTGACTGTTAATTCTGTTATGTACCACAACAGCCACCGATTAAAAGCCTTCAACATATCTCAAGAGCTTGCCTAGCAACTATTGCCTTGACCCCACAATCCTTCATTGGTCTTCCCGTTAATAGACTTCTGCCTAAACTCAAAGTTTTTACTCATCAATGAAACTTACTCTGAAAACTGGCTTATGTAGCACATCATACAGTGTTATAGACTTAAAACCATAGGATCCTACAGTACATAAGAACATAATAGGTACAGGCCCATTTGAGCCCTCTCTACCTTTTTGTGCCAAGGGATTATCTTTGACCTCACTGCGATTTTTTCATATCTTTCATTTTTTTTTAAGGTGTGGAAACAGGCCCTTTGGGCCAACAAGTCCACACTGACCCGCCGAAGTGCAACCCACCCAGACCCATTCCCCTACACCTAACACTATGGGCAATTTAGCATGGCCAGTTCACCTAACCTGCACATTTTTGGATTGTGGGAGGAAACCGGAGCACCCGAAGGAAACCCACGCAGACACTGGGAGAATGTACAAACTCCACACAGTCAGTCACCTGAGGCGGGAATTGAACCCGGGTCTGTGGCGCTGTGAGGCAGCAGTGCTAACCACTGTGCCACCGTGCCACCCGGTGTTTAGAAATCTATTAAATTTTCTCTTGATATACTTAATGTTTAAGCCTCCATAGCTCTCTAGGGTAGGACATTTAAAAGATTCAATATGAAGAAGATCTTGTACAGCTCAATCCTAAAAAACATATTACTTATTTGAAAACTGTTGTGTCTTGCTTCTGGACCATCAACACCCCAATCCAGCCAGAAGAAACATGCTACATCTGTTCGTCAATCACTGAAAGAATTTGGTAAGACTCAAATGAGATCATTCTCATAAAATCTAGAAAAAATAAGCACAGGCCCCCAACTTCTGCCTTAAGTATATTTTTGTTATAATGCAAGGTTGCACAAGAACACAACGATAACATTATAGAAAAACTATCTGTACTTTTGAAATTCAACAAAATACATAATGTGCAATAAATAGAAATGAGATATGACGTTAATGCACTTTTCATTATGTTGGTTAAAGGTAAGTATTGGCCATCATATCGGTAGCAGTCCCCAGCCATTCTTCGATTTGAGGTACAGAGTCATAGAGATGTACAGCATGGAAACAGACTCTTCAGTCCAACCTGTCCTTGCCGACCAGATATCCCAACCCAATCTAGTCCCACCTGCCAGCAGCCAGCCCATATCCCTCCAAACCCTTCCTATTCATATACCCATCCAAATGCCTCTTAAATGTTGCAATTGTACCAGCCTCCACCACTTCCTCTGGCAACTCATTCCATACATGTACCACCCACTGCGTGAAAAAGATGCCCCTTAGGTCTCTTTTATATCTTTCCCCTCTCACCCTAAACCTATGCCCTCTAGTTCTGGACTCCCTGACCCAAGGGAAAAGACTTTGCCTATTTATCCTATCCATGCCCCTCATAATTTTGTACACCTCTCTGAGGTCACCCATCAGCCTCCGATGCTCCAGGGAAAACAGCCCTAGCCTATTCAGCCTCTCCCTGTAGCTCAGATCCTCCAACCCTGGCAACATCCTTGTAAATCTTTTCTGAACCCTTTCAAGTTTCACAACATCTTTCTGATAGGAAGGAAACCAGAATTGCATGCAATATTCCAACAATGGCCTAACCAATGTCCTGTACAGCTGCAATATCACCTCCCAACTCCTGTACTCAATATTCTGACCAATAAAGGAAAGCATACCAAACACCTTCTTCACTATCTATCTACCTGCGACTCCACTTTCAAGGAGCTATGAACCTGCACTCCAAGGTCTCTTTGTTCAGCAACACTCCCTAGGACCTTACCATTAAGTGTGTAAGTCCTGCTAAGATTTGCTTTCCCAAAATGCAGCACCTTGCATTTATCTGAATTAAACTCCATCTGCCACTTCTCAGCCCATTGGCCCATCTGGTCCAGATCCTGTTGTAATCGGAGGTAACCCTCTTTGCTGTCCACTACACCTCCAATTTTGGTGTCATCTGCAAACTTACTAACTGCACCTCTTATGCTCGCATCCAAATCATTTATGTAAATGACAAAAAGTAGAGGGCCCAGCACCGATCCTTGTGGGACTCCACTGGTCACAGGCCTCCAGTCTGAAAAACAACCCTCCACAACCACCCTGTCTTCTACCTTTGAGCCAGTTCTGTATCCAAATGGCTAGTTCTCCCTGTATTCCATGAGATCTAACCTTGCTAATCAGTGTCAAGGGAGGAAGACTGCTTCTTCAAGGAAGGCATCCTTGCAAGAGGACTTGCAGTAGGTTAAAATCAACTAGAAGAAAGTGAGGAGTGCAAAGACTTCAGAGAACACCTCTGGGACACCCGCACCAAACAACCCAACCGCCCGGTGGCTGAACACTTCTACTCTCCCTCCCACTCCGCCAAGGACATGCAAGTCCTTGGCGTCCTCCATTGCCAGACCATGGCAACACGACACCTGGAGGAAGAGTGCCTCATCTTCCGCCTAGGAACCCTCCAACCACAAGGGATGAATGCAGATTTCTCCAGCCTCCTCATTTCCCCTCCCCTCACCTTATCTCAGTCCCAACCCTCGGACTCAGCACCGCCTTCTTGACCTGCAATCTTCTTCCTGACCTCTCTGCTCCCACCCCTCTCCAGCCTATCACCCTCACCTTAACCTCCTTCCACCTATTACATTCCCAACGCCCCTCCCCCATGTCCCTCCTCCCTACCTTTTATCTTAGCCTGCTTGGCACACCCTCCTCATTCCTGAAGAAGGGCTTATGCCCGAAATGTCAATTCTCCTGCTCCTTGGATGCTGCCTGACCTGCTGCGCTTTTCCAGCAACACATTTTTTAGCCCTGACAGGAATATACTTTCTCTGGATTCTTGTTATCTCATTTCTGAAGGCTTCCCATTTTCCACCATCCCTTTACCTGCGAACATCTGCCTCCAAACAGCTTTCAAAAGTTCTTGCCTAATACCGTCAAAATTAGCGTTTCTCCAATTTAGAACTTCAACTTTTAGATCTGGTCTATCCTTTTCCATCACTATTTTAAAACAAATAGAATTATGGTTGCTGGTCCCAAAGTGCTCCCCCATGACACCTGAGTCACTTGCCCTGCCTTATTTCCCAAGAGTAGGTCAAGCTTTGCACCTTCTCTAGGAGGTACATCCACATACTGAATCAGAAAATTGTCTTGTGCACACTTAACAAATTCCTCTCCATCTAAACCTTTAACACTATGGCAGTCCCAGTCGATGTTGGGAAAGTTAAAATCCCCGACCATAACTACCCTATTATTCTTACAGATCGCTGAGATCTCCTCACAAGTTTGTTCCTCAATTTCCCTCTGACTATTGGGGGGTCTATAATACAATCCCAATAAGGTGATCATCCCTTTCTTATTTCTCACTTCCACCCAAATAACTTCCCTGGATGCATTTCCGGGAATATCCTCCCTCAGCACAGCTGTAATGCTATGCCTTATCAAAAATGCCACTCCCCCTCCTCTCTTGCCTTCCTTTCTATCCTTCCTGTAGCATTTGTATCCTGGAGCATTAAGCTGCCAGTCCTGCCCATCTCTGAGCCATGTTTCTGTAATTTCTGTGATATCCCAGTCCCATGTTCCTAACCATGCCTTCCCTGTTAGGCCCCTTGCATTGAAATAAATGTAGTTTAATTTATTAGTCCTACCTTGTCCCTGCCTGCCCTGACTGTTTGACTCACTTCTGTTCTCAGCTGTACCAGTCTCAGATCGATCTCTTTCCTCACTATCTCACTGGGTCCCACACCCCCCCACCGTACTAGTTTAAATCCTCCCAAGCAGTTCCAGCAAATTTCCCTGCCAGTATATTAGTCCCCTTTCAATTTAGGTGCAATCCATCCTTCTTGTACAGGTCACTTCTACCCCAAAAGAAATTCCAATGATCCAAAAATGTGAATCCTTCTCCCATACATCAGCTCCTCAGCTATGCATTCATCTGCTCTATCCTCCCATTCCTGCCCTCACTAGCTTGTAGCCCTGGGAGTAATCCAGATATTACTACCCTTGAGGACCTCCTTTTTAAATTTTTGCCTTACTCTCTGTAATCTCCCTTCAGAGTCTCAACCTTTTCCCTTCCAATGCCATTGGTTCCAATGTGAACAATGACCGCCTGCTGGCACCTCTCCCCCATGAGAACATTCTGCACCCTCTCTGAGGCATCTTTGATCCTGGCACCAGGGAAACAACACACTATTCTGCTTCATCTCTGCTGGCCACAGAAACATCTGTCTGTACCTCTGACTACAGAATCCCCTAACACAATTGATCTCTTGGAAGCCGACGTACCTCGTTGCATTAGAGCCAATCTCAATACCAGAAACTTGGCTCTTCATGGTACATTCCCCTGAGAATCCATCACCCCCTACATTTTCCAAAACAGCATACCTGTTTGAAATGGGTATATCCACAAAAGACTCCTGCCCTAGGTGCTGCCCTCTCTTACCCTTCCTGGAGTTAACCCATCTATGTGACTGTATCTGAGACTTTTCCCCCCTTCCTATAACTGCCATCCATCACATACTGTTGCAAATTCCTCTTTGCTTCTATCTGTCTCTCCAACTGATCCACTCGATCTGATAAGATTCGCATCCAATAGCATTTATGGCAGATATAATCCACAGTAACCCTTAAACTCTCTTTAAACTCCCACATCTGACAAGAAGTACATATCACTGCAAAGGCCATTTTTGCTCCTTCACAATCTACAGACCCAGAAAATAACATTGTCTTATTCCTCTACAAAACACTGCACCAGGTTAAATTAAGAGCTATGGCTTATATTTTAAGTTTAATCAAGAGACTTATCTCCAAAAACATATTATTAAGAAAGAACCCACTGTACTCACTAATACAGCCTTGTTCTTAGACAGACTTAAAACTACAATTACTTTATCTGATTCTGTGCTATGAAATTCGTCCAACAGTTCCTCCAAATTAGTTGTGAATTCCACTGTTTGTAAATTTTGACAGATGCACTTCAATGTCCAGTGATACACAAATTCAAACAGTCTCTCTCTCCTGCATTGTCCTCACCATGTGTTTTCTTTGTCTGCTCTTCTCCCTTTTAAACTGCTGTTGTTTTGACTTTCTTTCCCCCAAAGTTCCAAAACAATGCAATAGCATATAAAACAGTAATTGCTCCTCCTGGAATTCGAGGAAATCACCTCCAACATCTAAAATACTTCAAAAAAAGGAGCAGCTCTTACAGCCAGAAATTTTTCCCATCCTCCATCTTGGATTATCCAGAATTCCAGTTACAACTACATGAACAGATTGTTGGAATTTTTGTTTAATTTTGATCTAAAGATCAGAACTTCAAGTAAGAGAGAGCTCATTTTGTAATATACTGATGCTCTGTCAGATTATTTGCTCAAATTCTGGAGTCTAACATTGAACAGACTCTTGAAATTCTGGGCTTTAAAATAATATGAGTCATGAATTACTGCCTGAAAATCATTATGAGGGAAAAGGAAACTTTCTAAAGTAAAGTAATAACTACAGCATAATAGTATTGAAGGGCAGATACTTTGTAGAGATACAAATCTAGTACCTATTCATGGCTTGTGTTAGCTTCTGAGCAAAAGCAATACAACTCACAGAGCTATGATGTATCAAAGACCTCCAGGGAAGTTTTACATCTGCCACAACTAGTAAGAAACAAAGTGTGCTTGCAAGCATTGATTCAAAGGACTTCGAGGATCACTCACTATAATTTCCTCAGGTATATGGTTTAAACAGATAGCTAGAAAATGTGAGAAAACAGGAATTCAAGTACAAAATTCATGTAAATTAGAAGTCTGAAAGAAAGAATGATAACTGTTAGTTATATTATAAATCCCATTAAAGGAAATTTGAGGGAGGGTGTTGAAAGCAAGTATAATCACTTAAAGAAAATCTGTGAAATGTGGCTTCATAGGCATCCAAATAACAGGTGTACCTTTAAACATTTAAGTACAATTTTACCAATTAATTTGATTACCCTGTCACAAATAAAAATAATAAATTATCATACATTGGTTAGTGTTATAGTTTTTCCAATTATTAAGTATATTAATTGTTTCCAAGATTTAAGAGCTTTTATAACTCATCGGTAACATTCACCTTGTCCACCAGTGCTATGACTTTCAAATTACCTTGAAATTTGTTTGGTTCCTTTTCTTCATAGGACAGGGAATGTTTTCGTGGAGGACACAGGGGCATACTAGTAATGTCACTGGACTGATAATCCCCAACTACGTCCAGGACACCGCCCACACCTTGCACATCTCCAAGACTTTTGTTTCCCTGGCCCCAATACCTTATCTTCACCAATGGCATCCAGTTTCTCTACACATCCATTCACCATGACAAAGGCCTCCAATCCCTTCATTTCTTCCTCTCATGCCGACCCAACCAGTAGTCTTCCACTGACATTCTCATTTGCCTGGCTTCACTGGTCGTCACTCTCAACCGCATCTCCTTACAATCCTCCCACTTCCTCCAAACCAAAGGGGTAGCCATGGGCACCCGTATGGGCCCCAGCAATGCCTGCCTCTTTGTTGGGTATGTGAAACTGTCCATCTTTCGCAGCTACACTGGCACCATTACCTCCGCTATATCGATGACTGTACCAGCGCTGTCTAGTCCTCCCATGAGGAGGTCGAACAGTTCACAAGAACCTTCCATCCTGACCTCAAATTCACCTGGACTATCTTGGATACCACCCTCCCCTTTCTGGGCCTCTCCATCTCCATCTCCGGCAATCGACTAGGTGCAAACATTTACTACAAACCTACCGACCCCCAGAGCTACCTGCAATACAACTCCACCCACACTACCTCCTGTAAAGATGCCATCCCTTATTCCCAATTCCTTTGCCTCAGCCACATATGCTCCCAGGAGGACTAATTCCCCCACAGAACATCCCAGAAGCTTCCTTCTTCAAAGACCGCAATTTCCTCTCCTACGTGGTTGATGATGCCCTCCAGCACATCTCCTCCACTTTCTGTTCCTCCACACTTGAACCCCACCCCTCCAATCCCAACAGGGACAGAACCTCCCAGTCCTCGTCTTTCACCCCACCAACTTCTTCATATATTGCATCATCCTCTGCCACTTCCGCCACCTGAAAACAGACCTGACCATGAAAGACTTATTTCCCTCCCAACCCTATCTGCACTCTGGAGATACCATTCCCTCCGCAACTCCTTAGTCAGATCCATGCACCCACCCCCCAGCTCCTGCCCCCTACCTCCGGCATCTTCACCTACCACCACAAGAACTGCTCCCACACGTTTCCCCCTCACCTCCATCCAAGGCCCCAAAGGACCTTTCCACAACCAACAGAAACTTACCTGTACTTCCACGCACGTTATTAACTGTATCCATTGCACCCGATGTGAGACAGGATGACAGGATCAGGGAGATAGGATGCCAACTTGCGAATCATTTCAGAGAACATCTCTGGGACACCTTCACCAACTAACTCCACTGCCCCACGGTTGAACATTTTAAGTCCCTCTCCCATTTCACCAAGGACATGCAGGTCATGGGACTCCTCCTTTGCCAAGCCCTTACCACCTGACACCTGGAGAAAGAACACCTCATCTTCTGTCTTGGGACCCTGCAACCACACGGATCAATGTGGATTTAATCATTTTCCTCATTAACCCTCCCCTCTCTTATCCCAATCCCAAGCCTCCAACTCAGCACTGCCCCCTTGACCGGTCCTACCTGTTCATCTTTCTTATTCCCACCCACCCACTCCACCCTCCGCTTCATCTACCTATCACATTCACAGCTACCTCCCCACCCCACCCCACCCCCAGCCCCTCCCCTCCCATTTATCTCTCAGCATGCCCCGGCCCACAAGCCTCATTCCTGGTGAAGAGCTTACGCCTGAAACATCAATTCTCCTGCTCCTCGGATGCTGCCTAACCTGCTATGCTTTTCCAGCACAATACTTTCGAATGATAATCTAGAGACTAATATTCTGGGAGCATGGATTCATTTACAAACATAGCAGATGGCAAAATTTGAATTCAAATATTTTGGATTACAAGCTGACCAAACAATGACCATGTAACCACGGTTATTAAAATCCATCTGGTTCAGTCTTATCCTTTAGGGAAAGAAATCTGCCCTACTTACTTTGTCTCTTGAACCGCAGCAATATGGTTAATGATCAACTGTCCTCTGAAATGGCCTAGAGAACCAAGCAAGGCAACTAGCAACTTTCCCAGAGAAGTCCAAATCCCATGTAATAATAAAACGTGACAGAGAAGCTTCATGGATTATTTGGAAAAGGTACCTAGCAGTTATAAAATAAAAAAAATGTTTGGAAAACAATTATTAACTGCAATTCTTTCAAATTAAGTATCCTGGGATATGAAACGTTGCTTGTAATATACTATAGAAAATACTTCACAAGCAGTGCAAAGTCAAAACATTCTCAGGTAACAGTACATTTTACAGCAGAGAATTATGTCTGAAAATTCAACAATAGAGCGTCAAGATTTAATTGCTTTCTGTGTTTCTCTAAGGTCTGAGTTCCCACAAAAACAAATGTCTTCCACAACAGAGTTTTTTTTAAACTCAGAGTGCCACTTTTTCCCTAATGCAGTGCAGCTTAACATCACGGCACTGTTAAATGTGGGAAGATCAAATACTAATAGGCTTTCAAACAGCTGAAAATGTCAACTTTTATTGAACAATAAAAGCAAAAGAAGTTAGAAATGTATTGAATGATGCAAAGAGTTTTATCACAAAAAGAAGCATTTTAAATAAATGTTAAATTACATGTAAGTAATTTAATGAAATATGGTTAAAACAACGAAATTACTTTCTTGTTAGTTTAAAGAATTGAAATGATTAGGTAACATAAAAACAAAAATACAATCAATGTTTTGCAAATGTTACGGACCAATCTAAACCCCCTCAAAATATTAAGAGAAGGAAGTCTGGACCTTAACTTTTACTTGTTTCTAAGTATAAGGCAATTTGATTGGTCAAACTATCAAATTTAAGTAAAATACACTTTACAGTTAAAATGTACATAAAATAAAAGTAAAATAATTTCTTAAATGTAACTCTATTGAAATGCTAAACAGCGTAATACCTATTAACTACAAGTATCTAATTGTTCCAGTGTAGTAACATTCCAGAAGCACATTCTCGGCAAAGACAAATTCAGTAAAATAGATGGTCTCAGCTGCAATTCTAGCAGCAGGAAGAGTACTCCAGCATTTAGCTGTAACAGAGTCAGGGAGAGCAGCTTCCAAAACCAGCTTAAAAACCACAGCAACAATTACTACGGAAAAACTAAACCAAAAACTCCTGGTTCTGTGGGAGCTTGAGCCCACCAATTCAGGCTGCTATTATTCCAACATTAAGACAAACACCAAGGCCTCACAAACTGTTTATTGGCTCAGAGTAGACTGCTGAACACCTTTCTCAAGTTTTTCATAAAAAAAGGACAAAGTATACCTCTCAAGCCATATCACCACATCTCTCCCTTTAACAATTAACAATATACAAAATGGCTTCAGTTTAAAAAACTTTTAGACTTACTCTATTAGTACACTACAATACATATACATTGCATTGACTCTAAGCGTGCAAACTACAGTCCATTTTAATCAGTTCCCCCCAACCAAATACCTCCAACTTCCTTTATCAAAGGCATGATAATGTGTCAGCAATTACGTTCTCTCATCCTCTACATGTATAATTTTCAAGCTGAATGGCTATAATAATAAGCTCCATCCAAATGACCTGGAAACTTTTATCAAAGGTTTTTTTTCCAAAAAACCTTTAATGGGTTACAATCAATATATACAACTGTCTCAGATGAATTACTGGCAATATAAATGTTGAAATGTTGCAACACCAACATCAAGCTCACTTTCTCCTCCTCAATTATGGAATATTTCTTGTGATTTTTTTCAGTTTTCTGGAAAAGACCGATAGCTGTTTTGATATTCTTGCTTTTTCTTGGAAGGGTACAGCACCAACACCCACATCACTTGCATCGATAGCCACTTCGAATGGTTTTGTACGATTAGTTGTGGCTAACACTGAGACAGTGATTAACACAACTTTCAGGCTGTCAAATGCTTTCTGATATTCCTCTGTCCACTGAAATTTTCTACACTTCTTCAACAAGTCAGTCAGTGGGATCAACCGTACTGCTGAATTCGATGCAAACTTCTGATAAAATCCAGTCAGTCCCAGGAATCGTAGCAAAAACAGAAGTCACTGGAAAAGTTCAGTAGGTCTGATTACATCTGTAAGAGAAATCAGAGTTAACATTTCAGGTCCGTTGACCCTTCCTCCAAGAATCGTAGTGCTTCTCTCTTCATTGATGGGATGGGAAAAATCCCAATAACCTTCCGTTGCATACACCACGGGGCCATCTTTTCATGACCAATGACATGGCTGACGAACGTGATTTGGGCTTTTGCGAACTCACTCTGAGCCAGTTCTATCATCAAGCCCGACTCCGGAAGAACAATTTCAATAAAAGCTCCAAATGTTTCTTCCATGTGTGACTAAACATCACCAGATTTTTACACTACACAATTGGCTAATCTGAAATGATTTTATTGAAATGCAGCTGGCATATTTTTCATTCCAAAAGTTACTTGTCCCACCTTCTCAATACAGTCTTCCACATGTGAAATAGGATATGAATCACACTTTGTAACTGCATTGCTTTTGCAATAGACCATATATAATTGTTGGGTAAATCTGGTTGTGGCACTATTAGTAATGGTGAGCTCCATTCACTGCAACTCACTTCAATTAGGTTGGCTTTGAGAATTTGATTGATCTCTTTTTGAAGCTGTGCCAACTGTAAAAGGGTTAAGTCTGTAGGAATGTTGCTCAGTTGGAACAGCATTTGATATCTGCATCATGCATAATTAGATTAACTCTTCTCAGCTTATTCTCATATATTTCCACATGTGACTGTAATAACTCTTTCAGGTCATTTCAATTTTCTTCTGATTGGAAATTCAATAATTTTACCCCAATTTATGAGAACTTCCTCATTGTCAACTTTAATGTGAGGGATGTTCAATTCAGAATCATCTGAACTTGGTTTTTCACTGTGTTGTAACCAGTACCACATTTCCCTTTTGTTTCCTTCCCTATTCAAATATCATTTGAGCATATTCACATGATACACTATATGAGATTTCTTTCTACCTGGCATTCTTATCAAATAATTCACATCATTCAATTTCCTTTCTATTTGATAAGGCCCAATGAACCTTGCCTTCAAAGGTTTACCTACTACTGAGAGTCACAGTAACATTATCTCCACTAGCAAAATGACAGATTTTTTATTTCTTGTCTGCTTCCTGCTTCATCACATGCTGCTACTTTAAATGTTGACTAGCTAATTCAACCTCTCTATTTAATCTTTCCCTAAAATTTGACACGTAGTCCAAACTCTGACGGACCAATTTCTCCATAATTAATTTCTCACCTCTCACCTCATGCCCAAAAACTGAGACAAATGGACTGAATTTAGTAGATTCATTAGGTGCACCCCTAATTGCAAAAGGTACAAATGTAATTTCTTTATTCCAATCATCGAATTAGTCTTGACAATACACCCTCAATGTGGTTTTTAAAGTTTGATGTCGTCGTTCAAATGTTCCCTGTGATTCTGGATGTCACAGTAGATTTGAATTGTTTTATTCCAAAGCTATCCATAACTTCTTTAAATAACTTTGATGTAAAAGTTAACCTTTAATCTCATTGTATATCTGTGAGTAGTCCATATCTAGCAAATAAAAATAGAGTAACTCTTCTACAACCTTTTTAGTTATGATACTGTAATGAAATCCCCTCTGGAAATCTAGTAGACACATCCATTATGGTCAGCAAATACTGGGTCTCACCTTTTGTTTTAGGTAGGGGTCCTATGCAATCAATTAACACCCTTGCTAAAAGTTTCTCAAATGCAGGAATGGGTCGTAAGGGTGCTAGCTTTATCAATGCCCGAGATTTTCCAAATACCTGACATGTACGACATGTCTGGGAAAATGTAACCACATCCTTATGCAGACTAGGCCAATAAAAATGTTTTGTATTTTGACTTGAGTTTTCCTTTTTCGCAAATGACCCGCTACTGGTAATTCATGTGCTAACAACAACACCTTTTTATAGCCCAACATTCGCATAACTTCTGCCCATTTCTGCCCACTTCTGCCCATTTCTCACCTACCTGAATGTATAATGGTTTCCATTTCCTCATCAAGACATTTTTTTTTGAAAGTTATATTCTGGGATACACTCAGATTCTTTTTCTGTATATACTTTTTGATACAATTATTTTTATTTGGAAAAGCATTGGGAATATGGATGTGTTTCTATGAAGTAAAAATATCGATTTTGTCCTCCACTTGTTCTTGTTTTTTTTCTCAACCATTTGTTCAAAGACAATCTCTGGTGAGGTAAAAACAATGACTGCAGATGCTGAAAACTAAATACTGGATTAGTGGTGCTGGAAGAGCACAGCAGTTCAGGTAGCATCCAACGAGCAGCGAAAACCAACCAGTGGCTTTGTGACCTTGTTTTCCTATCAGGAATAATCATAAATTATATTTCCTGTAAGACTGTCTTTTCAACGACAGTGAATGTCACTCCCATCTGTAATCTAGCTATATCATTACCACAGATAAGCTGTATTTATGGAATGGAGAATTTCTCTATTGCTCCAACCACTACTTCACCACTTTTCACCATACTCTCCAACAAATGTAATGGAATACTGCTCTTCTCACTCATTAATTCCACATAGCACACTTTTTCTGGCAATACTCCTTCAGAATTACATATCCCATCTTTCACCAAAGACTGACTTGCTCCCATATCTCTTAAATTCTTTTAACTGCTCCAATGGGCACATGAGTAAACATTACCCACAAAAGTAAACTATTTCAAGAGATCTAGCACTTTCTTAAACAACTCCTGACCAGGTTGGACATCCTTTTGCAGCTTTTTAGATTTCACTGTGTTTTCTTTGACCACTTCAAAAAAACTCACTGGCATACACATCCATCTTCCTAATGCTATTCCAAATCTATGTAGTCCACTTGCAAATTTATGTAGTCCACTTTATTACACCTAGATTTTTTTTATTTCCTTCCCCTCATGGGTTTCTATGCTAAAAACTACATTCAATGTGATTGTCATTTCACATACCATACACTTTTCTCCAATTTCTATCCTTCACAGTTTGAAACTGATGTCATAGAGTCATAGAGATGTACAGCATGGAAACAGACCCTTCAGTCCAACCCGTCATGCCGACCGGATATCCCAACCCAATCTAGTCTCACCTGCCAGCACCCAGCCCATATCCCTCCAAACCCTTCCTATTCATATACCCATCCAAATGCCTCTTAAATGTTGCAATTGTACCAGCCTCCACCACTTCCTCTGGCAACTCATTCCATACACGTACCACCCTCTGTGTGAAAAAGTTGCCCCTTAGGTCTCTTTTATATTTTTCCCCTCTCACCCTAAACCTATGCTCTCTAGTTCTAGACTCCCTGACCCCATGGAAAAGACTTTGCCTATTTATCCTATCCATGCCCCTCATAATTTTGTAAACCTCTATAAGGTCACCCCGCAGCCTCCGACACTCCAGGGAAAACAGCCTGTGCAGCACCTCGTCTTTATCTGAATTAAACTCCATCTGCCACTCCTCGGCCCATTGGCCCATCTGGTCCAGATCCTGTTGTAATCTGAGGTATCCATCTTCACTGTCCACTACACCTCCAATTTTGGTGTCATCTGCAAATTTACGAACTATACCTCTTATGCTCGCATCCAAATCATTTATGTAAATGACAAAAAGTAGAGGGCACAGCACCGATCCTTGTGGCACTCCACTGGTCACAGGCCTCCAGTCTGAAAAACAACCCTCCACCACCACCCTCTGTCTTCTACCTTTGAGCCAGTTCTGTATCCAAATGGTTAGTTCTCCCTGTATTCCATGAGATCTAACCTTGCTAAATCAGTCTCCCATGGGGAACCTTATCGAACACCTTACTGAAGTCCATATAGATCACATCTACTGCTCTGCCCTCATCAATCTTCTTTGTTACTTCTTCAAAAACTCAGTCAAGTTTGTGAGACATGATTTCCCATGCACAATGCCATGTTGAATATCCCAAATCAGTCCTTGCCTTTCCAAATACACATACATCCTGTCCCTCAGGATTCCCTCCAACAACTTGCCCACCACCAACGTCAGGCTCACTGGTCTATAGTTCCCTGGCTTGTCCTTACCGCCTTTCTTAAACAGTGGCAGCACGTTTGCCAACCTCCAGTCTTCCGGCACCTCACCTGTGACTATCGATGATACAAATATCTCAGCAAGAGGTCCAGCAATCAGTTCTCTAGCTTCCCAGAGTTCTCAGGTACACCTGATCAGGTCCTGGGGATTTATCCACCTTTAGCCGTTTCATGACATCCAGCACTTCCTCCTCTGTAACCTGGACATTTTGCAAGATGTCACCATCTATTTCCCTACAGTCTATATCTTTCATATCCTTTTCCACAGTAAATACTGATGCAAAATATTCATTTAGTATCTGCCCCATTTTCTGTGGCTCCACACAAAGGCCGCCTTGCTGATCTTTGAGGGGCCCTATTCTCTCCCTAGTTACCCTTTTGTCCTTAATATATTTGTAAAACCCCTTTGGATTCTCCTTAATTCTATTTGCCAAAGCTATCTCATGTCCCCGTTATGCCCCCCGATTTCCCTCTTAAGTATACTCCTACTTTCTTTATACGCTACGGATTCACGTGATCTATCCTGTCTATACCTGACATATGCTTCCTTCTTTTTCTTAACCAAATCCTCAATTTCTTTAGTCATCCAGCATTCCCAATAGTTACCAGCCTTCCCTTTCACCCTGACAGGAATATACTTTCTCTGGATTCTTGTTATCTCATTTCTGAAGGCATCCCATTTTCGAGCCATCCCTTTTCTTGCGAACATCTGCCTCCAATCAGCTTTTGAAAGTTCTTGCCTAATATCATCAAAATTGGCCTTTCTTCAATTTAGAACTTCAATTTTTAGATCTGGTCTATCCTTTTCCATCACTATTTTAACAAATAGAATTATGGTCACTGGCCCCAAAGTACTCCCCCACTGACACCTCAGTCACCTGCCCTGCCTTATTTCCTAAGAGTAGGTCAAGTTTTGCATCTTCTCTAGTAGGTACATCCACATATTAAATCAGAAAATTGTCTTGAACACACTTAAGAAATTCCCCTCCATGGATATGTCGGAAGCCAAAATTTGATTTACAAAACAATTCACAATCATCAAGCATTTTAATTACAAATCATGCAGTCCTTACTTCCACATGAGCTTTCACTACTTCAGGAAGAAAATTTCTGGACTACTCCAAAATAATCATCTCTCAAAGAGCATATTTTCAATACGTCTAACCATCTATCAACATTATTTTGTTTGATCCTTTCAAACCCAATATACATTTGATCAGGTTCCCTCCTTAGATTCCTAAAACATTGCCTATAAGCTTCTGGTAGATGCACTTAAGATGCTTTTTTTTTCACCTCATCATACTCTGCAGATAGCTTTTCTGATAGTAATGCAAATACCTCACTAGCTCTATCTAAAAACTTTGTTTGCATCAACAAAACCCACATGGTCACCAGCCATTTCATTTGTTTAGCCACTTTCTCGAATGAAATGAAAAAGGCTTCTATATCCTTCTCATCGACCTTGGAACTGTTTAAATATGTCCACGCATTGCCTATCAGATCTTTGGCTACAATGGGATTGCTCTCCATCACTGTCATCATCACTACTCCTGTCACCTCTACTTCCACCATTTTAAGTTGACTTTGAGTTTTCAGTTGTCTGAATTAGTGGTGCTGGAAGAGCACAGCAGTTCATGCAGCATCCGAGGAGCAGTAAAATCGACATTTCGGGCAAAAGCCCTCAGTTCCAACCTCAAGTTCAAAAGCTGTTTTGACTATAAGGGCCTTCTTTTCCTTTTCTTTTTGTCCTGCTTTGAATAGTAATTCAAAATGTTTCATTTCCTTTTCTCTTGTTTTGTCTCTAATTCAAGCTGTTTAATTTTCAATGGAATTTTAGCCATTTTCAAAGATTCAGATGACATTCCTGGTGATTGTAAATGCTGTGCAATTCCCACAATTATCTTCTCTTTCCTCACAAACAGAAGCTAATCCAATTCCAATTTGTTTGGCAATTCAAAAAGCTTTGCCTTGCTCACTTTCTGTAAAACACCGGAAGTGACTTCTTCTACCTATAGGAACTTCTTAGTGACTGAAAGTGCCATTATGTCACAAGGCAAGCCCTATATAAACCAACCAAAAATTCAACACCAAGACTCACCGCCTTTACGTCCAATTATCCTAAACCCAACCTGGAATTAGAGATTTTGATCCTGGACAAGCCCCCAGTTTATTATGGATCAGATCACACACCTTCAAAATTTATTAAGAAGATAGTCTGGACCCTTATTTTTATTTTAAAGGTAGGTCTAAGGTATTATGTTCCAGATGAAATTTGATTGGCCAATCTTCTGTATTTAAGCAAAACACACTTTACTTTTACACTACAGTTAAAATGCGGACAAAATAAAAATAAAAGAATTTACTTAACTGTAACTCTATCAAAATAGTAACAACTAATCAATTATTCCAATATCGCAACATCCCATAAACGAAACCTTGGCAAAGGAAATATCAGTAAAATGAAATTCTAGCAGCAAGAGTACCCAGCTTTTAGCTGTGATAGAGAGAGGAATAAGAACATCAAGACCCCAACGACTGCTACTGAAAAACTAAAACTAAAAATCCTGATTCTGTAGAAGCTTGGCCCAACCGATTCAGGCTGCTTCTCTTGTTCTAACTATTTTTAAAATTGCCTCACAAACTTATAAATTCATTGGCTCTGCGTAGACTGTTCGGCACCTTTCTCAATCTTTATCAAAAAAACTAGGACAAAATACATCTCTTCAAGCCATCGTATCACCGCACATAGCCTAGCTTAATTGTGTCACCTTCTCTAAAGACTACAAATGAAACAACTAATGAATCTTCCAATGTTGATTAGTCAATCATTTTCTGGATTATGTAGCCCTGGTTCCAGTGTAATTTAATAATGCTATTTCCAAATATTATGGGATCTTAAATTTCGCTTCGTGCAATTTGTGCCAGCAGTGCAGATATTGGGGAAATTGTGCCTAAAGAGCAGCACAATCAAGTAAACATCCAAGGGGTAACATTTAAAAATCATAGAAACAATGTTGACCCCAGAGGTGACAAATTTCAAGTTTCCAGAGAAAAGTCATAATGAACTCAAAAATTAACTTTGTTCAAAAGGTCAGCCCAACATCAATCTCTCATGGTCATTATTAGTGGGGAATAAATTCTGCTCCTGTCACCTATATGAGAAACATCTTTTTTTTAAAAAAAAAAAGACATTGCAAAAGCTTTTCATCTTGCGTTTTCCAGGATAATGTAAGAATGCTAAATTTCAACACCATTCCAATTTCAAGTAGTAAGAACTTATAGATGCAAGAAAGAAAAAGATCTGGACAGAGTGGAAAAAAAAATGTTCTCACTGGTGGAATGACCGAGAAGAGGCGAACATAGATTGGACAGCATGGTGGCTCAGTGGTTAGTACTGCTGCCTCACATCACCAGGAACCGGGTTTAATTCCTGGCGCGGGTAACTATCGGTGTGGAGTTTACACATTCTCCTCATGTCTGAGTGGGTTTCCTCCGGGTGCTCCAGTTTCCTCCCACATTCCAAAGATGTGCAGGTTAGGTGAATTGGAAATGCTAAATTGCCCATAGTGTTAGTTGCATTAGTTAGGAGTAAACACAGGGTAGGGGTGTGGTTGGGTTACTCTTCTGAGGGTCAGTGTGGACTTGTTGGGCCAAAGGGCCTGTTTCCATACTGCAGGGAATCTAATCTAATGTAATTGACAAAAGATGTATTGGATACATGATGACAAACTTTTTGCAGAAGTAGGTGGTTAAGATCCTGAATGCATTATCTGAGAAACATGGTGGAGGCAGGTCCAATCAAGACACTCAAGAGTGATTTGAATTATCTGAATGGGGAGAGTTATGATGCAAATGGTGGGGAATAACATGAAGTGAATTGCCCATTCAGAGAGCCAATCAGGACTGAATGGTCTATCTGTGCTGTATCAATTCATGGAAAGGTAATTAAAACAACAAATAGTAAAACGCTAATAAGATGCAAAATGATGCAAATTACAGAAATTATATTATATCAAAAGAAAAACTGTTCAAACCATATTCACCATACATTATTAATGATCTAAACTAAAAGCATTAGCTTTTATAAAAGCAGAACCTAACCTTTCCAATCAGCTCAGTCCATTTCGATGATGCAATTTTAATAAGATGCATACTGCGACATGATGATTCTCATGAAATATTATTTAATGTATGAGAGCAGCATTTCTTTTGTCTAATTGGAATTACAGCTCGAGCTTATCCTTTAGCACATTACCTCCAATATCGACGTAGCACTCCGCAGATAACAATCTAACAAGAGAAAATATCAAAGCTAACCTTTTAAATATTCTACTTACCTTCAGTAATGGATGGCTTTTTCAGAAATAGATTCAGATCATTAAGATGATGAGGGGCTTTTAAGAACGTCAAAAAGTCAGAAGTTACACAACAAGTTGTAGTACAACAGATTTGTTTGAAATCATGAGCACTTAATCTGACAAAGGAGTAGCTTGTGATTTCAAATTAAACTGTTGGACTCTAACCTGGGTGTCATGTGATTTCAGACTTTGTCCACCCCAGTTCAACACTGGCACCTCAAGTGAGAGGTAAACATAAAGGAAATGCACTTCTTCATTCATTCAGGGTGTATGGACTTCTCTGGCTAGCCAAAATTTAAATGCTGATTATTAATGGTAATTGACAAGATGGTGGTGGACTGCCTACTTGAACTACTGCAGTCTATTTGATCAGGGTATTGCCAGTGACGTTTCAGGATTGTAACCCAATTACAGCGAAGGAACCACTTTATATTTCCAAGTAAGAATGGTAAGTGGCCCCAAGAGGAATTTGCAGGTCGTGATGTTCCCATGCATCGGCTATCCTTGTCTTTCTAAATGGAATTGGTTATGGATTTGGAAGGTATTGTCTAAGGAGCCTAGTGAAACTCTCCAGAACATCTTGTAGACAGTATATACTTCTACTGCTCTATATTGGTGGTAAAGAGACTAAAACATTCGTGGATGTGGTGTCAATCAAACAGGCTGTTTTGTCCTTGATGGTTTCAATCTTCTTGAGAGTTGTTAGAACTGCATTCATACAGGTAAGTAGGGCAACATTCCATCATACTCCTGATGTGTGCCTTGTTAACAGTGCATAGGTTTTAAGGAGTCAGGTGGTGAATTATTTGCTACAGCATTCCGAGACTCTGGCATGCTCGTTAGCCACAGCAGTTATATGGCTAGTCCAACTCAGTTTCTGGTCAGTGATAGCCCTCTGGATTTTGATGATGACTTTGACTTAGCCCTTGTGGGGAAAGTCCAGGTTGGACCGTCTGCAGGCCCATAGCTTAAGGACTGTAATGTTTAACTTCATGTCTTTATTTTCACACTTTAAACTAAGAAGAACTGTAACTTTGAACGTGCTAACTTGTTTTTTTTTATTTTTCTATTTTTGTCCCTAAGGTTTTGTACCTAAGATTGCTCCAGGAATGGTGACTTTGTACACTTTTCACTGTGGCCCTGTACTTGAGTACATGTAGCAATAAAACCTAATTCTAATTCTAAAAGTAACTATGAAGCTATCAGGTTGTCAACAAAAATATTTAAGAACAATATTTAATGCTTCCGTGATTTTAGCAGAATCCAATCAGACTCAAGAGTCATAGAGTTACACAGCACGGAAACAGACACTCCGATCCAACTCGCCCCCACCAACCAGATATCCTCAATGATCTAGTCCTATTTGCCTGCATTTGACACAATTCCCTCTAAATCCCTCCTGTTCATGGACCCATCTAGCTGCCTTTTACAATGTTGTAATTGTGCCAGCCTCCACCACTTCCTCTGGTAGCTTGTTCCGTATATGCACCACCTTCTATGTGAAAAAGTTGCCCCTTGGAACCTTTTTAAATCTTTCACCTTAAACCTTTGCCCTCTAGTTTTGAACTCCCCTACCCAGGGAAAAAGATCTTGGCTATTCACCTTATCCATGCCCCTCAAAATTTTATAAACTTCTATAAGGTCACCCCTCAGCCTCCAACACTCCAGGGAAAAAGGCTTGAACTTATTCAGCCTTTTCCTGTAGCTCAAACTCTCCAATTTCAGCAATATCAAATTTTCCAAAGACAGAAAACCAGATGACAACTTCCTTCTAAATTAATTCCAATGTAGAACAAGGCAGTGGGTAGAAATGGTCAACAATCACTCTTGAAGTGGGTAGAGTTTATACTTGAGCAAATTTAAAACCATACTTTGAAAACAAAAAGGACAGAGAGTTATTACTAATCCTCGCATCCATTCTGTTCAGATCACTACATTACAAGATATTTTTGGAGTTTGCATTTGCTCAACATTGTATCTCCGATTTAAAAAAAACTATTTCAGAAAATAGCTTTTATTAAATGTAAATTAACCTACTCTGCCAAATGCATCAATGAAGAATTGCAAAGCGAAATATTACTTGTGCCGTGTTATTGCAGGAAAATATGCTTTAATGAAAGTTCTCAAACAGCATTTGGCAAATGATATTTGAAAATGAAAAATATTAATTCAGTGAGTTAAGCATTAAGCAGAAAGATTACACATATTGAGAAATTCATTTCCTCAACTAGAGTTAGTCCCTTTGTCATAGCAAACTACTCTTCCACCACTGTTCCTTTCCCTTATAAACTAAAATTCTGTCCACCTGCCTTTTCAGGCAACACATACTTCAAAACTTCGAATCTCAAAAATTCCATTGAAGTATACAGCAGAAATCTTTCACCCCTTCATTAACAATTGAAGATCACCATTTGTAGTGACTAAAATAGCAATATATCTAATCACAATTTCAAGCATATTGACACATTAGTCAGCTAACTTTGAACATTGTGAAAGTGAGGACTGCAGATGCTGGAGATGAGAGTCAAGATTAGAGTGGCGCTGGAAAAGCACAGCAGGTCAGGCAGATCCGAGGAGCAGGAAAATCGACGTTTCGGGCAGGAGCGCTGATGAAGGGCTCCTGGCCGAAACGTCAATTTTCCTGTTCCTCAAATGCTGCCTGGCCTGCTGTGCTTTTGTAGCACCACTCTAATCTTAACTTTGAACATTAGCAAGTGACCTTTTAGCACATACCAAAGAAAACTCTTTTGGAAGTGAATTATTAATAATTTAACTTTTAAAAAATCCTCTTTATAAAACTGATTTATGGCACAACCTCAGTTTCCTTTATAATTTACTTGGTTCATTTTTCATTCTTTTATATTTTTATAATGAGGATAGGCTGAGTTTGTTGTGTATTTGCCCCTTGAGAAAGTGGCAGTGAGTTGCCTTGTTGCACTACTGTAGTTGTTGGGATATAGGTACACCCACAATGCTGTTTGGCAGGGTGTTGCAGAATTTTGACATCCAGCAACAGTCAAAGTAATACAGCGTGGTGTGAGACTTGGGAGTGATAAACGTTTAAAGGGGGGAGTAGACTACTCAGTCCCTTGAACCTGCTTCATAATTCTACAGCATGAATGGTCATTTATCTCAATGCCCTTGTTATCATCATAAGACTTGAAGTCATTAGCAAATGGAAAACTATCAAAATATGCCTTGAACATATGTAACGATTGACCTTCTACATCTCTTTCATTGTGCATGACATGCCAATCAAATGGTCTGTTTTCTTCTCAATGGAAATTTCTCCACAAAGAAATTAGTTTTAGAATAGGAAATGTTTAAGCATAATCCCAGAAACAGAATGGAGCCTGGTCTGAATCCCATTGTGATGGCCTCCCAATTGAGGGTTTGGATGTTTATAATTGGCCAGCTTTTATTTCATTGTGAAGTGGCTCATTAATTGCTAATAGAGTCATAGGGAGGTACAGCAAGGAAACAGACCCTTCCGTCCAACTCATCCATGCTGACCAGATATCCTAACCTAATCTAGTCCCAGTTGCCACCACTTGGCCCATATCCGTCCAAACCTTCCTAGTCGCATACCATTAATCAAAACAAATTACTTTGATTGCATGCATGCAATGCAAAGCAGTTGAATTATTTCAGGGACCACATGAATTCTCAAAGTGGTTCAGATACAACAAACAAATATGGTAAAACTTAAAACACTCTACACTTAGAAGTGGCACAGTTTAGCGCATTGACAAAGGGTCAGTTAGACTTGAAACATCAGCTCTTTTCTCGCCTTACAGATGCTGCCAGATCTGCTGAGATTTTCCAGCATTTTCTCTTTTGGTTTCAGTTTACATTGTGTTCCAGAGGTGGAACAGAAATTCGTGATGAAAGGCTTTTGCCCAGAACGTCAATTTTCCTGCTCCTCGGATGCTGCTTCACCTGCGTGTTTTTCCTGGGCCACTCTAATCTTGACTTGAATCTCCAGCATCCTCAGTACCCACTTCTGCCTTCCAGAGGTGGAACCCAACTTGGTGAATCTGGTGAAGCAACTACCATCTGAGTGCTTTCAGTTATTCCTTTTCTTGTTATTGGTTGATAGCATTCCCACAATAATATTAAATTGGATTTTTTTTGTGGGTAACACAAGGCATAATTTGTTATTAAGGAGGAAAAACATTGCTCCTATGCTGTTTTGCAGTATTGCTATCTTCAGCTATTACGCAAATGACCTTCCTTTCATTTAAACTTCAGAAATGGGGATGTCTATTGACAGTTGCACAATTTTACCATCATTTATGACAGATCAAATACTGGAATAATTAACGTATATGTATGACAAGGCTTGGACAATATCCAGGCTTGTGCTGGTAAGTTTTTTTTGTTCACTTGCAGAATGCAAGCATCTCTGGCTTGGACAGCATTTATTGCACATCCCTAATTGCTTGGAGGCAGTTAAAAGTCAAACACAATGCTGTATAACTGGAGTCACATATGGACCAAACCAAGTAAGGATGACTGATTTCCTTCCCTGAAGGGCATTAGTGAATCAGATGGGTTTTTCCAATAATCGACAACAGCTTCCTGGTCATCATTGGATCCTCAATTCTAGGTTATTTATTGAATTCAAATTTCACCATCTGCCATGGCATGATTTGAAGTGAAAAATAACATTTGTGGCATACAAGTATCAGGCAGTGGTCATCTCCAATACATGAGAATATAACCATCTTCCCTTTCATGATTTGGATGCGAGCATAAGAGGTATAGTTAGTAAGTTTGCAAATGACACCAAAATTGGAGGTGTAGTGGACAGCGAAGAGGATTACCTCAGATTACAACAGGATCTTGACCAGATGGGCCAATGGGCTGAGAAGTGGCAGATGGAGTTTAATTCAGATAAATGCGAGGTGCTGCATTTTGGGAAAGCAAATCTTAGCAGGACTTCTACACTTAATAGTAAGGTCCTAGGGTGTGTTGCTGAACAAAGACACCTTGGAGTGCAGGTTCATAGCTCCTTGAAAGTTGAGTCACAGGTAGATAGGATAGTGAAGGTGGCATTTGGTATGCTTTCCTTTATTGGTCAGAGTATTGAGTGCAGGGGTTGGGAGGTCATATTGCGGCTGTACAGGACATTGGCAAGGCCACTGTTGGAATATTGTGTGCAATTCTGGTCTCCTTCCTATTGGAAAGATGTTGTGAAACTTGAAAGGGTTCAGAAAAGATTTATAAGGATGTTGCCAGGGTTGGAGGATTTGAGCTATAGGGAGAGGCTGAACAGACTGGGGCTGTTTTCCCTGGAGCGTCAGAGGCTGAGGGGTGACCTTATAGAGGTTAACAAAATTATGAGGGGCATGGATAGGGTAAATAGGCAAAGTCTTTTCCCTGGGGTCAGTGAGTCCAGAACTAGAGGGCATAGGTTTAGGGTGAGAGGAGAAAAATACAAAAAATACAAATACGAGGCAACTTTTTCACACAGAGGGTGGTACGTGTATGGAATGAGCTGCCAGAGGAAGTGGTGGAGGCTGGTACAATTGCAACATTATATAGGCATTTGGATGGGTATATGAATAGGAAGGGTTTGGAGAGATATGGGCCAGGTGCTGGCAGGTGGGATTAGATTGGGTTGGGATATCTGGTCAGCATTGAAGGGTTGGACCAAAGGGTCTGTTTCCATGCTGTACATCTCTATGATTCTATGACTCTAAATTCAATTTACACAAATTCCTTTGTATCAATAAAAATAAAATCAATACATAGTAATGCTGAAGACACCTGGCTTAGATCCTGAAAATATGTGCACCTTGATCTTGCCTTCTGAAGTTGTGTTGCTGGTCAATGTGTTAAGCACAAAAGTGTGACATTTGCGAGTAGTTAGTAAGATTGCTTTTCCTCATCTCTGAAATATGGGCCTCAATATTACAGTAATTCTTGAGACCTACTTAAGTCATCTCCAATTTATGGGAGATTACTAATGCCTGCCCTATCAACTTTGCCAAATATTCTGTGTGCACATGCCCCAAAGAAATAAATTTAGGGCTCCTATTTTTCCTCGTTCTCGCCAGTCCTATCGCTACAAGGTAGGTTATTTTCCATTCGTGAGCAAAAAGAACAAAGGAGCAGGAGAATCAACGTTTCGGGCATAAGCCCTTCTTCAGGATTCCAAGAAGGGCTTATGCCCGAAACGTCGATTCTCCTGCTCCTTGGATGCTGCCTGACCTGCTGCGCTTTTCCAGCAACACATTTTTCAGCTCTGATCTCCAGCATCTGCAATCCTCACTTTCTCCCAAAAAGAACAAAGTGAACAAAAGTCTAATGGAAGGGCATGCTCCTTTGGTTTTGTCCATTATTGCAATATTATTGGCAGTGCATATGCACCCAGTCATATTTTATCCAATTCAGCCCATATGTTATTGGAACAGATATGGACAGACAAATAAGTCAAAAAGTAGTCTCTAGGAGCAATATTGTGCTCTCAAAGCAGCAACTTCTCAAACTTTATCAGACCACAGATCACCACCAGCGTTTCCATAATTATTTTTCCTTCTGCATAGTGCATGGCAGTAATTTGCACAATTACACACCTTAGAGGGAACGTCGCTCACCACTAAAGGTTTCCTGGTGCCAAATATCATCCACACACTCTGTTACTTTCACAAGATGGAAAGTCAGGCTCCTACTTATTGGCTACAGCTCTGCCTTCAACACCATAATTTGAAACAAACACATATCCTAACTCTGAGACCTAGGACTTGGCTCCCTTCTCTGTAACTGGATCCTCAACTTACTGACCTACAGATTGCAATCAGTAAAAACAGGTGATAACAAATCCTCCACCATTACCCTCAACACCGGCTACATACTCAGCCCCTTACTCTTCCCTCCATACACTCAACTGAGTGGCTACATTCCGCCTCAACTTCCATTTACAAGTTTGCTGATGGCACTATCATTATAGATCGAATCTCAAACAATGACGAGACAGATACAGGAGATATTGAGTTTTAAGAAGCATGCTGTAAGGACAACAATGTCTTTGTCAACATCAGCAAAATGAAGGAGTTTGTCAGTCAAGGGTGTCAAGTTCTTGGGATTGATGATCACTAATAATCTGCCCTAGTCTACTCATGTTGATACAATGGTCAAGAAAGCACATCAATATCTCCACTTCCTCAAGAGGCTAAGGAAATTCAGCATGTCCACAAACACTCTTACCAATTTTTACAGATGCACAAATAGAAAGCATCCTATCTGAATGCATCACATTATGGGATGGCAACTGCTCTTCCCAAGACCACAAGGATCTACAGACAGTTGTGAACAGAATCCAGTCTCTCATATAAACCAGCCTTCCATCCACTGACTCCAACTATACTTTTCACTGTCTCAGAAAAGCAACCAACATTAGCAAAGACCCCTCCCATCCTGGTTATACTTTCTCACACCTTCGCCCCAGTGGAAGAAGATGGAAAGGTTTGAACACACATACGAACAGATTCAATGCAGAGTCTTCCCTGCTGCTGTCAGACTTTTGAACAGACCTCTCAAATGTTAATCCTGATCTTCTCTCTGAACCTTTTCTGCAACTGTAACACTGCAACCTGCATTCTATTCTGCCACCCTGATGCACTTTGCATGATACGATCTGCCTGTATAGCACATATAACAACATTTTTCCCTGTATCTCGGTACATGTGACACAATAAATCAAACAACTCTTGGTTTTGGCCTGCTGTAACCACTGGCTGCATCTTTGGAGCCAAATTTCATGCAGAGTAGGGCTTTACATCCTTTTGTACTGCAAACCTTCCACAAACGTTTGAATAAATGACATATCTTTGTGGTATTTTTCTGGTCCTAGTCGGTGTTCCTGGCTTATCTGAATATGTATAGCTCCCCACTTCCAGCTGCTATCAGTATTTTCATGGCATGTTTATCCAGTAATGCAATTGTATGGTTTAAGTGTAGTTGTGTTGTTTGTTTAAAAAGTTTGAACTCAGACAAGACATCAGTGGTTGTCTAGGTCATGCTGATAGATTTGGCATTCATCCTTATGCTTTGCTTTGGTCTTTTGCAAGTGCTTTAGATATACTGGGATTTGCAGTAGTCTTACTATTATGAAGACACTTGTGCCTAAGTATTGAACTGCTTGCTTTTTATTTTTTGTTCTGCTTTGTATTTCTTCAGCACTGTATTTGGAGTGGCTTTTCCATGCTTTGTTTCGTTGACTCTGCATTGTGCCCCACTGCAGCAAGCTCTGTCCTTTCTTTGATGGCCCTTTAAATTTTAGATAGTGAATAGTTGGCTGCATGGTCTGAGCTTGAACGGAGGTTTCACAATTTGAGAAGAAATCTTATTTTCTGCAGTTTTCTACATGGTATGAACTTCTGGAATGTAATCACATCCTGTTTACAGCATCTTCTGTGGGTTATCAAGTCTGCATCACTGCCTTTTCTCTCCTTGTAAAGAGACAAACACTGCTGCATATCATGCAGTGGTTCCTTAATCTGTCTCTATGAACACAAATATTGTATATTCCTGCTACAAAGGGAGTGCAGCAAAGGTTTATCAACTGATTCCTGGAATGACAGGACTGATGTATGAGGAGAAGTTGAATCAGTTAGGATTCTATTCACCGCAGTTCAGAAGAATGAGGGGCAGATCTTATTGAAACTTGTAAAATTCAAACAGGGTTAGAAAGTTTTTTCTAAATTCGCTCAAGGAACATTGGCAGTGCTGGCTGACCAGCATTTATTGCCATTCCCTGGTTGCCCTTGAGAAGATGGTGGGGAGCTGCTTTCTTGAACAATTGTAGTCCATGTGCTGTAGATAGCTTCACAATACCTTCAGAAAGAGAATTCCAGGATTTTAACAAAGCAGCAATGAAGGAATGATGATGTATTTCCAAGTTAGGATAGCGAGTGGCTGAATAGGGAAATTGCAGGTGGTGGTGTTCCAATGTACTTGCTGTTCTTGACCTTCTGGATGGAAGCGGTTATGGGTTTAGAAAATCTATCTAAGGAACTTTGGGAAATATCTGCAATGCATCTTGCAGGTAGTTCACACAGCTGCTATTATGCATCAGTGGTGGAGGGTATGGTGGAATCTGCATTTAGCAAACTTGCAAAAAACACATGATGATCGAAGAACCTTTTTTTGTGTTGTTGATTGAGGATTAAATACTAAAAATGGCAAGAAAGATAATTCTCCTGTTATTTCTTGTAATAGTGTCATTGGGTTGTTTACATTCACCAAGCAGTAAGTACCTCAGTAAAACTTATACCTGAAAGACAAAATCGCTGACAGGGAAGCTCTTCCCTTGTGCTTGAATGAAACACCAGCTTTGATTTTTGTACTTAATGCATTAATTGGGACTTGCACCTGGAACCTTAAAACTCAGCAACAGCCATTTACCAATGGAGCAATGCCTAATACTCTTTTCTTTTCAAGTGTAAAACAGTCTGCAAATGAACTATCGTGAAAAATAAAGTGGAGAACTTTTTAAGAGTCCCAGCTCAATGCCATCTTAAATACACAACCTGCTACACCTTCATAAAAAATTATTCATATATGAACATTATGAAAACTAAATACCCTTGTTCAGCACATCTCTCACACACAAAATATTTTATTGAAGAAGAGAACTTATAATCAGAACATCAGCTTTTAATTAAAAATACAGATTTAACAGAATCTGACAAAACAAATCTATCCATGAAATTTCACAAAGTCAACTCAAATCTTGAAGTTGGTGCCAATTTTCATTACAAATCACCTTGGGTAAATCTATCACCAACTGATACAGTTCCACTTACCTCAAGCAACTCCTGACACAACAACCCTCTATTACACAAATCAATCTATTGAATCTTGCTTGTTCTGTCTTTAAGGCAAGTCTTTCTGTCCTTCCCGGGACAAGGAGACCAAAATTGCACATGGTATGTGAAATGAGGCATCATCAAGAGCCCACAGGATTGCAGCAAGACTTCCTTATACTTGAAAAAATCCTTTTAAAAAATTCCCTGAAATAGTAGCTGATATAACATTTGCCTTCCAAGTTGCTTGCTGAACTTACTGGTTAGACTTTTGTGAATTGTGTACGAGGATAGGAATATCACTGAATCCTAACATTTTTGTGCCTCACTTTAAAAAATAATTCTGATTTTTGAACCTTCCTGCAAAAGTTACATTTCCCTATATTATAATCCATCTGTCACCTGGTCGCCCACTCAACTAATCTGCCAAAATGAAATCAATGTGTTAGAACTTTAATTTATAGAAAAGAAATAACAGCTCCAAGCTGGTCTCTGTAGCAGTATTAATCTACACCTAGCAAAGATCCATGGGGAAAACTTGTCACATCCTGCCAATTAGATAGTTTTTTTCTTTATTTCAATCCTTTGTCTCCAACCAACCAAATAACTGTCACAAGGTTACCTGCAATGAAGGGGTGTGAAGTCATATATGTGAATAACAAGATAATTTAAAAGTGTAGTTTCTAGATGGGAAAAAAATGAACTGCTTGGTAAAGCTTTTTTTACTAATTGGCTCAAAAGATGAAAAGTATTTTAGTAATGATGTTGCCATGTGCAGGTGTTGTTTTCTGCACAGAGCCATACAACACAGAAACAAACACTTCAATTCAACCAGTCCATGCTGACCATAATCCCAAACTGAACTCATCCCACCTGTCTGTGCTTGGCCCATATCCCTCCAAATATTTCATATTCATGTAGTTACCCAAATTTCCTTTCAACATTCTAACTGTATCTGCATCCACCACTTCCTCTAGAAGGTCATTCCACACACAAACCATCCTCTGTGTAAAAAGGTTGCCCCTCATCTTTTTAAATTTTTTTTTCCTTTCACCTTAAAAATTCGTCCCTATTCTTGAAATCCCTGACCCTGGGGAAAAAATATCTGCCATTCACCGTATCTATCCCCCTCATGATTTTAAATATCTCTGTAAAGTCATCCCTCAATCTCCTAAACTCAATCTCCAGTGGAAAGTGAACTCTGCTTTGACTGAGTGTCAGTAGAAGGCAGAATAGATGCCTGGAGAAATGGAAACAGGAAGTGTTGGAGAACCTCAGCAGGTCTGGTCAGCATCTGTAGAGACAAATGAATGAATGTTTTGAGTCCAGTCACTTGAAAGGCTAACTCTGTTTTTCTCTCTACAGATGCTGTCCAACCTGCTGATTACTGCAGCACTTTGTTTTTAATTCAGATTTCTAGCATTGACAGTTTCTTGCTTCTATTTTGCTACTATGGATGCTTGTCAATGTGGTGTCAATTAAGTGGGCTGTTTTGCCCAGAATGGTGTCAAGCTTTGACTGTTGTTAGAGCTGCACTCATCCAGGCAAGTACATTCAGTCTAATTTTTTTCTGCTATAGCAAGATAAGGACTTTGAGTGATCCAATGGAGAAGGTAAGATCCCTAGCACCTTGTCTGCCACCTAAAATTGCAGATACGTTGGGAAGGGTGGGTATGCAGTGGGAAGACCACTACTGGATTATACATGCTCAACTGCAAAATACCACCTGCAACTTAGTGCAAATGTATAAGCTGGACACATCTGGATACTGTGATCAGTTATGGTCCCCTTATTTAAGGAAAGCTATCCTTTTATTGGAGGCAATTTGGAGAAGGTTCGTGATGAAGATCCCTGGTACAGAGAAATTGTCTTATGAGAAAAGGTCAAACAAGTTGGGACTCTACACAGTACAGTTTAAAATAATGAGAGTTAACTTCATTGAATCATATAGGATTCTTAAGAGGCTCCACAGCCTGAAGGCATATCCTCAGAATAAAAGGGTGCCAATTTAAAACTGAAATGAGAAGAAATTTCTTCTTTCAGAGGTTTGCGAGTCACAGAGTGCTATAGAGGCAGAACCCTTGTGTATATTTAAGGATGAGACAGATAGAGGTTTGATTAGAGGAAACATGGGTTATGGGGAAAGTGCAAAGTGGATATGAACACTGTCAGATCAGCCAGGATCTAATTGATTGACAAAGCAAGCTTAAGGGGCCAAAAGGCCTACTCCTGTTCCTTTTTATTTATAGTCAGCAAGGCTTCAATTCTGATGGATCATTCCCATGTGTTCCTGATGTGATTATGGAATATCCCTACAAATTGATTGAATCCACACTTCCCAAAAACAAAAGGAAAATCAAAATAACAAAAAGCTTTCCTCATACCAAAATCAATCAACCATTCCTCAACTACAGAGTATCATGGTGTAGGATGGATGACTGTGCATGTGCAATTATGGAAAAAATTACTGTTATTTTGGATTAGCTATTCAGTGCAGAAAAATCAATTCATTTCCCGGGCAAATATAAAGCTTCTAGTTAGCTCTGTTGTGAGTGTAATTAAATGTTAACAGTACCAGGAAGATGAAAAAAATTCAAAATGCTATTGGTTAACTTTATTACTGAGGCCAATCATCTCAAGGCCATTATTACATCACACTAATTTTTGATGAACCAAACCTCTGAATCAGAGCATGTTATCGATCAGAAGGAAGTCATTTAGTCCAACATGACTACTTTGGCTTGTCTCAAAAATAACTCCAGTAATCTCATATCTATATTATCAATATAACCCTGGAAGTATTTTTTTAAGGGAAGTATCCAATTCCAATTTCAAATCACAAATTCAATTAACCCAGCCTCTCAGGAAGTGCATTCCAAATCTCCATGTCTCATTGAAACAAAGAAGAATATAGCATAAGAACAAGTCCTCTGGCCCACCAAGACTGTGGCAACACATGATGCCTTTCTAAAGTAATGCCTCTGTGTGGTCCATATCCCTCTATTCTCTACCTATTCATATACCCAAAATGTCTCTTAAATGCTGCTATTCCATCTGCCTCCTCCACCACTTCTGGCAGCAAATTCCAGGCACTTACCATCCTCTGTAAAAAAACAATTGCTTCTCACATCTCCTTTAAACCTATCCCCTTTTAAATTAAACATATGCCCCCTTGTAATTGGCATTTCTAAACCTGAGAAAAGGTCTCTGGAGTATCCATTCTTATCAAAGCCTCTTCTAATTTTGTAAACTTCTAACAGGTTGCCCCCTCAGCCATCAAAGTTCAAGTGAAAACAAACCAATCTTGTCCAATCTCTCCTCATAGCAAATACCCTCCAAACCAGGCCACATCCTAGCAAACCAATTCTGCACTCTCTCCAAAGCCTCCACATATCCTGCTTGTAGTGTGGCGATCAGAATTGTGGACAATATTCCAAATGTGGGCTAACAAAAGTCTTATATAACGGCAACATGACTCACCAATTTTTATACCTTATGCTCTAATCAGTGAAGACAACTACACTATATGCTTTCTTGCATTGCCACTTTCACATGTACACCTAGATCCCTCAGCGTGTTGGTGCTAAAAGATTCTGCCATTTACTGTATACTTCCCTCCTGCATTCTATCTTTCAAATGCATGACGTTGCATTTGTTCAGCCTATCTATGTTCTGCTGTACCCTCTGGCAATCTTCCTCATTATCCACAGCTGCCTAATCCTTGTGGCGTCAACAAATTTACTCATCAGGCCACTTACATTCTCCTCCATATCATTTACATGTAAATATTACAAACAGGGTTTCCAGCATTGATCCTTCCAGAACACCACTGGTAACAGATTTCCCATCAGTACAAACATCCTCCCATTGATATTCTCTGTCTTCTATTTCCAAGCCAGTTCTGGATTCTTCATATCAATTCAAGTTTGGGACATGACCTACCGGGTAAAAAGCCATGCTGCTGATCACTATTAAGTCCATGGTTTTACAAACGTGAGTAAATTCTATCAACCAAAGATCTTCCCCGATCATTTTCCTACTACTGATTTAAGGCTCATCAGCCTGTAATTTTCTGGATTATCCTTGTTGCCCTTCTTAAATAAAGGAACAATGCTGGCCATTCTCCAGGTCTCTGGGACCTCTACAATGACTAACGATGATAATTCCTAATTTCTTGTTTGAGTTCTTTCCTGCTGTCTTTGTATTCTTCAAGTTCTTCAAGTATTGAAGATATTCTTCAACAAAGATATCTTCAATACTTTTCTCAACATCAAGTAACATCTGCACTACTAAACGACTATGTGTATACCTGAGACAGAGGCATAGCAAAAAACCAAAAGCACATTCTCACTTCTTTGGGAAGACAGCCAACATAATCAAGAAAATCGACGTTTCGGGCAAAAGCCTTTCATCAGGAATAGCTGAAGGGCTTTTGCCCGAAATGTCGATTTTCCTGCTCCTCGGATGCTGCCTGACCTGTTGTGCTTTTCCAGCACCACTCTAATCTAGACTCTGGTTTCCAGCATCTGCAGTCCTTGTTTTTACCTAACATAATCAAAGACCCCTTCCACCCTGGTTATAATCTCTTCCAACCTCTTCTGTTGGGCAGAAGATACAAAAGCGTAAACACATACCAACAGATTCAAGAACAACTTCTTCCTTGCTGTTATCAGACTTCTGAATGGACCTTTTAAATTTTAAATGTAAATGCTGATTTAGCTCTGTGTGCACTTTCTCTGCAACTGTAATATTGTATTCTTTGCTCTGGTTTATTACCCTAATGCAGGTATGAGATGATCTACCTGTACTGCATGCAAAACTTTTCACTGTACAGTACCGAGGTACCTGTGACAATAAGAAATCAAATCAAATCAGGATATCAACAAGTTAAAAACATGTAAGCAATCTCAGATTTTTTCAAGAGTGCAACCAAACAAGGGTGCACAAATGCTTATTTTCAAGCATATTTTGCAGTGTGAGACAGCCATTCCTCAGTAATTTCACAGGTCTTGATAGAGTCAACCTGTCTGGTTTAAAATTTAAATATTGTGTGGCAGTTAACAGTCCATTATTTAACTAATGCATTCTCTTTAGTAATAGATTTTCCAATCACAGTCCACTTGCCATCCAATCAATACACTCCTCTTATACAGTATAAAATGTATTTTTTCTCTTTACATTGGCAATTGTTTAACATTGCTGAGATGAGTGAAAGACAAAAAGATCTGACAAAATGCGTAAATTTCAGTGATACTTTGCGTGCACATATGTTGGTATGCACGTGTTTGTCCATGCACGTCTGAATGCGTAAGTGTGTGTTCATGTATGCGCACATCCAGTAATGGATCCACATTTTATGGCCACACATCTATTAACTTCAAACTTAGTTTAGAGACTACTATATTACCCTTAGTTTGACTCCAACTAGTACATATTTTGTATTTCAATGCTATCTGATTTTCCTAACCCATTGTGAACATTGATCATCTTCCCCAATACTGCATCCTGGTTCCCATTCTCATTAAGTAAGGTTAAGCCTCTGTTTTAAAAAAAAACACTTGGCCACAACATTTTCCTTAGCACTGAGGAAATGTGAGCTATCCAACATGTACAAGTCTGACCTTCAACAAACCCAGTCCAATCTCCCAAAATCTTTCAGCCTCCCTCTTGCATCATCTATCCAGCCAGACCTTAATTTACTTTGTACTGTGATTTCTATACTCACTGGTACTTGCCATTGAAACCAACACCTTCCTTCTAATCTTAATCTAAAAATCTCCATGCAATACCTTATCCTTCTTTCTACCTTTGTCATTGTACCAAAATGGATCATGAACCTTGGCACTTACACTATTCCCTCTCAGGCAGCTCCGCAATGATGCACTGATATCATCGACTTTGGCACCAAGGGGGTAACACTCTCATCAGTTTCCCTAAAGACAAAATATGCCTTTCCCTATTGCTTTACCAATTTTGACTATGGCTACACTTCCCATATGAACCATCATTGTCACCAATATTCAAAACTTTGATTGAAAAGCAAATACATTCACTGCATGTCTTAAAAGTCCTTCTCTATCTGCACAACACATGTTGAACTGTAAAGAGAGAAAATGCTGGAAAAATCTCAGCAGGTCTGGCAGCATCTGTAAGTAGAGAAAATAGCTGACATTTCAAGTCTAATTGACGTTTTGTCAAAGCTTTGACAAAGGGTCAGTTAGACTCGAAACATCAGCTCTTTTCTCTACTTACAGATGCTACCAGACCTGCTGAGATTTTCCAGCATTTTTTCTTTTGGTTTCAGATTCCAGCATCCACAGTAATTTGCTTTTATACATGTTGAAATGTGCTATCTGCATAGTTCTCAACTTTGTAGACATAGGTCAGTGACTACAGCTCTCTGTAAAAGCTCCAAAATACTAAGCTTAATCTGTCTCAGTTGACACTAGATCTGCCCATGTTGTCCAGGACACAAAATGCACCCAGGAATTTACAGGGTATTCTGAGGAATAATACTTTCTTGCACCACCTACAATAAATTTTGGGCACAACATGAACTTTTCTTCTGTTGGCTCCATGCCCATTTCTTTGGGTAAAGGTCCTCTCCCAATCACAAAGCCCGCTTCGCCCACCTCAAATACTCTCCTTCCACCTGGACACCTTGCTCCGGCTTTTTACCTGCACTCAGCCTGTTCATTGAAAAGTGTTGACATGACATCAGTCATCTTAGTATCTCTGCCCCTTCACATTCAAACATATCTCCCTCTAAACTAACTGCTCTCAGATCCAATCCTGAATTTTTCATCAAACCTGCCTATGAGGGTGGTGTTGTTGTCTAGCATACTGACCTCTGCATTGGGGAAGCTAAGCACTAGCTCTTGGACACCTCCTCCTATCTCCCTCTGGACCGTCACCTCACCATTGAGCATCAGGCCATTGTGTCCACAATTATCACCTACATCATCTCACCTAGGGATGGCCCTGACAGACTTCCATTTTATAGTCCCTCAACTACATACAGCTGCTTCTATTTTCTCCCAAAAATCCACAAATAGGTCTGCTCACACAGACCCATCATTTCTGCCTATTCCTGACCCAAAGAACTAATCTTGTCTATCTTGACTCAATTTTTCTTCCCTTGTCCAGTCCCATACCACTTGCATCCACAACTCCTCTGATATCAATTTCAAAATTTCCAATTCACAGTTAGCAGTCACCTCCTGTTCACCATGCATGCGCAATCCCTTTACACATCTATCTCCCATCAAAATGGTCTCAGGATCCTCCATTTCTTCCTGAAAAGCTGTCCAGAACCATACCCATCCACCACCACCATTCTCCTCTACCTGGCCGAGCTCATTTCACTTTAAAAAATGCCTCCTTTAACTCCTCTCACTTTCATCAGGGTACCCGCATGGACCCTATTACATCTGTCTCTTTGTACAGTACATGGAGCATTCCTTGTCCTAATCTTACTCGGGTCTCTCTGAACTCAGTCCACAGTGTCACCAACTTACATATGGAGAGTCCTTGACACTGATCCAGCTTCCTCAGAGCCAGCTCTCAGAGTGAAGAGGATGTTAATCAGGGGTCTGTGATTGGACCAAATTAATAGTCCCAACCAGAGTACTCATAGTCTATGAGGTTCACCTGGCTAATCTCGCTACAATCACTACATTTCACCCAGAGTCCAAAGGTAGGCCAGTTCTTCTTGTTTGTAAATCCTCCTGGGTTGTTTCGGGCTGTCCTGACATGTTGAATACCATTCGACTTTTAAGAAATATTCAAATTCCCTGTTGCAAATGACGGTCCGTCATCTGTGACCAACACTTTCTGGAGTTTGTGTATTGCAAAAGATGCATGAGAGAAAAGTTTTTTGTTTACAGAGGGTGGTAGGTGCCTGGAACATGCTGCCAGGGAGGTGATAGACACAGATAGGATCTCAACATTCAAGAGTCATTTAGACAGACAAATGAACAGGTAAGGAACAGAGGGATACCGTCTATGTGCAGGCAGATGGGATTCGTTTAGAACGACATCATGGTCATGGACATAGTCAACCAAAGGGCTTGTTCTGTGCTGTACTGTTGCATGTAATGAGCTTGAGAAACATAACAGTTACGATTGAATGGCAGAGCAGACACAACTAGCCAAATTTATTAAGGCAGTTCAGAGAAGGTTTACTGGACTAATACCTGGTTTGGGTGTGTTATCTCATGAGGAAAAGTTGGTAGGCCAGGGTTGTATCTGCTGCAGTTTAGAAGAATGAACAATGCCTTAACTGAAACATAAAAGTTCTTTAGGGTTCTTGATAGGGTAAATGTGAGATGCTGTAACCTGTTATGGAAGAATCTAGAACCACCGATTACAATCTAAGAGTCAGGGGTCACCATTTAAAACAGAGATGAAGTGACTTTGTTTTCCTCTCAAAGGAACCCAAGTCTTTGCATCTCTCTTCCCAGAAGGTTAGTGGAAGTAGAACAAAGTAGACCCTTCAGCCCAAGACTGCACTGATTAGATTAGATTACTTACAGTGTGAAAACAGGCCTTTCAGCCCAACAAGTTCACACCGATCCTCCAAAGAGCAACCCACCCAGACCCATTCCCCTACATTTACCCCTTTACCTCACACTACGGGCAAATTAGCATGGCCAATTAAACTAATGTGCACATTTTTGGACTGTGGGAGGAAACCAGAGCACCTGGAGGAAACCCACACAGACACGGGGAGAACGTGCAAACTTCACACAGACAGTTGCCCAAGGCGGGAATTGAACCTGGGTCTCTGGCGCTGTGAGGCAGCAGTGCTAACCACTGTGCCACCATGCCACCCAAATGATGCCTTTCTAAAGTAAAAACATTTTGCCTCTATGAGGTCCATATCCCTCTATTCCCTGCCCATTCATTTATTTGTCAAGATGTCTCTTCAACATTGCTATTGATCTGCCTACATTACCTTCTCTAGCAGTACATTCCAGGCACTTATCATCATGTAAAAAATGTGCTCTAACATCTCCTTTAAACTTACCTCTTTTAACTTAAAACTAACACTCCCTCGTAATTCACATTTCTACCCAGGGCAAAACATTCCGAATCCATTCTTATATATGCCTCTCATAATCTTGTAAATCTCTATCAGGATGCCCCTCATCTTTTGATGTTCACGTGAAAATAAACCAATTTTGTCCAATCTCTCCTCAAAGCAATACCCTCTAAACCAGGGAACATACTGGTAAACTTTTTCTGTAACCTTTCCAAAGCCTCCACATCTTTTTGGGAGTGTGATAACCAGAACTATTCACAATATTCCAATGTGGCCTAATGAAAGTTGTTTTCAGCTGCAACATGACTTGCCAATTTTTATGCTCTTATTTTTCAGACAATGAATGCAAGCCTTCTTGACCACCTTAGCAACTTGCATTCCCACTTTCAAGAAACTGTGGACTTGTATACTTAATAAAACCATCGAAAGCAATCAAAGGGTTCTGCCACTTTCTGTGTATTTCCCTCCTGCATTTGATCTTCTAAAATGCATAACCTCATACTTGTCTGGATTAATGCCTTCTACCATTTCTCCACCCAAGGCTCCAATCTATGTCCTGCTATATCCTTTGGCAGTCCACCTCGCTAAGCACAGCTCCCCCAATGTTTGTGTTATTTGCAAATTTATTAATAAGGCCAATTACTTCTCCAAATATTTTATATATATTACAAAAAAAAAGGAATCCCAGTGGAACACTTCTGATCATAGATCTACAGTCTGAAAAACACCCTTCACCATTATTCTGACTATGACTAAGCCAATTCTGCATCCATCTTACCTGCTTATTGCAGATCCCCTGGGACTTCACCGTTTGTATTAGCCTGCCAAGACAGACTTTGTCAAAAGCCTTGCTGAAGTCCATGTAGACAACATCTACTGCTCTGCCCTCAATCATTTTTATTTACTTCCTCAAAAAACTCAAACAAGTTTGTGAGACACAGACTTCTCATACAAAGCCATGCTGCTTATCATTAACAAGTCCATATTTTTCCAAATGTGAATAAATCCTATTCCTAATAATCTTCTCCAGTAATTTCCCATGAATAATATCCATGAATATTTTTAAAGCAGAAGTAGATAGATTCTTGTTAACCAAAGGCAAAAGGTTAATGGGAGAGACGGGAATGTATTACAATCAGGTCAGCCATGATCTTGATGTATGACAGAGCAGGCTCATGGGTTTGAATGACTTTTGCCTGCTCCTGACTTATGCATGTAACTCAACAGAATATAGGTGTTTCCACATTATTCAGCCATGATTAATCAAACCTTAAGTAACTACCTAGAAGTTGTAAACCCCTAGGAGAGTAGGTACAATTAAAATATAAGCGATGAGGTGATACAAAACTGTTAATTAGGAAATTTGGCTATTCCACTGATGCAAAAAACAAATCTTGTCAAAAACAATTCTTTCAAAGATAAAGTTCTTCCAGTGACTGTTTGATGTGTGGAGGAAATGTTTTGCAGATCTAAAGTGTTTGGACAATCCATACAGTGACACTTTAGGTAAACCTGAGTTGGAAGGAAGTCTGACCTCTCCACATAACCACCCACATAGCACAATTTTCCAAACAGTGAACTTAATTGATGATTCATTTCTCAAAACAACAATTCACAACTGCTTGTTGATGAATCAAATAAGAATGATAATATCTCTGATGTGGAAAGAAGAAGCAATGAGCGCTCCCTGGTGTAAAGGAATAAATCAAGCAACAAATTTGTTATCTGCACACACACAGAATTAAATGCGGAAATCAGAAAATTCATTTGCTCTTCCAAAAACACTGGTAAAACACCGGTATCATATGTTTGAATGCAGAATCACTAGGAAATCAAAGCAAGTAGTGTGTTATTTCCCCACCAGATAACAACTCGGCATGCCAGAAAAAAGTCCTACATGTCCATTCAAATTTATTCGAACTGATTAGTTCCAAACAGCCAATCTGGCACTAGAAGTTATATTTACAAGAGTGCAGTACACTCTTATTTATATTCATTATATAAGATGTTAATTATTACTCCATAATGTTCAAAATTAAATTACAATATACTCTATTTGTCAACTGTTATCTTTCGGTTTTGCTTTCATACAATGCTTTCATTGTTTTCTATTTTGTTTACTTCGCATTGAGTCAAATATTCTAACCAATACATTTCAGTTTAAATGCAATGGAGCTACATTGTGCACCATTACTTTATCAGTGACAGATATGCACTGGTTGCATGGGCTGTCTATTCTGCATACTTCTGGAGGACATTCACTATGCACTTACACCCTCACCATTGTGGTTTATGTTAGAGTTGGTTGCCGATGCAAATTTGGAACAGTGAGGACAGTCATAGTGCCAAAAAGAAATGACAACTGATGTCAGTATCAATTTGTTAAAACACAAAGAGCTTATGGAGAATTTACTAGCCTTCTCCTTCCTTGACCAACATTGCACCCTCATCTCTCATTAAAGATTCTTCAACCTGGTTGACTAAGTGTAACCAAACTGCTTGACTATTTACAATGATTTCACACTTTCTCTAAAAGATGTCACACTTACATTGCTTTCCAATTAACACAAGTCTGTGCAGGTGTAATAAATTGCTGGTCCCATTCATTCACTGATGACTGCAAAATCTGAGCCAATATGATCCTATGTTCACAGCTCCTCATGCAACAAATCTACAACCTAAATGAGTGTGAATGGCAGCCTCGAAATTCCAAGTTAAATCAGGCCAAAGCCTTTTACTCCTTCATCAATGATTATACAGTAGCTTCGATAAAGGTCAAATAATTAGCCACTTCATGAACCTCACACAATTGAGCAAAAGTTGATATCAGAAACTGAAATGACTGAAGAACATTATTATAAAGACAATATTCCAACTGCTGAAAAACTGAGACAAACAGAACGCTGTAGAAACTCAGCAGGTCTGGCAGAATCCATGGAAAGAAAAACAGAGTTAACATTTTGAGTCTGTTATGACTTTTTCAGAACTGGACACACGAGAACTCACATTCAGAACTCCTTCACCCTTGTGTGCAAAAGTGCTTCCCAATATCTCTCCTGAATGGTCTGGCCCTAACCTTTAGACTATGCGTCCTAGTTCTGGAATCTCCAACTAGTGGAAATAATTTATTTTTATCTACCCTGCTTTTCCTGTGAATATTTTGAAGACTTCAATCAGATGACTCCTTAACGTTCTAAATTCTAGAATCTCTTCTCATAACTCTGCATTGCACTCCGTCCAAGGCCAATACGTACCAAGTAAGGTCAGCTTACTGTACTTTAAGTGTTGTTTAACCAGGGTTTTGTCTGACTAGAGCATAACTTCTGCATTGTTTTACTCCAAACCTCTAGATATAAAGGCTAGCATTCCATGAGAGAACATGATTATTTTCTGCACGTCACTTTTATCAGAGCCATCAGTTCCTTTGTCCAGATCATTAACGGATAATGTGAATAGTTGCGGTCCCAACACTAACTCCTGTCGAACTCCACTAATCACCAGCTGCCATTCTGAAAAAGACACCTCTATCCCTATTCTCTGCCTTCTGCCAGTCAGCTAATCATATATGCCTAGCCCCTAACACAGTGGGCTCTTATCTTATTTGGCAGCTTCCTCTGTGGCACCTTGTCAAAAGCCTTCTGGAAATCCAAGTAGGTCACACCTGCTGGCTCTCCTTTGTCTAACTTGCTTGTCATCTCCTCAAAGAATTCTAACAAATTTGTCAGGCATTACCTCGTTTTGACAAAGCTGTGCTGACTCTGCCCTATTTTACCATGCACTTGCAAGTACTTTGAATTCTCATCCTTAATAATGGACTCTAAAATCTTACCAATGACTACATCAAGCTATTTGGCATATACTTTTCTGTCATCTGCCTCTCTCCCTTCTTAACAGGAGCATTACTTTAGCCACTTTCCAGTTCACTAAAACCCTACTGACGCCAGTAATTCCTGAAAGATCAAAACCAAACTGCTACAATCTCCTCAGCTACCTACTTCAGAACGCTGGGATGTTGTCCAGGGGATTTCTTCACCTTCAGACTTTTCAGCTTCTCCAGCATCTTCTCCTTCATGATGGCCACACCCCTCTACCCCCTAACTCTTGAAGTTCTGGTATGTTGCTGGTATCTTCCACTGTGAAAACTGATGCAAACTATTCAGTTTCTCGAGCTATTTCTTTGCTCCCATGACTATTTCACCAGCCTCACTTTCCAATAGCAACACCTCCCTACTTTTATATTCTATCCTTTTTGCAATAAATGCTAAAATTAATTTGTCTTCCTTATTACAGGCTGCTTCTGCATATTGATTTTATGAAAATAACAACACTAAGCCTCATATGCGAACTACCACCATCTTCCTTGTGGTGCTGCTATTCAATGGAGCTATTAGGCTTTGATTGTTCAGCAGATCTCAGAGGTAGAAACTTATGTACCTAGATTGATTGATTCTGTGAAAGGCCCTCTGCTGTCCACTCTAAAAGGGGCCAGATATACACAAGTCAGGCATTATTTAATGCAGGCAATGTTGCCATAGAGTCAGAGATCTATAGCACAGAAAAATGCTCTTTGGCCATTAAATGTGCACTGGTCAAAACAAGCACCTAACTATTCTATGCTGTCTTCTAAATCTGTTTTCAAATGATGCTTTTTTAAAAACATAATATTGTGAAAAGTAGCTGGATAACAGTGGAAACGGTCGGGCACCACAAAAGAGATGCTGGAGAAGAATGATGTGGTCAATCATTTCAAAGGCTGTCAACATTTCAAGAAAAATAAGTGGGACTGAACTCTTGCTGCAGCTATATACAATGTGACTTGTGACTCAGGTATAAGCAATTTCCAAACAGCGTATTTTTCTTAAAACAAACATAGTTAGTACTGTCATTCTTAAATTTCAAACCAATGCACAAGTATACATTTATTCACGTATTGCTTTTACGAACACAGTTAAAAAGCTACAGCATCAGACAGAATAAAATGCATACTCTCACAGGTTTGAACTAATTTAAATTACAACTATATTTCTTGTTGTGGAAGCAAAACTACCTAAAATGTTAATATTTATACACCACTGGTTTTAGCAAATCTAAAATGAGATGATTTCGACTTTGCGTTTCTGAACCAGAATTTTCTCCTCCTGGGTGTGACGGAAGTAATGACGAGAACAATCAAAGTGATAAAATAGGGCAAGAATGAAAATTTTAAAAATCTGATCGTGAAAGTTATTTGTTTGGATTTGCAGAAGCCATGTTATAAGGTAACACACATTGGGCTACTTAAAATGGTAAGAGTTCATTGTGTACAGTAGTATATTAGCACAGATAGAGGGTAGCCAAATTCATAGAAAGTGATTGGGAAGTGAGCATTTTCAGATGGCAACCTGTAGAGAGTGCTAAGCCACAGGGATCACTGCTGAAGCCTATTATTTACAATACAGTATATATTAATGACTTGAATGAGGAAAGTGAAAAATTTGTCCCTTAGGTCTGTTTTAGATAGAGTCACAGAGTCATAGAGATGTACAGCACAGAAACAGATCCTTCAGTCCAACTCATCCATACTGACCAGATATCCCAACCCAATCTAGTCTCACCTGCCAGCACCTGGCCCATATCCCTCCAAACCCTTCCTATTCATATACCCATCCAGATGCCTTTTAAATGTTGCAATTGTACCAGCCTCCACCACTTCCCCTGGCAGCTAATTCTATACATGTACCACCCTCTACGTGAAAAAGCTGCCCCTTAGGTCTCTTTCATATCTTTCCCCTCTCACCCTTAACCAATGCCTTTTACTTCTGGACTCCCCCACCCCAACGCTCCAGGGAAAAACAGCCCCAGCCTGTTCAGCCTCTCCCTATAGCTTAAATCCTCCAACCCTGGCAACATCCTTGTAAATCTTTTCTGAACCCTTTCAAGTTTCACAACATCCTTCCGATAGGAAGGAGACCAGAATTGAATGCAATTTCCAAAAGTGGCCTAACCAATATCCTGTACAGCCACAACATGATGTCTCAACTCCCGTACTCAATACTCTGACCGGTAAAAGAAAGCATACCAAACTCCCTCTTCACTATCCTATCTACCTGCAACTCTACTTTCAAGAAAATATGAACCTGCACTCCAAGCTCTCTTTGTTCAGCAACACTCCCTAGAACCTTATCGTTAAGTGTACAAGTCCTGCTAAGATTTGCTTTCCCAAAATGCAGCACTTCACATTTACCTAAATTCAACTCCATTTGCCACTTCTCAGCCCATTGGCCCATCTGATCAAGATTCCATTGTAATCTCAGGTAGCCTTCTTCGCTGTCCACTACACCTCCAATTTTGGTATCATCTGTAAACTTACTAAGTATACCTCTTGCCCCTCTCACCTTTGCTTTGGACTTCCCTAGCCTGGGGAAAAGACCTTTGCTATTCACCTTATCCATGTCCCTCATGATTTTATAAACCTCTATAATGTCACCCTTTAACCTCTGATGCTCCAGCAAAAATTGCCCCTGCCTATACAGCCTCTCCCTATAGCTCAAACCCTCCAACCCTGGCAACTTCCTTCTAAATATTCTCTGCACTCTTTCAAGTTTCACATTTGACACATTAGGACAGCTCCATGCCATCCATCATCCAATGGTCTGAAAGAAAGAGCAGTCCAAACATTGAACCGCAGACTTAAAGAAATACCTGTCGCTTCACTTGATACCAACTGTCCTGGTTCCTGTTTGATTATAGGACCATCCCTCACAAAACTACAGGGATAGCTCCAGCAGAGTTGTTGATGGACAGAAGATTTTGCATCAGGTTAAACCTGATATTCTCAGACAAGAAGCTGGGTGGGGAGGTGAAATAGCAACAGAAACACCAACGTCAGCCACATAGCGCCTCGAAGCGAGGGATGCAGTTTGGTGATGGAACCACGGAAATAGCCCAGCATTGGTACGAGGCAAGGTCAATGCAAGGTCAGGTCCCATAACATACCAAGTTCAAGCAGGCGAGACAGTACTGAACAAACTTATGGATCACCTGAAAGCTGCTACCACACAAATGTGGCAGGACAAAACATACCTGGTCCTTTAGAACAGCCAGAAAGGCTCTTCTGTTTCCAGGTTCTCTCCCTCTGTCTAGCATCGAGGAAACCTCAGACTCAGAGATGGACGCAGCCTCAATACAGTCACTGTTGGAAAAGTAGGAAACTCTTCAAAGACACTCTGGGCGCAAGTCATGTGCTATGATCAGGTACACTCGGAGTGTCTGAGTCTTAGTCAGAGGAACCAGATCTGGAGCAAAAATATCGCAGAAGAAACAACAAGAGAAAGAACAGACACACATTTCTGACTTAGTTGGGGGAGGAATTGTGAGGAGAGAAATGTAGTGATTGGAACCATAGCCAGGTGGATCTCATTGACTATAAGATTCTCGATGGGGTCATTAACCTGGGCAAATCAGGGATCCCTGGCTAACAGAGATAAACAGGAGGTTTTATGGGTTACTAGTGCATATTTGACTTCTAACAAAAAGAGAAGGAAAGGACACATATTGCTGTCACATATGCTTTGAACAAATTCATTATAATCTATATTATAACATTCAAACTACACAGTGCATGTATCATCTGTTTCTCGCCTTGTTTTTCAACCTGCAAGCTCATAAGGTTAGGAAACATCACTATATAAATGACAGTTCTAATAAACATATTGTATATGTTATACTATAAAAAAAAGTTTTGTTTCTTTTCTTCCTGGTGGTGGAAACTGAATAAAGACTCATGCACCTTGTGTCTTTCACTGTGTCTCACACCTGCACACACACACACACAACATGGGTGCTGGGGAAAAAAATAAGCACTACTGCAGTTAGGCGGGAGTGTGGGGTTTAAAAAAAAGAAAAAAGAGCTTTAAAAAAAGAAAAAGAATAGGAGTGTCAGTCTTTCTGTTCACTCTGACAGCTGGCTAAGAAAATAAACAGGAGTTTCAGTGGCTTGCTTCACTCTGAGAGTTGGCTCCAAGGGAGCTGGACCAGTGTCAGGTATTATGCACGTGTAAATAAAGGATGACGTGTTGATTGGATACTAGCCTCAGTAGAGTTATTTCACCTTGTAATAAGGCAATTTAGGTTCCTGCAATGCCAGCAAACCTCTTCTCCCAGGAGACGAAGAACTAAATTGTGACATTCCTGCAGCTAATTGCTTCTAAAAGTTCTTAACATTTTAATTTACATAAAAAAACAGGAGGTTTGTTTCTTTTCTTCCTGGTGGTGGAAACTGAATAAAGATTTGTGCATCTTGTGTTTTTCACTGTGTCTCACACCTGCACACACACACAACATGGGTGCAGGGGAATAAATAAGCACTACCAGTTAGGTGGTAGTGTGGGGGTAAAGAAAAATAAACAAAAAAAGGAGAAAAAAAAGAACAGAAGTGTCAGGCATCCTGTTCATTCTAAGAGCTGACTCTGAGGGAGCAGGATCAGTGTCAAGAACTCTCCACATGTCAATAAAGGGTGGCTCGCTGATGGGATACTGGCCTTCAAGGAGTTATTTCATAAGCCAATTGGATTGAATGCCTGTTTCTGCAGATTCTGGGTAATTTAATGGAGAAAATTGATCTGTAGTTAAATACAGAGAAGGTGTCCTGTCTGGGGCTCTTAATCCCTGACATTCTATAGGTGCCCACAGTTGAACAACTGACAAAAAAGAAAATAAATAGGAGGTTTGTTTCTTTTCTTCCTGGTGGTGGAAACTGAATAAAGACTCGTGCACCTTGTGTCTTTCACTGTGTCTCACACCTGCACACACACACAACATGGGTGTGGGGGAATAAATAAGCACTACCATAGTGAGGCAGAAGTGTGGAAGAAAAAAAAATTAAATTTAAAAAATAAATAAACAGGAGAAAAA